>NC_092756.1:26546207-26921207 GCF_047496795.1 Chiloscyllium punctatum
AAGTGCTCCCTCAATACCTCAGGAAGTGCCCCCTCAATACCTCAGAAAGTGCTCCCTCAATACCTCAGAAAGTGCTCCCTCAGTACCTCAAGAAGTGCTCGCTCAACCTCAGATAATGCTCCCTCAGTACCTCAAAAAGTGTTTCATCAATACTTCAGATAGTTTTACCTCAATACCTCAGATAGTTCTCCCTCAGTACCTCAGATAGTGCTCCCTCAATATCTCAGAATATGCTCCCACAATATTTCAGATAGTTCTCCCTCAATACCTCAGATAGTGCTCCCTCAGTACCTCAGAAAGTGCTCCCTAAAAAGCTCAGATAGTTCTCCCTCAGTCCCTCAGATAATGCACCCTCAATTCCTCAGAGAGCGCTCCCTCTGTCCCTCAGAAAGTGCTCCCCAGTACTTCAGACAGTGCTCATCCAATACCTCAGAAAGTGCTCCCTCAATACCTCAGAAAGTGATACCTCAGTACCTCAGACAGTACTCCCTCAGTACCTCAGAACGTGCTCCCTCAATACCTGACAAAGCGTTCCCTGAAGACCTCAGAAAGTACTCCCTCAATACTTCAGATAGTGCTCCCTCAGTACCTCAGATAGCTCTCCCTCAACACCTCATTAATTGCTCCCTCAATACATCAGAGAGTGCTGCCTCAATACTTCAGAGAGTGCTCCCTCAGTACCACAGATAGTTCACCCTCAATACCTCAGATAGTGCTCCCTCAATACATCAAAGAGTGCTCCCTCAATAGCTCAGATAGGTCTCCCTCAGTACCACAGATAATGCTCCCTCAATTCTTCAGAAAGTGCTCCCACAGTACCACAGAAAGTGCTCTCTCAGCAGCTCAGAAAGTGCTCCCTCAGGACCTCAGAAAGAGCTCTCTCAATGTCTCAGAAACGTCTCCGTCAATACCTCAGATAGTTCTCTCGCAGTACCTCAGACAGTGCTCCCTGAATACCTCAGAAAGTGTTCGGTCAATGTCTCAGAAAGGTCTCCATCAATACCTCAGAGAGTTCTCCCGCAGTACCTCAGACAGTGTTCCCTCAGTACCTCAGAAAGTGCTCCCTCAATGTCTCAGAAAAGTCTCCATCAATACCTCAGATAGTTCACCCTCAATACCTCAGATAGTGCTCCGTCAATACATCAGAGAGTGCTCCCTCAAAAGCTCAGATAGTTCTCCCTCAATACCTCAGAAAGTACTCGCTCAATACCTCAGAAAGTGGTCCCTCAGTACCACAGATAGTGCTCCCTCAATACCTCAGAAAGTGCTCCCTCAATACCTCAGAAAGTGCTCCCTCAATACTTCAGACAGTGCTCCCTCAATACCTCTGAAAATGCTTCGTCTGTTACTCAGAAAGTGCTCCCTCAGTACCTGAGAAAGTGTTCCCTCAAGACTACAGAAAGTGCTCCCTCAATACCTCAGAAACTGCTCCCTCAATACCTCAGAAAGTGCTCCCTCAGTACCTCAGATAGTGATCCCTCAAATCCTCAGGGAGTGCTCCCTCAGTACCTCAGAAATTGCTCCCCAGTACCTCAGAAAGTGCTCCCCCAATACCTCAGTAAAAGCTCCCTCAATACTTCAGATAGTGCTCCCTCAATACCTCAGTAAGTGCTCCCTCAATACCTCAGTAAGTGCTCCCCCAGTACCTCAGAAGGTGCTCCCTCAATCCCTCAGAATTTGCTCCCTCAATACCTCAGAAAGTGCTCCCTCAATACTTCAGATAGTGCTCCCTCAATACCTCAGAAATGCTCCCTCAATACCTCAGAAACTGCTCCCCCAGTACCTCAGAAAGTGCTCGCTCAATCCCTCAGAATTTGCTCCCTCAATACCTCAGACAGTGCTCCCTCAGTACTTCAGAAAGTGCTCCCTCAATACCTCAGAAAGTGCTCCCTCAATACTTCTGATAGTGCTCTCTCATTACCTCAGATAGTTCACCCTCAATATCTCAGATCGTGCTCCCTCAATACATCAGAGAGTGCTCCCTCAATAGCTCAGATAGTTCTCCCTCAGTACCACAGATAATGCTCCCTCAATTCCTCAGAAAGTGCTCATTCAGTACCACAGAAAGGGCTCCCACAGTACCTCAGAAAGTGCTCTCTCAATACCTCAGAAAGTGCTCCCTCAGTACCTCAGATAGTGCTCCCTTAATACCTCAGAAAGTGCTACCTCAATACCTCAGAAAGTGCTCCCTCAATACTTCAGATAGTGCTCGCTGAATACCTCTGAAAATGCTTCATCTGTTACTCAGAAAGTGCACCCTCAGTACCTGAGAAAGTGTTCCCTCAAGACCACAGAAAGTGCTCCCTCAATACCTCATAAAGTGCTCCCTCAATACCTCAGAAAGTGCTCCCTCAGTACCTCAGAAAGTGCTCTCTCAGTACCTCAGAAAGTGCTCCCTCAATACCTCAGAAGGTGCTCCCTCAATACCTCAGAAAATGCTCCCTCAATACTTCAGATAGTGCTCCCTCAGTACCTCAGATAGTGCTCCCTCAATTCCTCAGGGAGTGCTCCCTCAGTACCTCAGAAAATGCTCCCCAGTACCTCAGAAAGTGCTCCCTCAATACCTCAGATAGTGCTCCCTCAATACCTCAGAAAGTGCTCCCCCAATACCTCAGGATGTGCTCCCCCAGTACCTAAGAAAGTGCTCCCCAGTACCTCAGAAGGTGCTCCCTCAATCCCTCAGAATTTGTTCCCTCAATACCTCAGAAATTGCTCTCTCAGTACCTCAGAAAGTGCTCCCTCAATACCTCAGAAAGTGCTCCCTCAATACTTCAGGTAGTGCTCCCTCAATGCCTCAGAAAATGCTCCCTCAATACTTCAGATAGTGCTCCCTCAATACCTCAGAAAGTGCTCCCTCAATACCTCAGAAACTGCTCCCCCAGTACCTCAGAAAGTGCTCCCCCAGTACCTCAGAAGGTGTTCCCTAAATCCCTCAGACTTTGCTCCCTCAATACCTCAGAAAGTGCTCCCTCGATACTTCAGAAATTGCTCCCTCAATCCCTCAGAAAGTGCTCCCTCAATACTTCTGGTAGTTCTCTCTCATTAGCTCAGATAGTTCTCCCTCCGTACATCAGATCATGCACCCTAAATACCTCAGAAGGTACTTCCTCAGAACCTCAGAAAGTGCTCCCTCAATTCCTCAGAAAGTGCTCCCCCAGTACCTCAGAAAGTGCAACCTCAATACCTCAGAAAGTGCTCTCTCAGTACCTCAGAAAGTGCTCTCTCAATACCTCAGAAAGTGCTCCCTTAGTACCTCAGAAAGTGCTCCCTCAATATCTCAGTAATTACTCCTTCAATACCTCAGATAGTTCTCCCTCAGTCCAGCAGAAAGTGCTCCCTCAATATCTAAGGTAGTTCTCCCTCAATACCTCAGGTAGTGCTCCCTCAATACTTCAAAAAGTGCTCCCTCAATGGCTCAGATAGTTCTCCCACAGTACCTCAGATAATGCTCCCTCAATACTTCAGATAGTGCTCCCTCAATCCCTCAGAATTTACTCCCTCAATACCTCAGAAAGTGCTCTCTCAGTGCCTCAGAAGTGCTCCCTCAGTACCTCAGAAAGTGCCCCCTCAATACCTCAGAAAGTGCTCCCTCGGTACTTCAGAAGGTGCTCCCTCAGTACTTCAGAAAGTGCTCCCTCAATACCTCAGAAAGTGCTCCCTGAATACTTCTGATAGTGCTCTGTCATTACCTCAGATACTTCTCCCTCAGTACATCAGATTGTGTTCCCATAAACCTCTGAAAGTGCTTCCTCAGAATCTCAGAAAGTGCTCCCTCAATTCCTCAGAAAGTGCTCCCCCAGTACCTCAGACAGTGCTCCCTCAATACCTCAGAAAGTGCTCTCTCAGTACCTCAGAAAGTGCTCCCTCAATACCTCAGAAAGTGCTCCCTCTGTACGTCAGAAAGTGCTCCCTCAATATCTCAGTAAATACTCCTTCAATACCTCAGATGGTTCTCCCACAGTCCAGCAGAAAGTGCCCCCTCAATCCCTCAGAAAGTGCTCCCTCAATATCTAAGATAGTTCTCCCTCAATATCACAGAAAGTTCTCCCACAATATTTCAGGTAGTTCTCCCTCAATACCTCAGGTAGTGCTCCCTCAATACTTCAAAAAGTGCTCCCTCAATGGCTCAGATAGTTCTCCCTCAGTACATCAGATAGTGCTCCCTAAAAAGCTCTGAAAGTGCTTCCTCAGAACCTCAGAAAGTGCTCCCTCAATGTCTCAGAAAGTGCTCCCTCAATACCTCAGATAGTTCTCCCTCAGTACCTCAGAGAGTACCCCCTCAATACTTCAGAAAGTGTTCCCTCTGTACCACAGGAAGTGCTCCCTCAACCTCAGATTGTTCTCCCTCAGTACCTCTGATAATGTTCCCTCAATTCCTCAGAAAGTGCTCCCACAGTACCTCAGAAAATGCTCCCTCAATGCCTCAGACAGTGCTCCCTCAATAACTCAGAAAGTGCTCCCTCAATATCTCAGTAATAACTCCCTCAATACCTCAGATAGTTCTCAGTCAGTACCTCAGAAAGTGCCTCCTCAATATCTCAGAAAGTGCTCCCTCAGTACATTAGATAGTGCTCTCTCAATACCTCAGAAAGTGCTCCCTCAATATCTAAGATAGTTCTCCCTCAATATCTCAGAAAGTTCTCCCACAATATTTCAGATAGTTCTCCCTCAATACCTCAGGTAGTGCTCCCTCAATACTTCAAAAAGTGCTCCCTCAATGGCTCAGATAGTTCTCCCACAGTACCTCAGGTAGTGCTCCCTCAATACTTCAGATAGTGCTCCCTCAATCCCTCAGAATTTACTCCCTCAATACCTCAGAAAGTGCTCCCTCAGTACTTCTGAAGGTGCTCCCTCAGTACTTCAGAAAGTGCTCCCTCAATACCTCAGAAAGTGCTCCCTGAATACTTCTGATAGTGCTCTGTCATTACCTCAGATACTTCTCCCTCAGTACATCAGATTGTGTTCCCATAAACCTCTGAAAGTGCTTCCTCAGAACCTCAGAAAGTGCTCCCTCAATGCCTCAGAAAGTGCTCCCCCAGTACCTCAGACAGTGCTCCCTCAATACCTCAGAAAGTGCTCTCTCAGTACCTCAGAAAGTGCTCCCTCAATACCTCAGAAAGTGCTCCCTCTGTACGTCAGAAAGTGCTCCCTCAATATCTCAGTAAATACTCCTTCAATACCTCAGATGGTTCTCCCACAGTCCAGCAGAAAGTGCCCCCTCAATCCCTCAGAAAGTGCTCCCTCAATATCTAAGATAGTTCTCCCTCAATATCACAGAAAGTTCTCCCACAACATTTCAGGTAGTTCTCCCTTAATACCTCAGGTAGTGCTCCCTCAATACTTCAAAATTGCTCCCTCAATGGCTCAGATAGTTCTCCCTCAGTACATCAGATAGTGCTCCCTAAAAACCGCTGAAAGTGCTTCCTTGGAACCTCAGAAAGTGCTCCCTCAATGTCTCAGAAAGTGCTCCCTCAATACCTCAGATAGTTCTCCCTCAGTACCTCAGAGAGTACCCCCTCAATACTTCAGAAAGTGTTCCCTCTGTACCACAGGAAGTGCTCCCTCAACCTCAGATTGTTCTCCCTCAGCACCTCTGATAATGCTCCCTCAATTCCTCAGAAAGTGCTCCCCCAGTACCTCAGAAAATGCTCCCTCAATGCCTCAGACAGTGCTCCCTCAATAACTCAGAAAGTGCTCCCTCAATATCTCAGTAATAACTCCCTCAATACCTCAGATAGTTCTCAGTCAGTACCTCAGAAAGTGCCCCCTCAATACCTCAGAAAGTGCTCCCTCAGTACATTAGATAGTGCTCCCTCAATACCTCAGAAAGTGCTCCCTCAATATCTAAGATAGTTCTCCCTCAATATCTCAGAAAGTTCTCCCACAATATTTCAGATAGTTCTCCCTCAATAACTCAGGTAGTGCCCCCACAATACCTCAAAAAGTGCTCCCTCAATGGCTCAGTTAGTTTTCCCGCAGTACCTCAGATAATGCTCCCTCAATTTCTCAGAAAGTGCTCCCCAGTACCTCAGAAAGTCCTCTCTCAATACCTCAGAAAGTGCTCCCCCAGGACCTCAGAAGTTGCTCCCTCAATACCTCAGAATTTTCTCCCTCAATACCTCAGAAAGTGCTCTCTCAGTCACTCAGAAAGTGCTCCCTCAGTACCTCATAAAGTGCTCCCTCAATACCTCAGAAAGTGCTCCCTCAGTACCTCAGAAAGTGCCCCCTCAATACCTCAGAAAGTGCTCTCTCAGTCACTCATAAAGTGCTCCCTCAATACCTCGGAAAGTGCTCCCTCAATACTTCTGATAGTGCTCCCTCAATACATTAGCAAGTGCTCCCTCAATACTTCAGATAGTGCTCTCAGTGTACCTCAGATTGTTCTCCCTCAGTACATCAGATAGTGCTCCCTAAATACCTCAGAAAGTGCTTTCTCAGAACCTCAGAAAGTTGTCTCTGAATATCTCAGAAAGTGCTCCTTCAATACTTCAGAAAGTTTTCCCTCAATATCTCAGGACCTGCTTCCTCAATCTCAGATAGTTCTCCCTCAATACCTCAGAAAGTGCTCTCTCAGTGCCTCAGAAGTGCTCCCTCAATACCTCAGAAATCGCCCCCTCAATACCTCAGAAAGTGCTCCCTCAGTACTTCAGAAGGTGCTCCCTCAGTACCTCAGAAAGTGCTCCCTTAATACCTCAGAAATTGCTCCCTCAATACTTGAGATAGTGCTCCCTCAATACATCAGCAAGTGCTTCCTCAATACTTCTGATAGTGCTCTCTCATTACCTCAGATAGTTCTCCCTCAGCACATCAGATAGTGCTCCCTAAAAACCTCTGAAAGTGCTTCCTCAGAACCTCAGAAAGTGCTCCCCCAATGTCACAGAAAGTGCTCCCTCAATACCTCAGATAGTTCTCCCTCAGTACCTCAGAAAGTGCCCCCTCAATACTTCAGAAAGTGTTCCCTCTGCACCTCAGGAAGTCTCCCACAACCTCAGATAGTTCTCCCTCAGTACCTCTGATAATGCTCCCTCAATTCCTCAGAAAGTGCTCCCCCAGTACATCAGATAGTTCTCCCTCAATACCTCAGGTAGTGCTCCCTCAATACCTCAAAAAGTGCTCCCTCAATGGCTCAGATAGTTTTCCCACAGTACCTCAGATAATGCTCCCTCAATTTTTCAGAAAGTGCTCCCCTAGTACCTCTGAAAGTGCTCCCTCAATACCTCAAAAATTGCTCCCTCAATACCTCAGAAAGTGCTCCCTCAATAATTCAGAAAGTGCTCCCTCAATACCTCAGAAAGTGCTCCCCAATACCTCTGAAAGTGCTCCCCCAGTACCTCAGAATGTGCTCCCTCAATACCTCAGAATTTGCTCCCTCAGAACCTCATAAAGTGCTCCCTCAATACCTCAGAAAGTGCTCCCTCAGTACCTCAGAAGGTGCCCCCTCAATACCTCAGAAAGTGCTCCATCCGTACTTCAGAAAGTGCTCCCTCAGTACCTCATAAAGTGCTCCCTCAATACCTCGGAAAGTGCTCACTCAATACCTCAGAAAGTGCCCCCTCAATACCTCAGAAAGTGCTCCCTCAGTATTTCAGAAGGTGCTCCCTCAGTACCTCAGAAAGTGCTCCCTCAATACCTCAGAAAGTGCTCCCTCAATACTTGAGATAGTGCTCCCTCAATACATCAGCAAGTGCTTCCTCAATACTTCTGATAGTGCTCTCTCATTACCTCAGATAGTTCGCCCTCAGCACATCAGATAGTGCTCCCTAAAAACCTCTGAATGTGCTTCCTCAGAACCTCAGAAAGTGCTCCCCCAATGTCTCAGAATGTGCTCCCTCAATACCTCAGGTAGTTCTCCCTCAGTACCTCAGAAAGTGCCCCCTCAATACTTCAGAAAGTGTTCCCTCTGCACATCAGGAAGTGCTCCCTAAAACTTAGATAGTTCTCCCTCAGTACCTCAAATAATGCTCCCTCAATTCCTCAGAAAGTGCACCCCCAGTACATCAGAAAGTGCTCGCTCAATACCTCAGACAGTGCTCTCTCAGTACCTCAGAAAGTGCTCCCTCAATGCCTCAGAAAGTGCTCCCTCAGTACCTCAGAAAGTGCTCCCTGAGTACCTCAGAAAGTGCTCCCTCAATACCTCAGATAGTTCTCCCTCAGTACCTCAGAAAGTGCCCCCTCAATACATCAGAAAGTGCTCCCTCAGTACATTAGATAGTGCTCCCTCAATCCCTCAGAAAGTGCTCCCTCAATATCTCAGAAAGTTCTCCCACAATATTTCAGATAGTTCTCCCTCAATACCTCAGGTAGTGCTCCCTCAATACCTCAAAAAGTGCTACCTCAATGGCTCAGATAGTTTTCCCACAGTACCCAGTTAATGCTCCCTCAATTTCTCAGAAGGTGCTCCCCAGTACCTCTGAAAGTGCTCCCTCAATACCTCAGAAATTGCTCCCTCAATACCTCAGAAAGTTCTCCCTCAATACTTCAGATATCGCTCCCTCAATAATCTCAGAAAGTGCTCCCTCAATACCTCAGAAAGTGCTCCCCCAGTACCTCAGAAAGTGCACCCCAGTACCTCAGAAGGTGCTCCGTCAATACCTCAGAAAGTGCTCTCTCAGTACCTCAGAAAGTGCCCACTCAATACCTCATGAAGTGCTCCATCCGTACTTCAGAAAGTGCTCCCTCAATACCTCAGAAAGTGCTCCCTCAATACTTCAGATAGTGCTCCCTCAATACATCAGCAAGTGCTCCCTCAATACTTCAGATAGTGCTCTCTCAGTACCTCAGATAGTTCTCCCTAAGAACATCAGATAGTGCTCCCTAAATACCTCTGAAAGTACTTCCTCAGAACCTCAGAAATGTGTCTCTCAATATCTCAGAAAGTGCTCCTTCAATACCTCAGATAGCTCTCACTCAGTACCGCAGAAAGTGCCCCCTCAATACTTCAGAAAGTTTTCCCTCAATATCTCAGGACGTGCTCCCTCAACCTCAGATAGTGCTCCCTCAGTACCTCAGAAAGTGCTCCATCAATACCTCAGAAAGTGCTCCCTCAAAAGATCAGGTCGTTCTCCCTCAGTACTTCAGATAATGCTCCCTCAATTCCTCAGATAGTGCTCCCTCTACCTCAGAAAGTGCTCCCCAGTACCTCAGAAATTGCTCCCTCAATACCTCAGATATTTCTCCCTCAGCACCTCCGAAAGTGCTCCCTCAGTACCTCAGAAAGTGCTTCCTCAACCTCAGAAGGTGCTCCCTCAGTACCTCAGATATTGCTTGCTCAAACCTCAGAAAGTGCTCCCTCAATATCTAAGATAGTTCTCCCTCAATATGTCAGAAAGTTCTCAATCAATAGCTCAGATAGCGCTCCCTCAATACTTCAGATAGTTCTCTCTCAGTACCTCAGATAGTTCTCCCTCAGTACATTAGATAGTGCTCCCTAAACACCTCTGAAAGTGCTTCCTCAGTACCTCAGAAAGTTCTCCCTCAATACCTCAGATAGTTCTCCCTCAGTACCTCAGAAAGTACTCCTTTAATAACTCAGAAAGTGCCCCCTCAATAGCTCACATAGTTCTCCCTCAGTACCTCAGATAATGCTCCCTCAATTCGTTAGAAAGTGCTCCCTCAATACCTCAAAAAGTGCTCCCTCAATTCCTCAGAAAGTGATCCCTCAGTACCTCAGACAGTGCTTCATCAATACCTCAGAAAGTGCTCCCACAGTACCTCAGAAAGTGCTACATCAATACCTCAGATAATTCTCCCTCAGGACCTCAGATAGATCTCCCTCAATACCTCAGAAAATGCTCCCTCAGTACCTCAGAAAGTGCTCTTTCAGTACCTCAGACAGTGCTCCCTCAATACCTCAGAAAGTGTTCCCTGAGTCCCTCAGAAAGTGCTCCCTCAATACCCCAGATAGCGCCCCCTCAGTACATCAGATAGTTCTCCCTCAGTACCTCAGAAAGTACTCCTGTAATACCTCAGAAATTGCTCCCTCAATAGCTCAGATAGTTCTCGCTCAGTACCTCGAATATTGCTCCCTCAATTCCTCAGATAGTTCTCCCTCAATACCTCAGAAAGTCCTCCCTCAATACCGAAGAATGCATCACTTTATTGTGTTTAACCCCCAAAGCCCCTTAGACAGTAGCTCCACAAAACATTCACATCCTCAACACTTCAGGGCTCAGCCCAGCTCCCCCCTCAGATTGTGTTCAAACCCCTTCAGACTGTAAGGACCCACATCCACCCCTGTCCAAGATTGGAGCCCAGGTCCACAGAATATTACTTGTCTCTCTGGATTCATTTTAGAATTCCTACAGTGTAGAAGCAAGCCATTCGGTCCATTGGCTCCACATTGACTGACTGAACAGCATCCCACCCAGACTCACATCCTGTATTCTATCCTTGTAATGCTGCATTTCCCATGGCATCTTTGGACGGTGGGAGGAAACTGGATCACCTGGAGGGAACCCGCACAGATACAGAGAGAATGTGTAAACTCCACACAGACAGTCACCGGGAGTTAGAATCAAACCACTGAGACACCGTGCTGTCCTCTCTCCTTGGATGCCATGTCATCTAACCTTTTACTAAGCAGTCTCCCATGTGAAAGCTTCTCATCTGTCTCCGTGGTCATCCCTTCAAAAGCTCTATCAGTTTGGACACATCATTTTCACAAACAAAGCCAAGCTGACTATCCCTAATCAATTCTTGCTTTACCAAATGCATGTAAATTGTCTCTCAGAATGCCCTCCAACAGCTTACCCACCACTGCCATCAGGCTCACAGCTCCATAGTTCAATGGCTGTTCCTTGCAGCCTTACTTCAATAATGGCCCATTATTAATCACCCTCCAGTCTTCAGGCACCTCACCCGTTGCCACTGATTGGTCCATCTGACAAGGCCATCTCCATCCTTCTGTAATCTAAGGCTATCATCCTCAGTATTTATCACCCAACCAATCTTCATATCATTCATGAACCAAATGATTAACCCTCCACCATTCAAATCTAAATCTTTTCGATCAACCACATCAGTAAGACCCCGACAGTGAGACATGAACAGACAGAGATTTCTAATTGGGTCATCACTGTCTGCTTCCTGCCACTCAGCATTCTGCGCCAAATTCCTTGGATCTTGAGTTTTTATATTCACTATCAGTTTCCAATATGGATCCTGATAAAAGCCTTACAGATCTCCAAGCAGGCGACAGGAAAGTATTGCCCTTATTTAAACACCTGGTCACCTCCTTAAAAAGTGCAATCCCATTGGTCAGACCTGACCTCCCCTTAACACAACCATTCTGACTGTTCTTCATGAACTTCAGTCTCTTTAAATGCTGATTAATTCTCTCTCCCAAAATTACTTCCAACAGACGTCCCACCCACGATATTAGCCTGATTAGCCTGTAGCTGCCTGGTATATCCCATGCTCCTTCTTGAATAACAGTACCACATGGTCAGTCCGACGACACCTCTCCTGTGGCCAGAGGGGATTTGAAAATGTTTGCAAGTGTACCTGCTACTTCCTCCATCACTTCATTCGGTAAATTGAGATACATTTCCACCGTCTTTGGAGATTTATTGGGTTGTAAGAAGGCCAGACCACTCAGAACCATCTCTCTCTCTACATGTGCTAATTCATTTAATTGTATCACAGAACATGTCCACGATTTTATATCAACCCTGTCCCAATGAGCATTGACAAAATGAATCCATTCACTGTAGCCTCTGGGTCCATGCACAAATTCTCACTGTGTTCCACAACCTGCTCTTTCTCTCATTATCAATTCACCCTTAATGTCACTGTAAGGTACTTTCAGGTTTTTATTTCCTCTCTTAGCACTCCTCTCTCCCAGGCAATTAGCCTGCGATACGATTTGGAGGAGTGTGGGATGTCATTTTGGATGTGGATTAGCATTGGGAAGCTCAGAAATAATGAACACACGACTGTGCTGAGTGTGGGACAGTGGGATTCATTTGGGATGAGCACACGGAAGCTGAGGAATAAACCTCAGCCCTGCAGCATGAAAATATCCCTTTGAGCTGGCAGGTCAGTCACACCAAACGAAAACTTGATCCCTGGGAAAAGAGGGTGGTAACCAAATGAAGACGGTCTGTTTGAACACAGTCTCTGGAATCTGGATTTGGGAATCATTGCTGAGCAGGTTATGTAGGAAGCAGAGGCAGAAATGTACTGAACAATTTCAGATATTCCTCGGAGATCACAAGACATGGGAGCAGAAATTAGGTCATTCAGCCCATCTGATAGTGTGGCGCTCACTCAGTGCTGACTCTCTTACAATGCAGGTATCCACCAGACTGATACGTTGACAGTGCAGCACTCCCTCAGTAATGACCCTCTGACAGTGTGGCGCTCCCTCAGTACTGAATCTCTGAAAGTGCAGCGCTCCCTCAGTACTGACCTTCTCACAGTGCAGCACTGCCCCCAGATTGATCCTCTGACATTGCGGCAATCCCCCATTACTGACCCCCTGATAGCGCAGCACTCCCTCAGTACTGACCCTCTGACAGTGCAGCATTCCCTCAGTAATAACCCTCTGACAGTGCGTCACTCCCTCAGTAATGACCCTCTGACAGTGCAGCATTCCCTCAGTAATAACCCTCTGACAGTGCAGCACTCCCTCAGTAATGACCATATGACAGTGCAGCATTTCCACAGTACTGACCCTCCGACAGTACGGCACACCCGCAGTGCTGACTCTCTGACAGTGCAGCCCTCCCTCAAACTGACCCTCTGATAGTCCAGCACTCCCTCAGAACTGACCTTCTGACAGTGCCGACACTCTCTCAGTACTGACCCTCTGACAGTGCAGCTCTCCCTCAGTAATGACCCTCTCACAGTGTAGGAATCCCTGAGTAATGACCCTCTCACAGTGCGGCGCTCCCTCAGTACTGACCCTCTGACAGCGCGGTGCTCCCTCAGTACTAACCCTCCAACAATGCAGCTCCCCCTCAGTACTGACCCTCTGACAGCGCGGTGCTCCCTCAGTACTAACCCTCCAACAATGCAGCTCTCAACAGTACAGACCCTCTGACAGTGCAGCACTTCCTCAGTACTGACCCCTGACAGTGCAGCACTTCCTCAGTACTGACCCTCTGACAGTGCAGCACTTCCTCAGTACTGACCCCTGACAGTGCAGCACTACCCTCAGTACTGACTATCTGACAGTGCAGCACTCCCTCCGTACTGACCCTCTGACAGTGTAGCACTCCCTCAATTCAGATGCTCTTACAGTGTAGCACTCCCTCGGTAGTGACCCTCCGATAACGTGGCATTTTCTCAGGACTGACTCTCCGACAGAGCAGATCTGACACTCTGACAGTGCAGCACTGCCTCCTTCCTGCACTTCTGATAACCAGCAATGCCTCAGTACTGACCCTTTGGCAGTGTAGCACTCCCTCAGTACTGACCATTTGGCAGTGCAGCTCTCCCTCAGTACTGACCCTCTGAAACAACACTCCCTCAGAACTGACACACTGACCATGTAGCGATCCCTCAGTTATGACCCTTTGAGTGTATATCACTCTCTCAGTACTGACCCTCTGGCAATGCAGCAATCACTCAGGACTGACTGTCTGACACATAGTGTGGTGGTCCCTCAGTACGGAACCCCTCACATCACGGTGATCCCTCAGTACTGAACCCCTCACATCGCGGTGGTCCCTCAGTACTGATCCACTCAGAGTGCGGTGCTCCCTCAGTTCTAACCCTTTCACAGTGCAGCGCTCCCTCAGTAGTAACTCTCTCACAGTGCGACACTCTGACAGCATGGCCATCCATTAGTACTGACCGTCAGAGAGTGCGCACTTCATCATTACTAACACTCTCACTGAACAGCAATCCCTTCGTCCTGAACCTCTGACAATGCTGCACTGCCTCCACACTGATCTTCTGACAATGCTGCACCCCCTCCACACTGACCCTCTGACAATGCTGCACTCCCTCCACTCTGACCCTCTGACAGTGCAGCACTCCCTCCACACTGACTCTCTGACAATGCTGCACTCCCTCCACACTGAACCTTTGACAATGCTGCACTCCATCCACACTGATCCACTGACAATGCTGAACTCCCTCCACACTGATCCTCTGACAATGAAGCACTCCCTCCACACTGACCCTCTGACAATGCTGCACTCCCTCCACACTGTTCCTCTGACAATGCTGCACTCCCTCCACACTGATCCTCTGACAATGCTGCACCCCCTCCACACTGACCTTCTGACAATGCTGCACTCCCTCCACGCTGATCCTCTGACAATGCTGCACTCCCTCCACACTGACCCTCTGACAATGCTGCACTCCCTCCACACTGACCCTCTGACAGAGCAGCACTCCCTCCACACTGAGTCTCTGACAATGCTGCACTCCCTCCACACTGCACATCTGACAATGCTGCACTCCATCCACACTGATCCACTGATAATGCCGAACGCCCTCCACACTGATCCTCTGACAATGAAGCACTCCCTCCACACTGACCCTCTGACAATGCTGCACTCCCTCCACACTGACCCTCTGAAAATGCTGCACTCCCTCCACACTGACCCTCTGACAATGCTGCACTCCCTCCACACTGATCCTCTGACAATGATGCACTCCCTCCACACTGATCCTCTGATAATGCTGCACTCCCTCCACACTGACCCTCTGACAATGCTGCACTCCCTCCACACTGACCCTCTGACAATGCTGCACTCCCTCCACACTGATCCTCTGACAATGCTGCACTCCCTCCACAATGATCCTCTGACAATGCTGCGCTCCCTCCATACTGATCCTCTGATAGTGATGCACTCCCTCATTACTGACTCTCTGACACTGTGGAAGTGGCCCTATACTGACCCTCCGACAGTGGGGCCCAATCTCAGGACAAAACGTCTGACAGTACAGCACTCCATCATAACTGACCAAAATACAGTGCAACACTCCCACAGTACTAACCCTCTGACAGTACAGCACTCCGTCATACTGACCCTCTGCCAGTGCAACACTCCCTCAGTACTGACCTTCTGACAGTGCAGCACTCCCTCAGGGCTTCATGATAATTTCAGATATGATAGAGATTGAACCAACAATGTTGGCATCATGAACCTGTTAGCTGAGGTAACTGGCCCCCCTTTGTAACAGAGTGATTCAATCCCTCTGATAGTTCAGCACTCCCTCATAACTGCCCATCTTACAGTGCAACACTCCCACAGTACTAACCCTCCGACAGTGCAGCACTCCCTCAGTACTGACCCTCTGACAGTGCAGCACTCCCTCAGTGTTGACCCTCCGACAGTGAAGCACTCCTTCAGTACTGACCATCTGACAGAGCTGCACTCCCTCAGTACTGACCCTCTGACAGTGCAGCACTCCCTCAGTGTTGACCTTACGACAGTGCAGCACTCCCTCAGCACTGACCCTCTTTTTTTCTATTTCATAGAGTCTTGTGGAAATTTTGAGACATAGGGTTTGTAGATTCTGAGGAAGCATGAGAGAGACACACAAACCAAACCCTGTCTGAAACTCTCTGCAATTGACTATTCAGAGGCACATAGTCAGAGAGGTTCACAGATTAGAAACAGACCCTCCTGTCCAACTCGTCCATACCAAACAAGTATTCTCATCTTCTTTCGTTCCATTTGCTAGCACTTGGCTGATATTCCTCTAAACCCTTTCTATTCACATACTCATCCTGATGCCTTTTAAGTGTCGCACTTTTACCAGCCCCCATCACTTCCTCTGGCAGCTACCTGCATGCCCTTGAATAAGTGCTCAAACATTCATACAGTCGATACAAACTCTAATAAACACCAACCTACAAAAGGCTATCATTGTCATTTTCAACTGACCCTTAGCTTCGTCGTGACACTGATTTCAACACAGGTAAAGAAACAGAGTTAGTGACCATCAACCGTGACCCTGTTATAAAACTTATTTTCAAATATGACTTGCATGTGATTCCCACACCCTCTAATAGTTGCCTCGAAGGTGGGGGTGAGCTGTACTCTCCTGCGGCAGTCCTTGGGTGTCCCACAGTGATGTTAAGGAGGGAGCTCCAGGAGTTTGATCTGAACCATGTAAAGAGCTCTCTTACTGGAGTGCCATTTTAAAGTTGGGAAGTTATTATAGACCGAGAGCTGCTGTCTTGTCAGAGAGAGAGGCCTGGTGGATCACACACCTCAGGTAAGGGGAGAGGTTGAGAAGCTGGGGCCTTCATGGTCATTTCAGACATGATAGAGATCGAACCAACAATGCTGGAATCACGAACCTGTTAGCTATGGTAACTGACCCCCCTTTGTAGCAGAGGGATTCAATCCCTTTAATAGAGTAAGATTGAGAATTCAACACTAAAATCAATCTGTCCGGACGCACTAGAGACCTGAAACATCAATACAGAGATTGCTGAAGAAGCTCAGCATGTCCGGCAGCATCTCTGAAGGGAGAGGGAGAAAAAGACAGAGAGAGAGTTCACCTTTCAATCCAGTGATTTCTGCGGGAAAGTTCCTTCAGAACAGACCGTTTTGAGGAAGAGTCACTTGGAATGCGAATTGTTCCTCTCTCTTCACTGTTGCTACCTGCTGAATTGTGCTGAATTTCCCCACCATCTGTTTACTTGAGAACTTGACCTGATCCAAATGTCACTGAGTAATTCAGTCTGTGTTCAATGCCCTGAGACTGCTTCTGCTGAAAGTTGACAAACAGGTTTAAGGCTGTGTAAGGTATTGTATTAGGAGGGAGGGGTACATGGGAGAACAGATACAGAACAAAGGCACACCGAAATGTTAGGTCTGAGCTGTTCCTTCTGAACTAACATCACAAAGTTACATTGATCAGGATCTTTGTGAAGTGCCTTTGTCAAGTGACCCTTCCTCAAAACGGTCTGTTCTGAAGGAACTTTCCCGCAGAAATCACTGGATGGAAAGGTGAACTCTCTCTGTCTCTTTCTCCCTCTCCCTTCAGAGATGCTTCTGGACATGCTTAGCTTCTTCAGCAATCTCTGTATTGATTTTTCAGGTCTCTAGCGTGTCCGTACAAGTTTATTTTAGTGTTGAATTCTCAAGCTTGCTTTATTAAAGGGATTGAATCCCTCTGCTACAAAGCGGGGTCAGTTACCATAGCTAACAGGTTCGTGATGCCAACATTGTTGGTTCGATCTCTATCATGTCTGAAATGACCATGAAGGCCCCAGCTTCTCAACCTCTCCCCTTACCTGAGGTGTGTGATCCACCAGGCCTCTCTCTCTGACAAGACAGCAGCTCTCGGGTCCTCCTGGTCTATAATAACTTCCCAACTTTAAAAAGGGCACTCCAGTAAGAGAGCTCTTTACATGGTTCAGATCAAACTCCAGGAGCTCCCTCCCTAACATCACTGTGGGACACCCAAGGACTGCAGCAGGAGAGTACACCCCACCCCCACCTTCCAGGTAACTATTGGAGAGTGTGGGAATTACATACAAGCCACATTTGAAAATAAGTTTTATAACAGGGTCACGGTGGATGGTCACTAACTCTGTTTCTTTACCTGTGTTGAAATCCGCGTAATGAAGAAGCTAAAGGTCGGTTGAAAAGGACAATGATAGCCTTTCGTAGGTTGGTGTTTATTAGAGTTTGTATCGACAGTATGAATGTTTGAGCACTTATTCAAGGGCATGCAGGTAGCTGCCAGAAAAAGTGATCGGGGCTGGGATAATTGCTACATTTCAAAGGCATCAGGATGAGTAGGTGAATAGGAAGGTTTTAGAGGGATATCAGCCAAGTGCTAGCAAATGAAATGTCATGAGATGAGAATATCTGTTTGGTACGGACGAGTTGGACAGGAGGGACTGGTTCCATGCTCTGCATCTCTGTGACTCTGTGCCTCTGAATAATCTATTGCACAGAGTTTCAGAGAGGCCTTGGTTCGTGTGTCTCTCTCAAGCTTCCTCAGAATCTGCAAACCCGATGTCTCCATATTTCCCAAGAAATATAGAGGGTCAGTACCGAGGGAGTGCTGCACTGTCAGAGGGTCAGGACTGAGGGTGTGCCGCACTGTCAGAGGATCAGTACTGAGGGAGTGCTGCACTGTCCGAGGGTCATGACTGAGGGACTGCTGCAATGTCAGAGTGTCAGTACTGAGAGAGTGCCACACTGTCAGAGTGTCACTACTGAGGCAGCGCTGCACTGTCCGAGGGTCACTACTGAGGGAGCGCTGCACTGTACGAGGGTCATTACTGAGGGAGTGCTGCACTGTCAGAGTGTCATTACTGAGGGAGTGCCACACTGTCAGAGTGTCAGTACTGAGGGAGTGCTGCACTGCCAGACTGTCAGTACTGAGGGAATGCCACACTGTCGGAGGTTCAGTGCTGATGGAGTGCTGCACTGCCAGAGGGTCAGTACTGAGGGAGTGCCACACTGTCAGAAGGGTCAGCGCTGAGGGAGTGCTGCACTGTTAGAGAGTCAGAACTGAGGGAGTGCTGCACTGTCAGATGGTCAGTACTGAGGGAGTGCTGCAATGTCAGAGGGTCAATACTTAGGGAGTGTCACACTATCAGAGGGTCAGCACTGAGATAGTGTCACACTGTCAGCGGGTCAGTTCTGAGTGAGTGCTGCACTGCAAAAGGGTCAGTACAGAGAGAGTGCTGCACTGTCAGCGGTTCAGTACTGAGGGAGTGTCACACTGTCAGGGGGTCAACACTGAGGGAATGCCACACTGTCGGAAGTTCAGTGCTGAGGGTGTGCAGCACTGCCAGAGGGTCAGTACTGAGGGAGTGCCACACTGTCAGAGGGGTCAGCGCTGAGGGAGTGCTGCAATGTCAGAGGGTCAGTACTGAGGGAATGCCACACTGTCGGAGGATCAGTGCTGAGGGAGTGCTGCACTGCCAGAGGGTCAGTACTGAGGGAGTGCTGCAATGTCAGAGGGACAATACTGAGTGTGTCCTGCACTGTCAGAGGGTCTGCACTGAGGGAGTGCTGCACTCTCAATGTCAGTACTGAGGGATTGCCACTGTCAGATGGGTCAGTACTGAGGGAGTGCTGCAATGTCGGAGTGTCAGTATTGAGGGAGTGTCACACTACCAGAGGGTCAGCACTGAGGGAGTTCTGCACTGCCAAAGGGTCAGTACTGAGGGAGTGCTGCACTGTCAGAGTGTCAGTACTGAGGGAGTGCTGCACTGTCAGAGTGTCAGTAATGAGGGAGTGCTGCACTGTCAGAGTGTCAGTACTGAGGGAGTGCTGCACTGTCAGAGTGTCAGTACTGAGGGATTCCTGCATTGCCTGAGAGTCAGTATAGAGGGTAATGCAGCATTGTCAGAGGGTCGGTACGTAGGAAGCGCTGAAATTCAGGGGGTAATTAGTGAGAGAGAGCTGAACTGAGAGAGGGTCAGTACTGAGAGAGTGTGCACTATCAGAGGGTCAATACTGAGGGTGTGCCACACTGTCAGAGTGACACTATTGAGGGAGTGCTGCACTGTCAGTACTGAGGGAGTGCTGCACTGTCAAAGAGTCAGTAATGAGGGAGAGCTGCACTATCAGAGGGTCAGTACTGAGGAAATGCTGCACTGTCAGAGGGTCAGCACTGAGGGAGTGCTGCAATGACAGAGGGTCAGCACTGAGGAAGTGCTGCAATGTCAGAGGGTCAGCACTGAGTGATTGCTGCAGTGTCAGAGGGTCAGTACTGAGGGAGTGCTGCAGTGTCAGAGGGTCAGAACTGAGGGAGTGACACACTGTAAGATGGGTCAGCGCTGAGGGAGTGCTGCACTGTCAGAGGATCAGCACTGAGGGAGTGTCACACTGTCAGAGGGTCAGCACTGAGGGAGTGTCACACTGTCACATTGTTCAGTTCTAAATGAGTGGAGTGCCACACTGTCTGAGGGACAATACTGAGTGTGTCCTGCACTGTCAGAGGGTCTGCACTGAGGGAGTGCTGCACTCTCAATGTCAGTACTGAGGGAGTGCCACTGTCAGATGGGTCAGTACTGAGGGAGTGCTGCAATGTCGGAGTGCCAGTATTGAGGGAGTGTCACACTACCAGAGGGTCAGCACTGAGGGAGTTCTGCACTGCCAAAGGGTCAGTACTGAGGGAGTGCTGCACTGTCAGTGTGTCAGTACTGAGGGAGTGTCAAACTCTCAGAGGGTCAGTACTGAAGGAGTGCTGCACTGTCAGTGTGTCAGTACTGAGGGAGTGCTGCACTGTCAGAGGATCATATTGAGGGAGTGCTGCACTGTCAGACGGTCTGTACTGAGGGAGTTCAGCACTGTCAGAGTGTCAGTACAGTGGGAGTGCTGCACTGTCAGAGGGTCTGTACAGAGGGAGTACTGAACTGTCCGAGGGTCAGTACTGAGGGATTGTCACACTGTCAGTGGGTCAGTACTGTGGGATGACCACACTGTCAGTGGGTCAGTACTGAGGGAGTGCCACACTGCCAGAGGGTCAGTACTGAGGGAGTGCTGCACTGTCAGAGGACCATATTGAGGGAGTGCCACACTGTCAGATGGTCTGTCCTGAGGGAGTGCTGCACTATTAGAAGTGTCATTACGGAGGGAGTGCCACACTGTGAGAGTGTCAGTACTGACGGAGTGCTGCACTCTCCGAGTGAAAGTACTGAGGGAGTGCCACACTGTCAGAGGGTCAGTACTGAGGAAGTGCTGCAATGTCAGACGGTCAGGACAGAGAGAGTGCTGCACTGTCAGTGTGTCAGTACTGAGGGAGTGTCAAACGGTCAGAGGGTCAGTTCTGAGGGAGTGCTGCACTGTCAGTGTGTCAGTACTGAGGGAGTGCTGCACTGTCAGAGGATCATATTGAGGGAGTGCCACACTGTCAGACGGTCTGTACTGAGGGAGTGCTGCACAGTCAGAGGGTTAGTACTGAGGGATTTCTGCATAGCCAGAGAGTCAGTATAGAGGGACTGCAGCATTGTCAGAGGGTCGGGACGCAGGAAGCGCTGAAATGTCAGAGGGTAATTAGTGAGAGAGAGCTGAACTGTGAGAGGGTCATACTGAGAGAGTATGCACTGTCAGAGGGTCAGTACTGAGGGAGTTCTGCACTGTCAGAGAATCAGTACTGAGGGAGTGCTGCGCTGTCAGAGAGTCAGTACTGAGGGAATGCTGCAATGTCGGATTGTCAGTACTGAGGGAGTGCCTCACTGTCAGAGGGTCAGTAATGAGGGAGCGCTACACTTCCAAACAGTCAGTGCTGAGTGAGTGCGACACAGCAAAAGGGTCAGTACAGAGAGAGTGCTGCACTGTCAGCGGTTCAGTACTGAGGGAGTGTCACACTGTCAGGGGGTCAACACTGAGGGAATGCCACACTGTCGGAAGTTCAGTGCTGAGGGTGTGCAGCACTGCCAGAGGGTCAGTACTGAGGTAGTGCCACACTGTCAGAGGGGTCAGCGCTGAGGGAGTGCTGCAATGTCAGAGGGTCAGTACTGAGGGAATGCCACACTGTCGGAGGATCAGTGCTGAGGGAGTGCTGCACTGCCAGAGGGTCAGTACTGAGGGAGTGCTGCAATGTCAGAGGGTCAGTACTTAGGGAGTGTTACATTATCAGAGGGTCAGCACTGAGGGAGTGTCACACTGGCAGTGGGTCAGTGCTGAGGGAGTACTACACTGCCAAAGGGTCAGTACAGAGGGAGTACTGCACTGTCAGTGGTTCATAATGAGGGATTGCTGCAATGTCAGAGGGTCAGTACTGAGGGTGTGTTACACTGTAAGATGGGTCAGCGCTGAGGGAGTGCTGCACTGTCAGAGGATCAGCACTGAGGGAGTGTCACACTGTCAGAGGGTCAGCAATGAGGGAGTGTCACACTGTCGGAGGATCAGTGCTGAGGGAGTGCTGCACTGCCAGAGGGTCAGTACTGAGGGAGTGCTGCAATGTCAGAGGGTCAGTAATTAGGGAGTGTCACATTATCAGAGGGTCAGCGCTGAGGGAGTGCTGCACTGTCAGAGGATCAGCACTGAGGGAGTGTCACACTGTCAGAGGGTCAGCAATGAGGGAGTGTCACACTGTCGGAGGATCAGTGCTGAGGGAGTGCTGCACTGCCAGAGGGTCAGTACAGAGGGAGTACTGCACTGTCAGTGGTTCATAATGAGGGATTGCTGCAATGTCAGAGGGTCAGTACTGAGGGTGTGTTACACTGTCTGGGGGTCAGCACAGAGGGAGTGCCACAATGCCGGAGTGTCAATACTGAAGGAGCGCTGCACTGTCAGAGGGTCAGTACTGAGGGAGTGCCACACTGTAAGATGGGTCAGCGCTGAGGGAGTGCTGCACTGTCAGAGGATCAGCACTGAGGGAGTGTCACACTGTCAGAGGGTCAGCAATGAGGGAGTGTCACACTGTCAGAGGGTTCAGGTCTGAATGAGTGCTGCAATGTCAGAGAATCAGTACTGAGGGAGTGCTGCATTGTTCGAGGGTCAGTACTGAGGGAGTGCTGCACTCTCAATGTCAGTTCTGAGGGAGTGCCACTGTCAGATGGGTCAGTACTGAGGGAGTGCTGCAATGTTGGAGTGTCAGTATTGAGGGAGTGTCACACTACCAGAGGGTCAGTACTGAGGGAGTGCTGCACTGTCAGAGGGTCTGTACGGAGGGAGTGTCACACTGTCTGGGGGTCAGCACAGTGGGAGTGCCACACTGCCGAAGTGTCAGTACTGAAGGAGTGCTGCACTGTCAGAGGGTCAGTACTGAGGGAGTGCTACACTGTCAGCTGGGTCAGTACTGTGGGAGTGCTGCAATGTCGGAGTGTCAGTATTGAGGGAGTGTCACACTACCAGAGAGTCAGTAATGAGGGAGTGCTATAATGTCAGCGGTTCAGTTCTGAGGGAGTGCTGCACTGTAAGAGTGTCAGTTCTGAGGGAGTGCCACACTGTCAGAGGGTCAATACTGAGGGCGTGCCACACTGTCATAGTCACAGGGTTGTGGGAGTGCTATACTGTGAGAGAGTCAGTACTGAGGGAGTTCTGCACTATCAGAGGGTCAGTACTGAGGGAGTGCCTCACTGTCAGAGGGTCAGTACTGAGGGAGTTCCACACTCTCAGATTGACAGTGCTGAGGGAGTGCTGCACTGTGAGAGTGTCAGTACTGATGGAGTGCCACACTGTCTGAGGGACAATACTGAGTGTGTCCTGCACTGTCAGAGGGTCTGCACTGAGGGAGTGCTGCACTCTCAATGTCAGTACTGAGGGAGTGCCACTGTCAGATGGGTCAGTACTGAGGGAGTGCTGCAATGTCGGAGTGTCAGTATTGAGGGAGTGTCACACTACCAGAGGGTCAGCACTGAGGGAGTTCTGCACTGCCAAAGGGTCAGTACTGAGGGAGTGCTGCACTGTCAGAGTGTCAGTACTGAGGGAGTGCTGCACTGTCAGAGTGTCAGTAATGAGGGAGTGCTGCACTGTCAGAGTGTCAGTACTGAGGGAGTGCTGCACTGTCAGAGTGTCAGTACTGAGGGATTCCTGCATTGCCTGAGAGTCAGTATAGAGGGTAATGCAGCATTGTCAGAGGGTCGGTACGTAGGAAGCGCTGAAATTCAGGGGGTAATTAGTGAGAGAGAGTTGAACTGAGAGAGGGTCAGTACTGAGAGAGTGTGCACTATCAGAGGGTCAATACTGAGGGTGTTCCACACTGTCAGAGTGACACGATTGAGGGAGTGCTGCACTGTCAGTACTGAGGGAGTGCTGCACTGTCAGAGGGGTCAGTATTGAGGGAGTGCTGCACTGTCAGAGAGTCAGTAATGAGGGAGAGCTGCACTATCAGAGGGTCAGTACTGAGGAAATGCTGCACTGTCAGAGGGTCAGCACTGAGGGAGTGCTGCAATGACAGAGGGTCAGCACTGAGGAAGTGCTGCAATGTCAGAGGGTCAGCACTGAGTGATTGCTGCAGTGTCAGAGGGTCAGTACTGAGGGAGTGCTGCAGTGTCAGAGGGACAGAACTGAGGGAGTGACACACTGTAAGATGGGTCAGCGCTGAGGGAGTGCTGCACTGTCAGAGGATCAGCACTGAGGGAGTGTCACACTGTCAGAGGGTCAGCACTGAGGGAGTGTCACACTGTCACATTGTTCAGTTCTGAATGAGTGCTGCAATGTCAGAGAATCAGTACTGAGGGAGTGCTGCATTGTTCGAGGGTCAGTACTGAGGGAGTGCTGCACTCTCAGTGTCAGTATTGAGTGAGTGCCACTGTCAGATGGGTCATTCCTGAGGGAGTGCTGCAATGTCGGAGTGTCAGTATTGAGGGAGTGTCACACTACCAGAGGGTCAGCACTGAGGGAGTGCTGCACTGCCAAAGGGTCAGTATTGAGGATGTGCTGCACTGTCAGAGGGTCAGTACTGAGGGAGTATTGCAATGTCAGAGAATCAATACTGAAGGAGTGCTGCATTGTTCGAGGGTCAGTACTGAGGGAGTGCTGCACTCTCAATGTCAGTACTGAAGGAGTGCCACTGTCAGATGAGTCAGTACTGAGGGAGTGCTGCAATGTCGGAGTGTCAGTATTGAAGGAGTGTCACACTACCAGAGGGTCAGCACTGAGGGAGTGCTGCACTGCCAAAGGGTCAGTACCGAGGGAATGCTGCACTGTCAGAGTGTCAGTACTGAGGGAGTACTGCACTGTCAGATGGTCAGTACTGCGGGAGTGTCACACTGTCAGAGGGTCAGTACTGAGGGAGTGCTGCACTGTCAGAGGGTCAGTACAGAGGGAGTGCTGCACTGTCAGAGGTTCAGCACTGAGGGAGTGTCACACTGTTTGAGGGTCAACACTGCGGGACTGTCACACTGTCAGAGGGTCAGCACTGAGGGAGTGCTGCACTGCCAAATGGTCTGTACTGAGGGAGTGCTGCACTGTCAGATGGTCAGAACTGAGGGAGTATTGCACTGTCAGATGGTCAGTACTGCGGGAGTGTCACACTATCAGAGTGTCAGTACGGAGGGAGTACTGCACTGTCAGATGGTCAGTACTGCGGGACTGTCACACTTTCAGAGGGTCAGTACTGAGTGGATGCTGCACTGTCAGGAAAGCTGGACTGAGGGACTGCTGCATTATCAGAGGGTCAGTACGTAGTCAGGTTCACACTGTCATGAATCGGTCATGAGAGATCACCGCACTGTTGGACAGTCAGTACTGAGGGCCTGCTTCATTGCCAGAGAGTCAGTATTGAGGGAGTGCAGCATTGTCAGAGGATCGGGATGGAGGCAGCGCTGAAATGTCAGACGGTGAGGAATGAGGGAGCGCTGCAGTGTCAGAGGGTCTGTACTGAGAGAGTGCTGCAATGTCAGTGGGACAGGACAGAGGGAGTGCTGCACTGTCAGAGTGTCAGTACTGAGGTAGTGCTGTACTGTCAGAGGGCCAGTAATGAGGGAGCGCTGCACTGTCACAGGGTCACTACTGAGGGAGTGATACACTGCCAAAGAGTCAGAACTGAGGGAGTGCTGCATTGTCAGAGTGTCAGTACTGAGGGAGTGCTGCACTGTCAGAGTGTCAGTCCGGAGGGATGCCTGCACTGTCAGAGTGTCAGTACTGAGGGAGTGCTGCACTGTCAGAGTGTCAGTACGGAGGGATTGCTGCACTGTCTGAGTGTCAGTACTGAGGGAGTGCTGCACTGTCAGAGTGTCAGTACTTAGGGATTCCTGCATTGCATGAGAGACAGTATAGAGGGTTATGCAGCATTGTCGGAGGGTCGGTACGTAGGAAGCGCTGAAATTCAGGGGGTAATTAGTGATAGACAGCTTAACTGTGAGAGGGTCAGGACTGAGAGAGTGTGCACTATCAGAGAGTCAGTACTGAGGAAGTTCTTCAACGTCTGAGAGTCAGCACTGTGGGAGTGCTGCACTGGCTGAGGATAGTATTGAGGGAATGCTGAACTGTCAGAGGGTCAATACTGAGTGGGTGTCACACTGTCAGAGTGACACTATTGAGGGAGTGCTGCACTGTCAGTACTGAGGGAGTGCTGCACTCTCAGAGGGGTCAGTAATGAGGGAGTGCTGCAATGTCAGAGGGTCAGTACTGAGGAAGTGCTGCACTGTCAGAGGGTCAGCGCTGAGGGAGTGCTGCAATGACAAAAGGTCAGCACTGACGAAGTGCTGCAATGTCAGAGGGTCAGTACTGAGGGAGTTCCGCACTGTCAGAGGGTCAGCACTGAGGGAGTGCTGCAATGACAGAGGGTCAGCACTGAGGAAGTGCCACACTGTCAGAGGATCAGCACTGAGGCAGTGTCACACTGTCAGAGGGTCAGCACTGAGGGAGTGTCACACTGTCAGAGGGTCAGCACTGAGGGAGTACTGCATTGTTCGAGGGTTAGTACTGAGGGAGTGCTGCACTCTCAATGTCAGTACTGAGGGAGTGCCACTGTCAGATGGGTCAGTACTGAGGGAGTGCTGCAATGTCGGAGTGTCAGTATTGAGGGAGTGTCACACTACCAGAGGGTAAGCACTGAGGGAGTGCTGCACAGCCAAAGGGTCAGTACTGAGGGAGTGCTGCACTGTCAGAGTGTCAGTACGGAGGGATTCCTGCAATGTCCGAGTGTCAGTACTGAGGGAGTGCTGCACTGTCAGAGTGTCAGTAATGAGGGAGTGCTGCACTGTCAGAGTGTCAGTACTGAGGGAGTGCTGTACTGTCAGAGTGTCGGTACTGAGGGATTCCTGCATTGCCTGAGAGTCAGTATAGAGGGTAATGCAGCATTGTCAGAGGGTCGCTTCAGAGGAAGCGCTGAAATTCAGGGTGTAATTAGTGAGAGAGAGCTGAACTGTGAGAGGGTCAGTACTAAGAGAGTCTGCACTATCAGAGGGTCAGTACTGAGGAAGTGCTTCACTGTCAGAGAGTCAGCACTGTGGGAGTGCTGCACTGGCTGAGGATCAGTATTGAGGGAATGCTGAACTGTCAGAGGGTCAGTACTGAGGGGGTGCCACAATGTCAGAGTGACACTATTGAGGGAGTGCTGCACAGTCAGTACTGAGGGAGTGCTGCACTGTCAGAGGGGTCAGTATTGAGGGAGTCCTGCAGTGTCAGAGAGTCAGTAATGAGGGAGTGCTGCAATGTCAGAGGGTCAGTACTGAGGAGTGCTGCAATGACAGAGGGTCAGCACTGAGGAAGTGCTGCATTGTCGGAGGGTCAGCACTGAGGGATTGCTGCAGTGTCAGAGGTTCAGTACTGAGGGAGTGCTGCACTGTCAGAGAGTCAGTACTGAGGGAGTGCCACACTGTAAGATGGGTCAGCGGTGAGGGAGTGCTGCACTGTCAGAGGATCAGCACTGAGGCAGTGTCACACTGTCAGAGGGTCAGCACTGAGGGAGTGTCACACTGCCAGAGGGTCAGCACTGAGGGAGTACTGCAATATCAGAGAATCAGTACTGAGGGAGTGCTGCATTGTTCGAGGGTCAGTAATGAGGGAGTGCTGCACTCTCAATGTCAGTACTGAGGGAGTGCCACTGTCAGATGCGTCAGTACTGACGTAGTACTGCAATGTCAGAGAATCAGTTCTGAGGGAGTGCAGCATTGTTCGAGGGTCAGTACTGAGGGAGTGCTGCACTCTCAATGTCAGTACTGAGGGAGTGCCAATGTCAGATGGGTCAGTACTGAGGGAATGCTGCACTGCCAAAGGGTCAGTACTGAGGGAGTGCTGGACTGTCAGAGGGTCAGTACTGAGGGAGTACTGCACTGTCAGATGATCAGTACTGCAGGAGTGTCACACTGTCAGAGGGTCAGTACTGAGGGAGTGCTGCACTGTCAGAGGGTCAGTACAGAGGGAGTGCTGCACTGTCAGAGGTTCAGCACAGAGAGAGTGTCACACTGTCAGAGGGTCAGCACTGAGGGAGTGTCACACTGTCAGAGGATCAGCACTGAGGGAGTGCTGCACTGTCAGATGTTCAGCACTGAGGGAGTGTCACACCATCAGAGGGTCGGCACTGAGGGAGTGCTGAACTGCCAAAGGGTCTGTACTGAGGGAGTGCTGCACTGTCAGATGGTCAGTACTGAGGGAGTACTGCACTGTCAGATGGTCAGTACTGCGGGAGTGTCACACTGTCAGAGGGTCAGTACGGAGGGAGTACTGCACTGTCAGATGGTCAGTACTGCGGGACTGTCACACTTTCAGAGGGTCAGTACTGAGTGGATGCTGCACTGTCAGGAAAGCTGGACTGAGGGACTGCTGCATTATCAGAGGGTCAGTACGGAGTCAGGTTCACACTGTCATGAATCGGTCATGAGAGATCACCGCACTGTTGGATAGTCAGTACTGAGCGCCTGCTTCATTGCCAGAGAGTCAGTATTGAGTGAGTGTAGCATTGTCAGAGGATCGGGATGGAGGCAGCGCTGAAATGTTAGAGGGTGAGGAATGAGGGAACGCTGCAGTGTCAGAGGGTCTGTACTGAGAGAGTGCTGCAATGTCAGTGGGACAGGACAGAGGGAGTGCTGCACTTTCGGAGTGTCAGTACTGAGGGAGTGCTGCACTGGCTGAGGATCAGTATTGAGGGAATACTGAACTGTCAGAGGGTCAATACTGAGGGGGTGTCACACTGTCAGAGTGACACTATTGAATTAGTGCTGCACTGTCAGTACTGAGGGAGTGCTGCACTGTCAGAGGGGTCAGTAATGAGGGAGTGCTGCAAAGTCAGAGGGTCAGTACTGAGGAAGTGCTGCACTGTCAGAGGGTCAGCACTGAGGAAGTGCTGCAATGACAGAGGGTCAGCACTGAGGGAGTGCTGCAATGACAGAAGGTCAGCACTGAGGAAGTGCTGCAATGTCAGAGGGGTCAGTATTGAGGGAGTGCTGCACTGTCAGAGAGTCAGTAATGAGGGAGTGCTGCAATGTCTGAGGGTCAGTACTGAGGAAGTGCTGCACTGTCAGAGGGTCAGCACTGAGGGAGTGCTGCAATGACAGAGGGTCAGCACTGAGGAAGTGGTGCAATGTCAGAGGGTCAGTACTGAGGGAGTGCCGCACTGTCAGAGGGTCAGCACTGAGGGATTGCTGCACTGTAAGAGAGTCAGAACTGAGGGAGTGCCACACTCTAAGATGGGTCAGCGCTGAGGGAGTGCTGCACTGCCAGAGGATCAGCACTGAGGGAGTGTCACACTGTCAGAGGGTCAGCACTGAGGGAGTGTCACACTGTCAGAGGGTCAGCACTGAGGGAGTGTCACACTGTCAGAGGGTCAGTACTGAGGGAGTACTGCATTGTTCGAGGGTCAGTACTGAGGGAGTGCTGCACTCTCAATGTCAGTACTGAGGGAGTGCCACTGTCAGATGGGTCAGTACTGAGGGAGTGCTGCAATGTCGGAGTGTCAGTATTGAGGGAGTGTCACACTACCAGAGGGTCAGCACTGAGGGAGTGCTGCACTGCCAAAGTGTCAGTACTGAGGGAATGCTGGACTGTCAGAGGGTCAGTACTGAGGGAGTACTGCACTGTCAGATGTTCAGTACTGCTGGAGTGTCACACTGTCAGAGGGTCAGCACTGAGGGAGTGTCACACTGTCAGAGGATCAGCACTGAGGGAGTGCTGCACTCTCAGATGTTCAGCACTGAAGGAGTGTCACACCATCAGAGGGTCGGCACTGAGGGAGTGCTGCACTGGCAAAGGGTCTGTACTGAGGGAGTGCTGCACTGTCAGATGGTCAGTACTGAGGGAGTACTGCACTGTCAGATGGTCAGTACTGCGGGAGTGTCACACTGTCAGAGGGTCAGTACGGAGGGAGTACTGCACTGTCAGATGGTCAGTACTGCGGGACTGTCACACTTTCAGAGGGTCAGTACTGAGTGGATGCTGCACTGTCAGGAAAGCTGGACTGAGGGACTGCTGCATTATCAGAGGGTCAGTACGGAGTCAGGTTCACACTGTCATGAATCGGTCATGAGAGATCACCGCACTGTTGGACAGTCAGTACTGAGGGCCTGCTTCATTGCCAGAGAGTCAGTATTGAGGGAGTGTAGCATTGTCAGAGGGTCGGTATGGAGGAAGCGCTGAAATGTCAGAGGGTCAGTACTGAGGGAGCGCTGCAGTGTCAGAGGGCCTGTACTGAGAGAGTGCTGCAATGTCAGTGGGACAGTACTGAGGGAGTGCCACACTGTAAGATGGGCCGGTACTGAGGGAGTGCTGCACTGTCAGAGTGTCAGTACTGAGGGAGTGCTGCACTGTCAGAGGGACAGTAATGAGGGAGCGCTGCACTGTCACAGGGTCACTACTGAGGGAGTGATACACTGCCAAAGGGTCAGTACTGAGGGATTCCTGCATTGCCTGAGAGTCAGTATAGAGGGTTATGCAGCATTGTCAGAGAGTCGGTACGTAGGAAGCGCTGAAATTCAGGGGGTAATTAGTGAGAGAGAGCTGAACTTTGAGAGGGTAATTACTGAGAGTGTGTGCACTGTCAGAGGGTCAGTACTGAGGGAGTGCTGCAATGTCAGACGGTCAGTACTGAGGGAGTGCCGCACTGTCAGAGGGTCAGCACTGAGTGATTGCTGCAGTGTCAGAGGGTCAGTACTGAGGGAGTGATACACTGCCAAAGGGTCAGTACTGAGGAAGTGCTGCACTCTCCGATTGCCAGTACTTAGTGAGTGCCACACTGTCAGAGGGTCAGTACTGAGGGAGTGCCACACTGTCAGAGGGTCAGTACTGAGGGAATGCTGCATTGTCAGAGGGTCAGCACTGAGGGAATGCTGCACTGTCAGAGCTGTCAGTACTGAGGGAGTGCAGCACTGTCAGAGGGTTAGCACTGAGGGAGTGCTGCACTGTCAGAGCTGTCAGTACTGAGGGAGTGCTGCACTGTCAGAGGGACAGTACTGAGGGAGCGCTGCACTGTCAGAGTGTCATTACTGAGGGAGTGCCACACTGTCAGAGGGTCAGTACTGAGGGATTCCTGCATTGCCTGAGAGTCAGTATAGAGGGTAATGCAGCATTTTCAGAGGGTCGGTACATAGGAAGCGCTGAAATTCAGGGTGTAATTAGTGAGAGAGAGTTGAACTGTGAGAGGGTCAGTACTGAGAGAGTGTGCACTATCAGAGAGTCAGTACTGAGGAAGTGCTTCACTGTCAGAGAGTCAGCACTGTGGGAGTGCTGCACTGGCTGAGGATCAGTATTGAGGGAATGCTGAACTGTCAGAGGGTCAGTACTGAGGGGGTGCCACGCTGTCCTGTAAGAGTGGCAGTACTGAGGGAGTGCTGCATAGTCATAGTGTCAGTACTGAGGGAGCTGTGCACTGTCAGAGTGTCATTACTGAGGGAGTGCTGCACAGTCAGGGGTTCAGTACCGAGGGAGTGCTGCACTGTCAGAGGATCATATTGAGGGAGTGCCACAATGTCAGATGGTCTGCACTGAGGGAGTGCTGCACTGTCAGAGTGTCAGTATAGTGGGAGTGCTGCACTGTCAGAGGGTCAGTACTGAGGGAATGTCACACTGTCAGAGGGTCAGTACTGAGGGAGTGCCACACTGTCCGAGGGTCAGTACTGAGGGAGTGCTGCACTCTCCGAGTGCCAGTACTTAGTGAGTGCCACACTGTCAGAGGGTCAGTACTGAGGGAGTGCCACACTGTCAGAGGGTCAGTACTGAGGGAGTGCTGCACTGTCAGAGGGTCAGCACTGAGGGAAATGCTGCACTGTCAGAGCTGTCAGTACTGAGGGAGTGCTGCACTGTCAGAGGGTCAGTACTGAGGGAGTGCTGCACTGTCAGAGGGACAGTACTGAGGGAGTGCTGCACTGTCAGAGGGACAGTACAAGGGAGCGCTGCACTGTCAGAGTGTCATTACTGAGGGAGTGCCACAATGTCAGAGGGACCGTACTGAGGGAGTGCTGTCCTGTAAGAGTGGTAGTACTGAGGGAGTGCTGCACTGTCAGAGTGTCATTAGTGAGGGAGTGCTGCACAGTCGGGGGGTCAGTACCGAGGGAGTGCCAGACTGTCAGAGGGTCAGTACTGAGGGAGTGCTGCAATGTTCGAAGGTTAGTTCTGAGGGAGTGCCACATTCTCAGAAAGTCCTTACTGTGAGAGCGCTGCACTGTCAGAGTGTCCTGACTGAGTGAGCGCTGCACTGTCAGAAGGGTCAGTACTGAGGGTGTGCGGCACTGTCAGAGGGGTCAGTACTAAGGTAGTGCCACACTGTCGGAATCTCAGAGCTGAGGGAGGTCTACCCTGCAAAAGAGTCCATGCTGAGTGAGGGTTACACTCCCAAAGGGTCAGTACTGAGGGAGTGCTGCACTGTCAGATTGCCAGACCTGAGGGAGTGCTACACTGACAGAGTGTCAGTACTGAGGGAGTGCTGCACTGTCAGAGGGTCTGTACTGAGGGAGTGCTACGCTGTCTGAGGGTCAGTACTGAGGGAGTGCTGCACTGTCAGAGAGTCAGCACTGAGGGAGTGCTGCGCTGTCAGAGGGTCCGTACTGAGGGAGTGCTGCACTGTCAGAGGGTCAGTACTGAGGGATTTCTACATAGCCAGAGAGTCAGTATAGAGGGAGTGCAGCATTGTCAGAGGGTCGGGACGCAGGAAACAATGAAATGTCAGAAGATTATTACTGAGAGTGAGTTGAACTGTGAGAGGGTCAGGACTGAGAGAGTGTGCAATGTCAGAGGGTCAGTACTGAGGGAGTGCCTCATTGTCAGAGGGTCAGTACTGAGGGAGTACTGCACTGTCACAGGGTCAGTACTGAGGGAATGTCACACTGTCAGAAGGTCCGTACTGACGATGTGCTGCAATGTCCGACGGTCAGCACAGAGAGAGAGCTGCACTGTCAGTGTGTCAGTACTGAGGGAGTGTCAAACTGTCAGAGGGTCAGTACTGAGGGAGTGCTGCACTGTCACAGAGTCAGAACTGAGGGAGTGCTGGGCTGTCAGAGGGTCTGTACTGAGGGAGTGTTGCACTGTCAGAGGGTCAGTACTGAGTGATTTCTGCATAGCCAGAGAGTCAGTACAGAGGGAGTGCAGCATTGTCAGAGGGTCGGGACGCAGGAAACACTGAAATGTCAGAGGATTATTACTGAGAGAGAGTTCAATTGTGAGAGGGTCAGTACTGAGAGAGAGTGCACTGTCAGAGGGTCTGTACTGAGGGAGTGCTGCAATGTCAGAGGTTCGGTACTGTGGGATGACCACACTGTCAGTGGGTAAGTACTGAGGGCTTACCACGCTGTCAGTGGGTCAGTACTGAGGGAGTGCCACACTGTCCGAGGGTCAGTACTGAGGGAGTGCTGCACTGTCAGAGGGTCAGCACTGAGTGATTGCTGCAGTGTCAGTGGGTCAGTACTGAGGGAGTGATACACTGCCAAAGGGTCAGTACTGAGGGAGTGCTGCACCCTCCGAGTGCCAGTACTTAGTGAGTGCCACACTGTCAGAGGGTCAGTATTGAGGAAGTGCTGCAATGTCAGACGGTCAGTACAGAGAGAGTGCTGCACTGTCAGTGTGTCAGTACTGAGGGAGTGTCAAACTGTCTGAGGGTCAGTTCTGAGGGAGTGCTGCACTGTCAGTGTGTCAGTACTGAGGGAGTGCTGCACTGTCAGAGGATGATATTGAGGGAGTGCCACACTGTCAGACGGTCTGTACTGAGGGAGTGCTGCACAGTCAGAGGGTCAGCACTGAGGGATTTCTGCATAGCCAGAGAGTCAGTATAGAGGGACTGCAGCATTGTCAGATGGACGGGACGCAGGAAGCGCTGAAATGTCAGAGGGTAATTAGTGAGAGAGAGCTCAACTGTGAGAGGGTCAGTACTGAGAGAGTGTGCACTGTCAGAGGGTCTGTACTGAGGGAGTGCTGCACTGTCAGAGAGTCAGTACTGAGGGAGTGCTGCGCTGTCAGAGAGTCAGCACTGAGGGAGTGCTGCGCTGTCAGAGGGTCAGTACTGAGGGATTACCACACTGTCAGTGGGTCAGCACTGAGGTAATGCTGCGCTGTCAGAGTGTCTGTACTGAGGGAGTGTTGCACTGTCAGAGGGTCAGTACTGAGGGATTTCTGCATAGCCAGAGAGTCAGTATAGAGTGAGTGCAGAATTGTCAGAGGGTCGGGACGCAGGAAACACTGAAATGTCAGAGGATTATTACTGAGAGAGAGTTGAACTGTGAGAGGGTCAGTACTGAGAGAGTGTGCACTGTCAGAGGGTCAGTACTGAGGGAGTGCTGCAATGTCAGAGGGTCAGTACTGAGGGAGTGCCTCACTGTCAGAGGGTCAGTACTGAGGGAGTGCCTCATTGTCAGAGGGTCAGTACTGAGGGAGTGCTGCAATGTCAGAGGGTCAGTACTGAGGGAGTGACGCAGTGTCAGAGGGTCAGCACTGAGGGATTGCTGCAGTGTCAGAGGGTCAGTACTGAGGGAGTGCTGCACTGTCAGAGAGTCAGAACTGAGGGAGTGCCACACTGTAAGATGGGTCAGCGCTGAGGGAGTGCTGCACTGTCAGAGGATCAGCACTGAGGGAGTGTCACATTGTCAGAGGGTCAGCACTGAGGGAGTGTCACACTGTCAGAGGGTCAGCACTGAGGGAGTACTGCAATGTCAGAGGGTCAGTACTGAGGGAGTACCTAACTGTGAGAGGGTCAGTACTGAGAGAGTGTGCACTGTCAGAGGGTCAGTACTGAGGGAGTGCTGCAATGTCAGTGGGTCAGTACTGAGGGAGTACCTAACTGTCAGAGTGTCAGTACTGAGAGAGTGTGCACTGTCAGAGGGTCAGTACTGAGGGAGTGCTGCAATGTCAGAGGGTCAGTACTGAGGGAGTGCCGCACTGTCAGAGGGTCAGCACTGAGGGAGTGCTGCACTGTCAGAGAGTCAGAACTGAGGGAGTGCCACACTGTAAGATGGGTCAGCGCTGAGGGAGTGCTGCACTGTCAGAGGATCAGCACTGAGAGAGTGTCACACTGTCAGAGGGTCAGCACTGAGGGAGTACTGCAATGTCAGAGGGTTCAGTTCTGAATGAGTGCTGCAATGTCAGAGAATCAGTACTGAGGGCGTGCTGCATTGTTCGAGGGTCATTACTGAGGGAGTGCTGCACTCTCAGTGTCAGTACTGAGGGAGTGCCACTGTCAGATGGGTCAGTACTGAGGGAGTGTTGCAATGTCGGAGTGTCAGTATTGAGGGAGTGTCACACTACCAGAGGGTCAGCACTGAGGGAGTGCTGCCCTGCCAACGGGTCAGTACTGAGGGAGTGCTGCACTGTCAGAGGGTTAGTACTGAGGGAGTACTGCAATGTCAGAGAATCAGTACTGAGGGAGTGCTGCATTGTTCGAGGGTCATTACAGAGGGAGTGCTGCACTCTCAATGTCAGTACTGAGGGAGTGCCACTGTCAGATGGGTCAGTACTGAGAGAGTGCTGCAATGTCGGAGTGTCAGTATTGACGGAGTGTCACACTACCAGAGGGTAAATACTGAGGGAGTGCTGCACTGTCAGAGAGTCAGCACTGAGGGAGTGCTGCGCTGTCAGAGGGTCCGTACTGAGGGAGTGCTGCACTGTCAGAGGGTCAGTACTGAGGATTTCTACATAGCCAGAGAGTCAGTATAGAGGGAGTGCAGCATTGTCAGAGGGACGGGACGCAGGAAACAATGAAATGTCAGAAGATTATTACTGAGAGTGAGTTGAACTGTGAGAGGGTCAGTACTGAGAGAGTGTGCAATGTCAGAGGGTCAGTACTGAGGGAGTGCCTCATTGTCAGAGGGTCAGTACTGAGGGAGTACTGCACTGTCACAGGGTCAGTACTGAGGGAATGTCACACTGTCAGAAGGCCCGTACTGACGATGTGCTGCAATGTCCGACGGTCAGCACAGAGAGAGAGCTGCACTGTCAGTGTGTCAGTACTGAGGGAGTGTCAAACTGTCAGAGGGTCAGTACTGAGGGAGTGCTGCACTGTCACAGAGTCAGCACTGAGGGAGTGCTGGGCTGTCAGAGGGTCTGTACTGAGGGAGTGTTGCACTGTCAGAGGGTCAGTACTGAGGGATTTCTGCATAGCCAGAGAGTCAGTATAGAGGGAGTGCAGCATTGTCAGAGGGTCGGGAAGCAGGAAACACTGAAATGTCAGAGGATTATTACTGAGAGAGAGTTGAACTGCGAGAGGGTCAGTACTGAGAGAGAGTGCACTGTCAGAGGGTCAGTACTGAGGGAGTGCTGCAATGTCAGAGGTTCTGTACTGTGGGATGACCACACTGTCAGTGGGTCAGTACTGAGGGCTTACCACACTGTCAGTGGGTCAGTACTGAGGGAGTACTGCACTGTCACAGGGTCAGTACTGAGGGAATGTCACACTGTCAGAAGGCCCGTACTGACGATGTGCTGCAATGTCCGACGGTCAGCACAGAGAGAGAGCTGCACTGTCAGTGTGTCAGTACTGAGGGAGTGTCAAACTGTCAGAGGGTCAGGACTGAGGGAGTGCTGCACTGTCACAGAGTCAGCACTGAGGGAGTGCTGGGCTGTCAGAGGGTCTGTACTGAGGGAGTGTTGCACTGTCAGAGGGTCAGTACTGAGGGATTTCTGCATAGCCAGAGAGTCAGTATAGAGGGAGTGCAGCATTGTCAGAGGGTCGGGAAGCAGGAAACACTGAAATGTCAGAGGATTATTACTGAGAGAGAGTTGAACTGTGAGAGGGTCAGTACTGAGAGAGAGTGCACTGTCAGAGGGTCAGTACTGAGGGAGTGCTGCAATGTCAGAGGTTCTGTACTGTGGGATGACCACACTGTCAGTGGGTCAGTACTGAGGGCTTACCACACTGTCAGTGGGTCAGTACTGAGGGAGTGCCACACTGTCCGAGGGTCAGTACTGAGGGAGTGCTGCACTGTCAGAGGGTCAGCACTGAGTGATTGCTGCAGTGTCAGTGGGTCAGTACTGAGGGAGTGATACACTGCCAAAGGGTCAGTACTGAGGGAGTGCTGCACCCTCCGAGTGCCAGTACTTAGTGAGTGCCACACTGTCAGAGGGTCAGTATTGAGGAAGTGCTGCAATGTCAGACGGTCAGTACAGAGAGAGTGCTGCACTGTCAGTGTGTCAGTACTGAGGGAGTGTCAAACTGTCTGAGGGTCAGTTCTGAGGGAGTGCTGTACTGTCAGTGTGTCAGTACTGAGGGAGTGCTGCACTGTCAGAGGATGATATTGAGGGAGTGCCACACTGTCAGACGGTCTGTACTGAGGGAGTGCTGCACAGTCAGAGGGTCAGTACTGAGGGATTTCTGCATAGCCAGAGAGTCAGTATAGAGGGACTGCAGCATTGTCAGATGGACGGGACGCAGGAAGCGCTGAAATGTCAGAGGGTAATTAGTGAGAGAGAGCTGAACTGTGAGAGGGTCAGTACTGAGAGAGTGTGCACTGTCAGAGGGTCAGTACTGAGGGAGTGCTGCACTGTCAGAGAGTCAGCACTGAGGGAGCGCTGCGCTGTCAGAGGGTCAGTACTGAGGGATTACCACACTGTCAGTGGGTCAGCACTGAGGGAGTGCTGCGCTGTCAGAGTGTCTGTACTGAGGGAGTGTTGCACTGTCAGAGGGTCAGTACTGAGGGATTTCTGCAGAGCCAGAGAGTCAGTATAGAGTGAGTGCAGAATTGTCAGAGGGTCGGGACGCAGGAAACACTGAAATGTCAGAGGATTATTACTGAGAGAGAGTTGAACTGTGAGAGGGTCAGTACTGAGAGAGTGTGCACTGTCAGAGGGTCAGTACTGAGGGAGTACCTAACAGTCAGAGGGTCAGTACTGAGAGAGTGTGCACTGTCAGAGTGTCAGTACTGAGGGAGTGCTGCAATGTCAGAGGGTCAGTACTGAGGGAGTGCCTCACTGTCAGAGGGTCAGTACTGAGGGAGTGCCTCATTGTCAGAGGGTCAGTACTGAGGGAGTGCTGCAATGTCAGAGGGTCAGTACTGAGGGAGTGCTGCACTGTCAGAGGGTCAGCACTGAGGGATTGCTGCAGTGTCAGAGGGTCAGTACTGAGGGAGTGCTGCACTGTCAGAGAGTCAGAACTGAGGGAGTGCCACACTCTAAGATGGGTCAGCGCTGAGGGAGTGCTGCACTGTCAGAGGATCAGCACTGAGGGAGTGTCACACTGTCAGAGGGTCAGCACTGAGGGAATGTCACACTGTCAGAGCGTCAGCACTGAGGGAGTACTGCAATGTCAGAGGGTTCAGTTCTGAATGAATGCTGCAATGTCAGAGAATCAGTACTGAGGGAGTGCTGCATTGTTCGAGGGTCATTACTGAGGGAGTGCTGCACTCTCAGTGTCAGTACTGAGGGAGTGCCACTGTCAGATGGGTCAGTACTGAGGGAGTGCTGCAATGTCGGAGTGTCAGTATTGAGGGAGTGTCACACGACCAGAGGGTCAGCACTGAGGGAGTGCTGCCCTGCCAAAGGGTCAGTACTGAGGGAGTGCTGCATTGTCAGAGGGTTAGTACTGAGGGAGTACTGCAATGTCAGAGAATCAGTACTGAGGGAGTGCTGCATTGTTCGAGGGTCATTACTGAGGGAGTGCTGCACTCTCAATGTCAGTACGGAGGTAGTGCTGCACTGTCAGAGTGTCAGTACTGAGGGATTCCTGCATTGCCTGAGAGTCAGTATAGAGGGTAATGCAGCATTGTCAGAGGGTCGGTACGTAGGAAGCGCTGAAATCCAGGATGTAATTCGTGAGAGAGAGTTGAACTGTGTGAGGGTCAGTACTGAGAGAGTGTGCACTATCAGAGAGTCAGTACTGAGGAAGTGCTTCACTGTCAGAGAGTCAGCACTGTGGGAGTGCTGCACTGGCTGAGGATCAGTATTGAGGGAATGCTGAACTGTCAGAGGGTCAGGACTGAGGGGGTGCCACACTGTCAGAGTGACACTATTGAGGGAGTGCTGCACTGTCAGTACTGAGGGAGTGATACACTGCCAAAGGGTCAGTACTGAGGGAGTGCTGCACTCTCCGAGTGCCAGTACTTAGTGAGTGCCACACTGTCAGAGGGTCAGCACTGAGGCAGTGCTGCAATGTCAGACGGTCAGTACAGAGAGAGTGCTGCACTGTCAGTGTGTCAGTACTGAGGGAGTGTCAAACTGTCAGAGGGTCAGTACTGAGGGAGTGCTGTACTGTCAGTGTGTCAGTTCTGAGGGAGTGCTGCACTGTCAGAGGATCATATTGAGGGAGTGCCACACTGTCAGTGGGTCAGCACTGAGGGAGTGCTGCGCTGTCAGAGTGTCTGTACTGAGGGAGTGTTGCACTGTCAGAGGGTCAGTACTGAGGGATTTCTGCATAGCCAGAGAGTCAGTATAGAGTGAGTGCAGCATTGTCAGAGGGTCGGGACGCAGGAAACACTGAAATGTCAGAGGATTATTACTGAGAGAGAGTTGAACTGTGAGAGGGTCAGTACTGAGAGAGTGTGCACTGTCAGAGGGTCAGTACTGAGGGAGTGCTGCAATGTCAGAGGGTCAGTACTGAGGGAGTACCTAACTGTCAGAGTGTCAGTACTGAGAGAGTGTGCACTGTCAGAGGGTCAGTACTGAGGGAGTGCTGCAATGTCAGAGGGTCAGTACTGAGGGAGTGCCGCACTGTCAGAGGGTCAGCACTGAGGGAGTGCTGCACTGTCAGAGAGTCAGAACTGAGGGAGTGCCACACTCTAAGATGGGTCAGCGCTGAGGGAGTGCTGCACTGTCAGAGGATCAGCACTGAGGGAGTGTCACACTGTCAGAGGGTCAGCACTGAGGGAGTGTCACACTGTCAGAGGGTCAGCACTGAGGGAGTGTCACACTGTCAGAGGGTCAGTATTGAGGACGTGCTGCAATGTCAGACGGTCAGTACAGAGAGAGTGCTGCAATGTCAGAGGGTTCAGTTCTGAATGAGTGTTGCAATGTCAGAGAATCAGTACTGAGGGAGTGCTGCATTGTTCGAGGGTCATTGCTGAGGGAGTGCTGCACTCTCAGTGTCAGTACTGAGGGAGTACCACTGTCAGATGGGTCAGTACTAAGGGAGTGCTGCAATGTCGGAGTGTCAGTATTGAGGGAGTGTCACACTACTAGAGGGTCAGCACTGAGGGAGTGCTGCCCTGCCAAAGGGTCAGTACTGAGGGAGTGCTGCACTGTCAGAGGGTTAGTACTGAGGGAGTACTGCAATGTCAGAGAATCAGTACTGAGGGAGTGCTGCATTGTTCGAGGGTCATTACTGAGGGAGTGCTGCACTCTCAATGTCAGTACTGAGGGAGTGCCACTGTCAGATGGGTCAGTACTGAGGGAGTGCTGCAATGTCGGAGTGTCAGTATTGACGGAGTGTCACACTACCAGAGGGTAAGCACTGAGGGAATGCTGCACAGCCAAAGGGTCAGCACTGGGGGAGTGCTGCACTGTCAGAGTGTCAGTACGGAGGGAGTGCTGCACTGTCAGAGTGTCAGTACTGAGGGAGTGCTGCACTGTCAGAGTGTCAGTACTGAGGGATTCCTGCATTGCCTGAGAGTCAGTGTAGAGGGTAATGCAGCATTATCAGAGGGTCGGTACAAAGGAAGCGCTGAAATTCAGGGTGTAATTAGTGAGAGAGAGCTGAACTGTGAGAGGGTCAGTACTGAGAGAGTGTGCACTATCAGAGAGTCAGTACTGAGAAAGTGCTTCACTGTCAGAGAGTCAGCACTGTGGGAGTGCTGCACTGGCTGAGGATCAGTATTGAGGGAATGCTGAACTGTCAGAGGGTCAGTACTGAGGGGGTGCCACACTGTCAGAGTGACACTATTGAGGGAGTGCTGCACTGTCAGTACTGAGGGAGCGCTGCACTGTCAGAGTGTCATTACTGAGGGAGTGCCACACTGTCAGAGGGTCAGTACAGAGGGGGTGCCAGACTGTCAGAGGGTCAGTACTGAGGGAGTGCCACTGTCAGATGGGTCAGTATTGAGGGAGTGCTGCAATGTCGGAGTGTCAGTATTGACGGAGTGTCACACTACCAGAGGGTAAGCACTGAGGGAGTGCTGCACAGCCAAAGGGTCAGTACTGAGAGAGTGTGCACTATCAGAGAGTCAGTACTGAGGAAGGGCTTCACTGTCAGAGAGTCAGCACTGTGGGAGTGCTGCACTGGCTGAGGATCAGTATTGAGGGAATGCTGAACTGTCAGAGGGTCAGTACTGAGGGGGTGCCACACTGTCAGAGTGACACTATTGAGGGAGTGCTGCACTTTCAGTACTGAGGGAGCGCTGCACTGTCAGAGTGTCATTACTGAGGGAGTGCCACACTGTCAGAGGGTCAGTACTGAGGGGGTGCCAGACTGTCAGAGGGTCAGTACTGAGGGAGTGCTGCAATGTTAGAAGGGTAGTACTGAGGGAGTGCCACATTCTCAGAAAGTCCTTACTGTGAGAGCGCTGCACTGTCAGAGTGTCCTGACTGAGTGAGCGCTGCACTGTCAGAGGGGTCAGTACTGAGGGTGTGCGGCACTGTCAGAGGGGTCTGTACTAAGGTAGTGCCACACTGTCAGAATCTCAGAGCTGAGGGAGGTCTACCCTGCCAAAGAGTCCATGCTGAGGGAGGGTTACACTCCCAAAGGGTCAGTACTGAGGGAGTGCTGCACTGTCAGGTTGCCAGACCTGAGGGAGTGCTACACTGACAGAGTGTCAGTACTGAGGGAGTGCTGCACTGTCAGAGGGTCTGTACGGAGGGAGTGTCAAACTGTCAGAGGTTCAGTACTGAGGGAGTGCTGCACTGTCAGAGTGTCAGTACTGAGGGATTCCTGCATTACCTGAGAGTCAGTATAGAGGGTAATGCAGCATTGTCAGAGGGCCAGTACATAGGAAGCGCTGAAATTCAGTGTGTAATTAGTGAGAGAGAGCTGAACTGTGAGAGGGTCAGTACTGAGAGAGTGTGCACTATCAGAGAGTCAGTACTGAGGAAGTGCTTCACTGTCAGAGAGTCAGCACTGTGGGAGTGCTGCACTGGCTGAGGATCAGTATTGAGGGAATGCTGAACTGTCAGAGGGTCAGTACTGAGGGGGTGCCACACTGTCAGAGTGACACTATTGAGGGAGTGCTGCACTGTCGGTACTGAGGGAGCGCTGCACTGTCAGAGTGTCATTACTGAGGGAGTGCCACACTGTCAGAGGGTCAGTACTGAGGGGGTGCCAGACTGTCAGAGGGTCAGTACTGAGGGAGTGCCACTGTCAGATGGGTCAGTACTGAGGGAGTGCTGCGATGTCGGAGTGTCAGTATTGACGGAGTGTCACACTACCAGAGGGTAAGCACTGAGGGAGTGCTGCACAGCCAAAGGGTCAGTACTGAGAGAGTGTGCACTATCAGAGAGTCAGTACTGAGGAAGGGCTTCACTGTCAGAGAGTCAGCACTGTGGGAGTGCTGCACTGGCTGAGGATCAGTATTGAGGGAATGCTGAACTGTCAGAGGGTCAGTACTGAGGGGGTGCCACACTGTCAGAGTGACACTATTGAGGGAGTGCTGCACTGTCAGTACTGAGGGAGCGCTGCACTGTCAGAGTGTCATTACTGAGGGAGTGCCACACTGTCAGAGGGTCAGTACTGAGGGGGTGCCAGACTGTCAGAGGGTCAGTACTGAGGGAGTGCTGCAATGTTAGAAGGTTAGTACTGAGGGAGTGCCACATTCTCAGAAAGTCCTTACTGTGAGAGCGCTGCACTGTCAGAGTGTCCTGACTGAGTGAGCGCTGCACTGTCAGAGGGGTCAGTACTGAGGGTGTGCGGCACTGTCAGAGGGGTCAGTACTAAGGTAGTGCCACACTGTCAGAATCTCAGAGCTGAGGGAGGTCTACCCTGCCAAAGAGTCCATGCTGAGGGAGGGTTACACTCCCAAAGGGTCAGTACTGAGGGAGTGCTGCACTGTCAGATTGCCAGACCTGAGGGAGTGCTACACTGACAGAGTGTCAGTACTGAGGGAGTGCTGCACTGTCAGAGGGTCTGTACTGAGGGAGTGTTGTGCTGTCAGAGGGTTAGTACTGAGGGAGTGCAGCACTGTCAGAGACTCAGCACTGAGGGAGTGCTGCGCTGTCAGAGGGTCCGTACTGAGGGAGTGCTGCACTGTCTGAGCGTCAGTACTGAGGGATTTCTGCATAGCCAGAGAGTCAGTATAGAGAGAGTGCAGCATTGTCAGAGGGTCGGGACGCAGGAAACAATGAAATGTCAGAAGATTATTACTGAGAGAGAGTTGAACTGTGAGAGGGTCAGTACTGAAAGAGTGTGCAATGTCAGAGGGTCAGTACTGAGGGAGTGCCTCATTGTCAGAGGGTCAGTACTGAGGGAGTACTGCACTGTCACAGGGTCAGTACTGAGGGAATGTCACACTGTCAGAAGGTCCGTACTGACGATGTGCTTCAATGTCAGACGGTCAGCACAGTGAGAGAGCTGCACTGTCAGTGTGTCAGTACTGAGGGAGTATCAAACTGTCAGGGGGTCAGTACTGAGGGAGTGCTGCACTGTCAGTGTGTCAGTACTGAGGGAGTGCTGCACTGTCAGAGGATCAGTACAGAGGGAGTACTGCACTGTCACAGGGTCAGTACTGAGGGAGCGCTTCACTGTCAGAGGGACAGTACTGAGGGGTTACCACACTGTCAGTGGGTCAGTACTGAGGGAGTGCCACACTGTCCGAGGGTCAGTACTGAGGGAGTGCTGCACTGTCAGAGGGACAGTACTGAGGGAGCGCTTCACTGTCAGAGTGTCATTACTGAGGGAGTGCTGCACTGTCAGGGGGTCAGAACTGAGGGAGTGCCAGACTGTCAGAGTGTCAGTACTGAGGGAGTGCTGGAATGTTAGAAGGTTAGTACTGAGGTACTGCCACATTCTCAGAAAGTCCTTACTATGTGAGCGCTGCACTGGCGGAGTGTCCTTACTGAGTGAGCGCTGCACTGTTAGAGGGGTCAGTACTGAGGGTGTGCGGCACTGTCAGAGGGTTCTGTACTAAGTTAGTGCCACACTGTCAGAATCTCAGAGCCGAGGGAGGTCTACCCTGCCAAAGAGTCCATGCTGAGGGAGGGTTACACTCCCAAAGGGTCAGTACTGAGGGATTGCTGCACTGCCAGTGTGTCAGTACTGAGGGAGTGCTGCACTGTCAGAGGGTCACTACAGAGAATGCTGCACAGTCAGATGTTCAGTCCTGAGGGATTGCTGCACTGTCAGCGGGTCAGTACAGTGGGAGTGCTGCACTGTCAGAGGGTCAGTACAGAGGGAGTACTGCACTGTCACAGGGTCAGTACTGAGGGAATGTCACACTGTCAGAGGGTCAGTACTGAGGGGTGACCACACTGTCAGTGGGTCAGTACTGAGGGAGTGCCACACTGTCAAACGGTCTGTACTGAGGGATTGCTGCACTGTTAGAAGTGTCAGTACGGAGGGAGTTCCACACTGTGAGAGTGTCAGTACTGACGGAGTGCTGCACTGTCAGAGTGAAAGGACTGAGGGAGTGCCACACTGTCAGAGGGTCAGTACTGAGGAAGTGCTGCAATTTCAGACGGTCAGTACAGAGAGAGTGCTGCTCTGTCAGTGTGTCAGTACTGAGGGAGTGTCAAACTGTCAGAGGGTCAGTACTGAGGGAGTGCTGCACTGTCAGTCTGTCAGTACTGAGGGAGTGCTGCACTGTCAGAGGATCATATTGAGGGAGTGCCACACGGTCAGACGGTCTGTACTGAGGGAGTGCTTCACAGTCAGAGGGTTAGTACTGAGGGATTTCTGCATAGCCAGAGAGTCAGTCTAGAGGGTCTGCAGCATTGTCAGAGGTTCGGGACGCAGGAAGCGCTGAAATGTCAGAGGGTAAATAGTGAGAGAGAGCTGAACTGTGAGAGGGTCAGTACTGAGAGAGTGTGCACTGTCAGAGAGTCAGCACTGAGGGAGTGCTGCGCTGTCAGTCTGTCAGTACTGAGGGAGTGCTGCACTGTAAGAGGGTCAGTACTGAGGGAGTGCTGCAATGTCAGAGGGTCAGTACTGAGGGAGTACCTAACTGTCAGAGTGTCAGTACTGTGAGAGTGTGCACTGTCAGAGGGTCAGTACTGAGGGAGTGCTGCAATGTCAGAGGGTCAGTACTGAGGGAGTGCTGCAATGTCAGAGGGTCAGTACTGAGGGAGTGCTGCACTGTCAGTCTGTCAGTACTGAGGGAGTGCTGCACTGTAAGAGGATCATATTGAGGGAGTGCCACACGGTCAGACGGTCTGTACTGAGGGAGTGCTGCACAGTCAGAGGGTCAGTACTGAGGGATTTCTGCATAGCCAGAGAGTCAGTATAGAGGGTCTGCAGCATTGTCAGAGGTTCGGGACGAAGGAAGCGCGGAAATGTCAGAGGGTAATTAGTGAGAGAGAGCTGAACTGTGAGAGGGTCAGTACTGAGAGAGTGTGCACTGTCAGAGAGTCAGCACTGAGGGAGTGCTGCGCTGTCAGAGGGTCAGTACTGAGGGATTACCACACTGTCAGTGGGTCAGCACTGAGGGAGTGCTGCGCTGTCAGAGTGTCTGTACTGAGGGAGTGTTGCACTGTCAGAGGGTCAGTACTGAGGGATTTCTGCATAGCCAGACAGTCAGTATAGAGTGAGTGCAGCATTGTCAGAGGGTCGGGACGCAGGAAACACTGAAATGTCAGAGGATTATTACTGAGAGAGAGTTGAACTGTGAGAGGGTCAGTACTGAGAGAGTGTGCACTGTCAGAGGGTCAGTACTGAGGGAGTGCTGCAATGTCAGAGGGTCAGTACTGAGGGAGTACCTAACTGTCAGAGTGTCAGTACTGTGAGAGTGTGCACTGTCAGAGGGTCAGTACTGAGGGAGTGCTGCAATGTCAGAGGGTCAGTACTGAGGGAGTGCTGCAATGTCAGAGGGTCAGTACTGAGGGAGTGCCTCACTGTCAGAGGATCATTACTGAGGGAGTGCTGCACTGTCAGAGGGTCAGTACTGAGGGATTGCCACACTGTCAGAGGGGTCAGTCCTGAGGGAGTGCTGCAATGTCAGAGGGTCAGTATTAGCGAATGTCACACTATCAGAGGGTCAGCACTGAGGGAGTGTCACACTGGCAGTGGGTCAGTGCTGAGGGAGTGCTACACTGCCAAAGTGTCAGTACAGAGGGAGTACTGCACTGTCAGTGGTTCATAATGAGGGATTGCTGCAATGTCAGAGGGTCAGTACTGAGGGTGTGTTACACTGTCTGGGTGTCAGCACAGAGCGAGTGCCACACTGCCGGAGTGTCAATAATGAAGGAGTGCTGCACTGTCAGAGGGTCAGTACTGAGGGAGTGCCACACTGTCAGAAGGTCAGCACTGAGGGAGTGTCACACTGTCAGAGGGTTCAGTTCTGAATGAGTGCTGCAATGTCAGGGAATCAGTACTGAGGGTGTGCTGCATTGTTCGAGGGTCAGTACTGAGGGAGTGCTGCACTCTCAGTGTCAGTACTGAGGGAGTGCCACTGTCAGATGGGTCAGTACTGAGAGAGTGCTGCAATGTCAGAGGGTCAGTATTGAGAGAGTGTCACACGACCTGAGGGTCAGCACTGAGGTAGTGCTGCACTGCCAAGGGGTCAGTACTGAGGGAGTGCTGCACTGTCAGAGGGTCAGTACGGAGGGAGTGTCACACTCTCTGGGGGTCAGCACAGTGGGAGTGCCACACTGCCGAAGTGTCAGTACTGAAGGAGTGCTTCACTCTCAGAGGGTCAGTACTGAGGGAGTGCTACACTGTCAGATGGGTCAGTACTGAGGGAGTGCTGCAATGTCGGAGTGTCAGTATTGAGGGTGTGTCACACTACCAGAGAGTCAGTAATGAGGGAGTGCTGCAATGTCAGAGGGCCAGTACTGAGGGAGTGCTGCACTGTCAGAGGGTCAGCACTGAGGGAGTGCTGCACTGTCAGCGGTTCAGTTCTGAGGGAGTGCCACACTGTCAGAGGGTCAATACTGAGGGCGTGCCACACTGTCATAGTCACAGGATTGTGGGAGTGCTATACTGTGAGAGAGTCAGTTCTGAGGGAGTTCTGCACTGTCAGAGTGTCAGTACTGAGGGAGTCCTGCACTATCAGAGGGTCAGTACTGAGGGAGGGCCTCATTGTCAGAGGGTCAGTATTGAGGGAGTGCCTCACTCTCAGAGTGACAGTGCTGAGGGAGTGCTGCACTGTGAGATTGTCAGTACTGATGGAGTGCCACACTGTCTGATGGACAATACTGAGGCTGTGCTGCACTGTCAGAGGGTCAGCACTGAGGGAGTGCTGCACTGTCAGAGGGTCAGTACTGAGGGAGTGCTGCAATGTCAGAGGGTCAGTGCTGCGGGATTGTCACACTGCCAGACGGTCAATTCTGAGGGAGTGCTGCACTGTGAGACGGTCAGCACTGATGGAGTGCTGCACTGTCAGAGGGTCAGTACTGAGGGAGTGCTACACCGTCAGATGGGTCAGTACTGAGAGTGTTCTGCAATATAAAAGGGTAAGTACTGTAGGAATGCTGCAATGCTAAACGGTCTGTACTGAGGGAGTGCTGCAATGTCACAGGGTCAGTACCGTGGGAGTGCCACACTGTCAGAGGGTCAGTACTGCGATAGTATTGCTCTGTCAGAGGGGTCATTACTGAGCGAGTGCCACACTGTCAGAGTATCAGCACTGGAGGAGTGTCACACTGTGAGAGGGTCAGCATTGAGGTAGTGCTGCACTGTCGGAGGGTCACATTGAGGGAGTGCTGCACTGTCAGAGGGTCAGTACTGAGGGAGTGCTGCAATGTTAGAGGGTCAGTAATTAGGGAGTGTCACACTCTCAGAGGGTCAGCACTGAGGGAGTGTCACACTGTCAGCGGGTCAGTGCTGAGGGAGTGCTACACTGCCAAAGGGTCAATACAGAGGGAGTGCAACAGTGTCAGAGGGTCAGTGCTTGAGGAAGTGCTGCACTGTCAGAGGGTCAGCACTGAGGGAGTGCTGCAATGTCAGAGGGTCAGCACTGAGGGAGTGCTGCAATGTTAGATGGTCAGTACTAATGGAGTGCCACACTGTCAGAGAGTCAATAAAGAGGGAGTGCTGCATTGTCAGAGGGACAGTACTGAGGGAGTGTTGCACTGTGAGAGAGTCAGTACTGAGGGAATGCCACACTGTCAGAGGGTCAGTACTGAGGGAGTGCTGCACTATCACAGAGTCAGTACTGAGGGAGTGCTGCACTGTCAGAGTGTCAGTACGGAGGGAGTGCTGCACTGTAATAGGTGTTATTACTGAGGGAGTGCCACACTGTCAGAGCATCAGTTCTGAGGGAGTGTTACACTGTCAGAGGGTCAGTACGGAGGGAGTGCTGCACTGTCAGATGGTCAGTACTGAGGGATTCCTGCATAGCCGGAGAGTCAGTATACAGGGAGTGCAGCATTGTCAGAGGGTCGGGACGTAGGAAGCGATGAAATTCAAAGGGTAATTAGTGAGAGAGAGCTGAACTGTGAGAGGGTCAGTACTGAGAGAGTGTGCACTATCAGAGGGTCAGTACTGAGGAAGTGCTGCACTGGCTGAGGATCAGTATTGAGGGAATGCTGAACTGTCAGAGGGTCAATACTGAGGGGGTGCCACACTGTCAGAGTGACAGTATTGAAGGAGTGCTGCACTGACAGAGGGGTCAGTATTGAGGGAGTGCTGCACTGTCAGAGAGTCAGTAATGAGGGAGTGCTGCAATGTCAGAGAGTCAGCACTGTGGGAGTGCTGCACTGGCTGAGGATCAGTATTGAGGGAATGCTGAACTGTCAGAGGGTCAATACTGAGGGGGTGCCACACTGTCAGAGTGACAGTATTGAGGGAGTGCTGCACTGTCAGTACTGAGGGAGTGCTGCACTGACAGAGGGGTCAGTATTGAGGGAGTGCTGCACTGTCAGAGAGTCAGTAATGAGGGAGTGCTGCAATGTCAGAGAGTCAGCACTGTGGGAGTGCTGCACTGGCTGAGGATCAGTATTGAGGGAATGCTGAACTGTCATAGGGTCAATACTGAGAGGGTGCCACACTGTCAGAGTGACAGTATTGAGGGAGTGCTGCACTGTCAGTACTGAGGGAGTGCTGCACTAACAGAGGGGTCAGTATTGAGGGAGTGCTGCACTGTCAGAGAGTCAGTAATGAGGGAGTGCTGTACTGTCAGAGGGTCAGCACTAAGGGAGTGCTGCAATGACAGAGGGTCAGCACTGAGGAAGTGCTGCAATGTCAGAGGGTCAGTACTGAGGGAGTGCTGCACTGTCAGAGTGTCAGCACTGTGGGAGTGCCTCAGTGTCAGAGTGACAGTATTGATGGTGTGCTGCACGGTCAGTGGTTTAGTTCTGAGGGAGTGCTGCACTGTCAGAGTGACAGGATTGTGGGAGTGCTATACTGTGAGAGAGTCAGTACTGAGGGAGTTCTGCACTGTCAGAGTGTCAGTACTGAGGGAATCCTGCACTACCAGAGTGTCAGTACTGATGGAGTGCCACACTGTCAGAGGGTCAGTGCTGCGGGATTGTCACACTGCCAGAGGGTCAATACTGAGGGAGTGCTGCACAGTCAGAGGGTCAGCACTGAGGAAGTGCTGCAATGTCCGAGGGTCTGTACTGACGGAGTGCGGCAATGTCAGAGGGTCTGCACTGAGGGAGTGCTGCACTGTCAGAGTGTCAGCACTGTGGGAGTGCCTCAGTGTCAGAGTGACAGTATTGATGGTGTGCTGCACGGTCAGTGGTTTAGTTCTGAGGGAGTGCTGCACTGTCAGAGTGACAGGATTGTGGGAGTGCTACACTGTGAGAGAGTCAGTACTGAGGGAGTTCTGCACTGTCAGAGTGTCAGTACTGAGGGAATCCTGCACTACCAGAGTGTCAGTACTGATGGAGTGCCACACTGTCAGAGGGTCAGTGCTGCGGGATTGTCACACTGCCAGAGGGTCAATACTGAGGGAGTGCTGCACAGTCAGAGGGTCAGCACTGAGGAAGTGCTGCAATGTCCGAGGGTCTGTACTGACGGAGTGCGGCAATGTCAGAGGGTCTGCACTGAGGAAGTGCTGCAATGTCAGAGTGTCAGCACTGTGGGAGTGCCTCACTGTCAGAGTGACAGTATTGAGGGAATGCTACACTGTCAGAGGGTCAGTACTGAGGGATTGCTGCACTATCACAGAGTCAGTACTGACGGAGTGCGGCACTGTCAGAGGGTCAGTACTGAGAGAATGCTGCAATATAAAAGGGTAAGTACTGAAGGAATGCTGCACTGCTAAACGGTCTGTACTGAGGGAGTGCTGCAATGTCACAGGGTCAGCACTGAGGGAGTGCCACATTGTCAGAGGGTCAGTACTGAGATAGTGTTGCTCTGTCAGAGGGGTCATTACTAAGCGAGTGCCACACTGTCAGAGCATCAGTACTGAGGGATTGTTACTCTGTCAGAGGGTCAGTACTGAGGGAGCGCTACACTTCCAAACAGTCAGTGCTAAGTGAGTGCTACACTGCAAAAGGGTCAGTACAGAGAGAGTGCTGCACTGTCAGCGGTTCAGTACTGAGGGAGTGTCACACTGTCAGGGGGTCAACACTGAGGGAGTGCCACACTGCCGGAGGTTCAGTGCTGAGGGAATGCTGCACTGCCAGAGGGTCAGTACTGAGGGAGTGCCACACAGTCAGAGGGGTCAGTGCTGAGGGAGTGCTGCAATGTCAGAGTATCAGCACTGGGGGAGTGTCACACTACCAGAGGGTCAGCACTAAGGGAGTGTTGCACTGTTAGAGGGTCAGTACTGAGGGAGTGCTGCAATGTCAGATGGTCAGTACAGACGGAGTGCTGCAATGTCAGAGGGTCAATACTTATGGAATGTCACACTATCAGAGGGTCAGCACTGAGGGAGTGTCACACTGTCAGCGGGTCAGTGCTGAGGGGGTGCTACACTGCAAAAGGGTCAGTAGAGAGGGAGTGCAACACTGTCAGAGGGTCAGTACTGAGGGAGTGCTGCAATGTCAGAGGGTCAATACTGAGGGAGTGTCACACTATCAGAGGGTCAGTACAGAGGGAGTGCAACACTGTCAGAGGGTCAGTGCTGAGGGAGTGCTGCACTGTCAGAGGGTCAGTACTGAGGGAGTGCTGCACTGTCAAATAGTCATTACTGAGGGAGGCCTGCACTGTCAGGGGGTTACTACTGAGGGAGTGCTGCGCTGTCAGGGGGTCAGTACTGAGGGAGTGCTGCGCTGTGAGGGGGTCAGTACTGAGGGAGTGCTGCGCTGTCAGTGGGTCAGTAATGAAGGATTCCTGCAATGTCAGAGGGTCCATATGGGTGCAGCGTTGCACTGTCAGAGGGTCATTACTGAGGGAGCGCTACACTGTCAGCGCATCAGTCTGTGGGATACCTGCATTGTAAGAGAGTCAGTACTGAGTGAGTGCCACACTATCAGATGGGCTGAATGGCCTAATTTCTGCTCCCATGTCTTGTGGTCTACGAGGAAGATCTGAAATTATTCAGTCCATTTCTGCCTCTGCTTCCTACATACCCTGCTCAGCAATGATTCCCACGTCCAGATTCCAGAGACTATGTTCAAACAGACCATCTTTAATTGGTTATTGAACCTGAAGAGGTACCACCCTCTTTCCCCAGGGATCGAGTTTTTGTTTTATTCCTCAGCTTCCATGTGCTCATCCCAAATGAATCCCACTGCTCCACACTCAGCACAATCGTGTGTTCCTTATTTCTGAGCTTCCCAATGCTAATCCACATCCAGAATGACATCCCACACTCCTCCAAATTGTATCGCAGGCTAATTGCCTGGGAGAGAGGAATGCTAAGAGGGGAAAAAGAATTCTGAATGTACCTTACAGTGACATTAAGGGTGAATTGCTAATGAGAGAAACATAGTGAGAATTGGTGCATGAACCCAGAGGCTACAGTGAATGAATGCATTTTGTCAATGCTTATTGGGACAGGGTTGATATGAAATCGTGGAGATGCTCTGTGATACAATTAAATGAATTAGCATATATATAGAGAGAGATGATTCTGAGTGGTCTGGCCTTCTTACAACCCAATAAATCTCCAAAGGCGGTGGAAATGTATCTCAGTTGACCGAATGAGGTGATGGAGGAAGTAGCAGGTACACTTGAAATCATTTTCAAATCCCCTCTGACCACAGGAGAGGTGTCGTCGGACTGACCATGTGGTACTGTTATTCAAGAAGGCGCATGAGATATACCAGGCAGCTACAGGCCAGTCAGGCTAATATCGTGGGTGGGACGTCTGTTGGAAGCAATTTTGGGAGAGAGAATTAATCAGCATTTAAAGAGACTAAAGTTCATGAAGAACAGTCAGAATGGGATTGCACTTTTTAAGGAGGTGACCCCATCTGTAAATAAGGGCAATACTTTCCTGTCGCCTGCTTGGAGGTCAGTAAGGCTTTTATCAGGACCCATATTGGAAACTGATTGTGAACATAACCACTCAAGATCCAAGGAATTTGGTGCAGAATGCTGAGTGGCATGAAGCAGACAGTGATGGCCCAGTTAGAAATCTCTGTCTGTTCATGTCTCACTGTTGGGGCCTTGCTGATGTGGTTGATAAAAAAGATTTCGATTTGAATGGTGGATGGTTAATCATTGGGTTTATGAATGACATGAAGATTGGTTGGGTGATAAATACTGAGGAGGATAGCCTTAGATTACAGAAGGATGGAGATGGCCTTGTCAGATGGACCGATCAGTGACAACGGGTGAGGTGCCTGAAGACTGGAGGGTGATTAATGATGGGCCATTATTGAAGTAAGGCTGCAAGGAACAGCCATTGAACTATGGAGCTGTGAGCCTGATGGCAGTAGTGGGTAAGCTGTTGGAGGGCATTCTGAGAGACAACTTACATGCATTTGGGAAAGCAAGAATTGATTAGGGATGGTCAGCTTGGCTTTGTTTGTGGAAATGATGTGTCCAGGTTGATAGAGCTTTTGAAGGGATGACCAAGGAGACAGATGAGAAGGTTTCACATGGGACACTGCTTAGTAAAAGGTTAGATGACATGGCATCCAAGGAGAGAGGACAGCACAGTGTCTCAGTGGTTTGATTCTAACTCCCGGTGACTGTCTGTTTGGAGTTTACACATTCTCTCTGTATCTGTGTGGGTTTCCTCCAGGTGATCCAGTTTCCTCCCACAGCCCAAAGATGCCATGGGAAATGCAGCATTAGAGGGATAGAGTAGAGGATGTGAGTCTGGGTGGGATGCTGTTCAGACAGTCAGTGTGGAGCCAATGGACCGAATGGCTTGCTTCTACACTGTAGGAATTCTAAAATGAATCCAGAGAGACAAGTAATGTTCTGGGGACCTGGGCTCCAATCTTGGACAGGGGTGGATGTGGGTCCTTCCAGTCTGAAGGGGTTTGAACGCAATCTGAGGGGAGAGCTGGGCTGCATCCTGAAATGTTGAGGATGTGAATGTTTTTGGAGTTACTGTCTAAGGGGCTTTGGGGGTTAAATACAACAAAGTGATGCTTTCTTCGGTATTGAGGGAGCACTTTCTGAGGTACTGAGGGAGCACTTTCCGAGGTATTTAGGGAGTACTATCTGAGGTACTGAGGGAGCAATATCTGAGGCACTGAGGGAGAACTATCTGAGGTATTGAGGGAGCACTTTCTGAGATATTGAGGGAGCACGATCTGAGGTACTGAGGGAGAACTATCTGAGGTATTGAGGGAGTACTATCTGAGGTATTGAGGGAGCACTTTCTGAGGTATTGAGGGAGCACTTTCTGAGATATTGAGGGAGCACGATCTGAGCTACTGAGGGAGAAATATCTGAGGTATTGAGGGAGTACTATCTGAGGTATTGAGGGAGCACTTTCTGAGGTATTGAGGGAGAACTATCTGAGGTATTGAGGGTGAACTATGTGAGGTATTTAGGGAGCACTATCTGAGGTACTGAGAGAGAACTATGTGAGGTACTGAGGGAGCACTTTCTGAGGTATTGAGGGAGCACCATCTGAGGTACTGAGGGAGAACTATCTGAGGTATTGAGGGAGCACTTTCTGAGGTATTGAGGGAGCACTATCTGAGGTACTGAGGGAAAACTATCTGAGGTATTGAGCGAGTACTATCTGAGGTACAGAGGGAGAAATATCTGAGGTATTGAGGGAGCACTTTTGAGGTATTGAGGGAGAACTACCTTAGATATTGAGGGAGAACTATCTGACGTATTGAGGGAGAACTATCTGGGGTATTCAGGGAGAACTATCTGAGGTATTGAGGGAGCACTGTCTGAGGTACTGACGGAGCACTATCTCGTGGTACAGAGTGCAGAGGATAGAAAGGAACAGATGCAATTCCCTGATCATTTCGTCAGAGTCCCTGAGGCGCTCTGGTGTCGTTATTTGAAATGGAAGCCATTCTCCATTTCAGAAGATTCAGATCATTTTAAACAATCAGTGAAAAATAACAGCAGCATGTGTCTGAAACATGGTTTGGGGGAAAACTTTCATCAATCTATTGTCAATTGTTACTTGGAGACGTTTTAGAAAAGCAGGCGCCCAAACAGACTAACGCTGTCGATGCAAGAGGTGGTGGACAGGAAGATCCAACAAGTCATCTGTAGGTGCTGTCTGTCTCCCTGGAGCAGTCATCATGTGAGATCAGGGTTCAGTCCTCAGAGAAATCATTTCTCCAGCAATACCTCAACCATGCCTTTACAGCTGTGTGTGTGTGTGTGTGTAATGCGAGTGAGGGTGTGTGTGAGATAGTGTATATGTGTGTGAGAGAGAGTGTGTCTGTGTGTGGGAGAGAATGTGTCTGTATGTCTATGTGTGTGTGTGTCTGTGTGTCTATGTGTCTGTGTGTCTTATGTGAGAAATAGTGTGAATGTGTGTGTGAGAGAGTGTGTGTCTGTGTGCATGTATGTGTGTCAGTGTGTGTGAGAGGAAGAGTGTGTGTCCATGTGTGTATGTGAGAGAGAGAGTGTCTGTGTGTGTTTGAGGGAGCGTGTGTCTGCGTGCGTATGTGTGTGAGAGAGAGAGTAACTGTGTATTTATGTGTGAGTGTGAGAGAGTGTGTCTGTGTGTCTGTCTGTGTGTATGTGTGCGAGAGAGAATGTCTATCTGTTTGAGAGACAGAGTGTGTGTGTGTGTGAGAGAGAGAGTGTGTAAATGAGAGAGAGGGTGTCTGTGTGAGAGAGAGTGTATGTCTGTGTGTGCGTGAGAGAGAGAATTCTGTGTGTGTGAGAGAGACTGTGTCTGTGTGAGAGAGATTGTGTGTCTGTGTGAGAGAGATTGTGTGTCTGTGTGTGCGTGAGAGAGTGTGTCTCTGTGTGTGTGTATGTGTGTGTGTGAGAGAGAGTGTGTGTCCATGTGTGCATTTGAGGGGGCGTATGTCTTTGTGTGTATGTGTGTGAGAGATATAGTGTGTGCTTGTGTGTGTATGTGTGTGAGAGAGTTGTGCCCGTGTGGATGTGTGTGTGAGAGTGTATCTGTGTTTGTGTTTGAGGGAGCGTGTGTGTGAGAGAGCCTGTGTGTGGCGGGGTCCTTTGTGTATGTGCGTGTAGTGTATCTGTTTGTGTTTGAGGGAGTGCGTGTGTGTGTGTGAGTGCGTCTGTGTTTGTGCTTGAGGGAGTGTGTGTGTCTGTGTCTGTGTTTGTGTTTGAGGGAGCGTGTGTCTGTGTGTGAGAGAGCCTATGTGTGGCGGGGTCCTTTGTGTATGTGTGTGTGACAGTGTGTCTTTGAGGGAGTGTGTGTGTGTGAGTGTGTCTGGGTTTGTGTTTGAGGGTGTGTGTGTGTGTGTATGTGTGTGTGATTGTGTCTGTGTGTGTTTGAGGGTGTGTGTATGTGTGTGTGTGTGTATATGTAAATAACCAATCTTATTGGGTGCTCATGAATATAAAATCCAGCTGCTGTTTCGGGTGAATTGGTCCTTGTGTCTCCAAAGACACAAAGGCTGCAAGAGTGAATTAACTGGGGGAAAGAGAGTGCTGTTCCTTCCAGTGGGGATTCAACCAGTAAACCTTCCCCACACACTAACATCCCTCTGGCAATGCAGTGACTAGTCCTGCAAACTGAGCTCTAGGTACAAACCAATGTAATGTCACCGTAGTCTTACCAGAGCATGGGACAGCTCCTCATTACAGAGCGGGGTCTGGTGAGGATTTAATCAGAGGGTCACCATGGCCCAGCTGAGGGGATAGGTTGGGAAGGAGAGTCCTTCAGGGTAACCCTAGCTGGTGTGGGAATTAAACACACGCTATTGGTTTTACTCTGCATTATAAACCAACTGTCCAGCCAACTGAGCTAACTGACTTCACTCCAGGGGCATGCCCTGTATAACCCAATCATAGCCAGCCTGCACCTCAATAGGATCCAGGAGCAAGGCCATTCGGCCCCCACCCTAACCCAGAAGGGAGAGCACGGGAAGCTGATGAAGGAAACAAACCCCTCCCATGTGGCCTTCTGAAATGGAGCTGGAGGACATGGCAGACCTGGCCTGCTGTTTGCTTCCCCGTGACTGGCCTGCTCCACCTTACAGTGAGAGACTGAGGGGAATCTCGAGGAGATTTCACTTCTCACTGAGAGGCTGCAACTCCAATCCAAATCAGGCTGGTTCCCTCCAAGACTCACTGAAGAGTGCAGCACTCTACAGATCAGGGCCTTGTGGAGTCATAACCTCCAGTGTGGGGACCAAGAGCTGGGAGGTAGTGTTAAGAACATAAGACCATCCGAAATAGGAACAGGAGGAGACCATTTAGCCCCTCGAGCCTGCTCTACTATTCAATAGGATCGTGGATGATTTAGCATTTGATTTGGGATTGAAACCCGGACAGTACAGAGACAGAGAATCAAATTATTCTGCTATAAGGAATCATCAGACAGAAGCTGGAACCAGAGAGAGTGAACACACACACACACACACACACACACACACACAGACACACACACACACACACACACACACACACACACACACACACACACACACACACACACACATTGTGGGATTCAGGCTCTCTGTGGGAATTTTACCACAAGGGGCGAGCTCTACACTGAGGAGAGACAAAGGTGCAAAATGCTAGAGAGGGGGCAGCTGCACAGTCTGATCCCACCGATCTCACTGCTTCCCACTCCCATGAGAGCTCTCGTATTTATCTGTGTTCCCAGCTGTCTCTCCCACATTTTTCCTTCAATCCCTATCTCACAACATCCTTCATATCTCTGCCCTGTTGCCATTTCCCTGCAGATTCCCTTCCTCCAACACTCTGTCCCTTTGACACCCCATCATGTTTTTCAGGAATGTTTAATCATTCAATCTTCCACCAAACCAACACCTTGCTCATCTCTCTCTGCATCTTTCTCTCAGCTCTGGGGGATCTTGCCTTTCGTTTCTGTAAATCATTCTCGTTGCATCGCAGCAGACCCCCTCCGCCCCTCCCCCCCACTCCACTCTCTCAGCTCTATGCTGCTGCTGCAGCTCCTCTCTCTCTCTCTCTCTGTCCTATATCTCTCCCTGGGTTTTCTCTCTTGCTGTCTATCTGACCTTCACTCCCTGTCTTTGCCTCCCCTTTCCCCCTTGTATCTGTCTGACATTGTATTTCTCTTCCTGGTGTTTTACTCTCTCTCTCTCTCTCGCCCTTTCTCTCTCTGCCTCTCTCCTGCTCTTTTTCAGTTCTTCTCACTTTCTCTCCCACCCTCTGCCTGCCCGTCTTTCTCTTATTCTCTCCCTCCCTCTCACTGTCTGTCTATCCATCTCTCTTTCTCTCTTGTAGTTTCTCTCCCTCTGTCTCCCTAGACCCCTGTCCCAGTGACTGGGGAAGGGACATTGGGAAGAGTTGGTCTCTGTGGCACTGGATGCTGTACAGTTAATGCGGGGGATGAACCTTTTCCTGGTCTCTCCCAAATGTTACCCCGACTGTGGGGAGGGTGTTAGTGTAAGGGACATAAAAGTACTTTTCTCAGTGAGTCTGAAATGAAGAAAAAGAGAAGGGGAGGGTGACAGAAAGAGAAAGAGAGACATGGAGAGAGTGGGGATGGAAAAATTGAGGAGAGAGAGAGATGGGCAGTGAGAAACAGGGAGAGGAAGAAGGACACATATGGAGGGAGAAGGACAGTGTGTGTGGCTGGGGAATGGTTGCAGAGTGGGATCTTTCTGTGCATGACAGCAGTCAGTCAAAAGGTGTGTTAGTTTCTGAACCATGTCCTCCAGCCCAGGAGCTGTGGGTCGACCTGTGAAGGGGGAGATTGGGAGACAAGGGGGGAGTGGGACAGCCAGAGATGGGGGACTGTTTGATGGGGTTTTGATGTTGGTGGAGAAAGGAGGGGCTGCTGTGAGAGACAGAGAGATTGAGGGAGGGACAGCATGAGACGCAAAGTCTGAGACAGGATGGAGAAGAGGTGTTCAAACTTTGTGACAAGATTTGTAGCTCGGCTGCTCGTTGTTGTGGTTATGTTCACCGAGCTGGGAATTTGTGTTACAGACGTTTCGTCCCCTGTCTCGGTGACATCCTCAGTGCTTGGGAGCCTCCTGTGAAACACTTCTGTGTTGGTCTCTCCGACATTTATAGTGGTTTGTCTCTACCGCTTCCGGTTGTCAGTTCCAGCAGTCCGCTGCAGTGGCCGGTATATTGGGTCCAGGTTGGTGTGGTTAACAAAGTCAGACTAAGACTGAGGAGTTAAAGCATGGACAGACTGAAGGGGTGACACTCGTTATTGTGTTTGTTAACACAGCGGACAGCTGGAACTGACAACCAGAAGCGGCAGAGACAAATCAGTATAAATGTTGGAGGAAACATCACAGAAGCGCTTCACAGGAGGCTCCCAAGCACTGAGGATGTCACCTGGACAAGGGGACGAAACGTCTGCAACACAAATTCCCAGCTCGGCGAATAGAACCACAACATGGAGAAGAGGTCTCCACAGAAAGGATAGTCAGTCAGGCCATTCAGGAGACAATCCTGAGGATCCTGAACAGGACCAGGATCATTTAATGGCAGAGGGGGGGAATGGGCAGAAAGGACTCCATCTGTGGTATAAGCCTTCTCTAATTCTGGGACTGGGATCTTGCTGTGCATTAAAACAGCCACAGGCCAGTCAGTCAACCCAGACTCATTTACCTGTGTGAGAAAGTGAGGACTGCAGATGCTTGAGAGTCAGAGTTACAAAGTGTGGAGCTGGGGAAGCACAGCGGGTCAGCCAGGAGAGTCGATGGTTCAGGCCTGAACTGCTGGGCTTTTCCAGCTCCACACTTTTCCACTCAACTCCCTCTGCCCCAGGGAGTGGGGCGCACAGCAATGTTGGGGGCAGCGAAATATTTGAGGGGGGCTAATTTGGTGAAGTAATTATTTGGGAGGGAAGATATTTGGGAAAGGGGATAAATTTGGGAGGACAGTGAAAATGAAGGGCATAGTATTTTTGAGGGGGGACAAAATTGGATGAGATCTTTAAGGTCATAAATAGCGAAAAACAGAAAGGGAGGGTGAGAAAAAGAGAGAGAAATGGAGAGAGTGGGGATGGAGAAGTGGGATGGGAGAAAGATGGACAGAGGTAGATAGGGAGACGGTGAGAGTGAGAAAAAGAGTGTGTGTGTGAGAGAGAGACACGGACAGAAGGACAGAGAGAGGGAGAGGAGGGGAAGTCAAACTAAGACTGAGGAGTTAAAACATGGACAGACTGAAGGGGTGACACTCGTTATTCCAGTTGGTTCCAACTCTCTCTCTCAATGGATTTTCACATTCCCTCTCTCCCATGCCCCTGGGTTCAATTCCAACCTCACAGGATGGTCTGTGTGGGTTAGATCCTGTTAGGGTTAGATTTCCTACAGTATGGAAACAGGCCATTTGGCCCAACAAGTCCACACCGACCTGCTGAGGAGTAAACCACCCAGAGCCATTCTCCCTACCCAACATTTACCCTTAACGAATGCACCTAGCAATATGGGCAATTTAGCCTGGCCAATTCATCTGACCTGCGCATTTTTAGAATGGGGAGGAAACCGGAGCACCCAAAGGAAACCCACGCAGACACAGGGAGAATGTGCAAACTCCACACAGTCACCCGATGCCGGGGTCGAACCCCGGTCCCTGGCGCTGTGAGGCAGCAGTGCCAACCACTGAGCCACCATGCCAGACCAACTGAGTTTGTACGTTCTCCCCATGTCTGCGTGGGTTTCCTCTCGGTGCACCGGTTTCCTCCCACAATCCAAAGATCTGCAGGTCAAGTAAATTCGTCATGCTCAATTACCGAGAATGTTCATGGATGTGTAAGTAAGTTGCATTAGTCAGGGGTAAATGTAGACTAATAAAGTAGGGAAATGGGTTTGAGAGAAATAATCTTCAGAGGGCCAGTGGTCTTGTTGGGCAGAGGAGGGATTCTATGATTCTATGACCACTGAGGCACACCACGAGTCACAGGCCTCCAGTCTGACTGTTACACTCTGCTTCCAACCATCAAGCCAATTGTGCACGCAGCTTGCCAACGCCCCCTGGATTCCATGCGATCTAACCTTCCAGAGCAAGGTACCATGTGGAACCTTATCAAAGGCCTTCCTGAAATCTGTAGAGTCTACATGTACTGGCCTGTCCTCGTTTAACTTCCTGATCACTTCAATAAAGAACGCTGACTAATTTGTGAGGCATGGTCTCCCATGCACAAGGCTTTGCTGACTACTCCCAACCAAATGTTGTATTTCCAAATACATGTCTATCTAATCTCTCAGCATCTTCTCAAGTAACTTACTTACCACGGATCTTAGGTTTACTGATCTATACTTCCCAGGTTTATCTTTGCAGCCATTCTTGAATAAGGGCGCAACATATGCTGTCCTTCAGTCTTCCAGGACCTCACCCGTGGCTAACAGTGAGGCAGAAAGATCAGCAGGGACCCCACAAGTACTTCCCTCGCCTCTTGAGGTGCCGTTGGATATGTTTGGTCAGGTCCAGTAGATTTATCCACCTTCATACATTCTAATGCATTCAACACATCCTCTCCTGTGATATGGACTGTCCCCAAGAGATCATCACTAACTTTCCCAAGTTCCCAACCCTTCATGTCCTTCTCCAAGGTGAACACAGAGGGGAAATAACTCCTGTGATTCTGCACAAACATGTCCACTTTGGTCCTTGAAGGGTCCTATTTTCTTTCTAGTTATTCTTTTTTTTCCTTGGGAGGGGGAGATTGCAGTGTTGGTTAGGGATCAGTCAGGGAGGGGGTGATTGCAGTGTTGGGTAGTGATCAGTCAGGGAGGGGGGAGATTGCAGTGTTGGGTAGGGATCAGTCAGGGAGGGGGTGATTGCAGTGTTGGGGAGGGATCAGTCAGGGAGGGGGTGATTGCAGTGTTGGTTAGGGATCAGTCAGGGAGGGGGAGATTGCAGTGTTGGTTAGGGATCAGTCAGGGAGGGGGTGATTGCAGTGTTGGGTAGTGATCAGTCAGGGAGGGGGGAGATTGCAGTGTTGGGTAGGGATCAGTCAGGGCGGGAGTGATTGCAGTGTTGGGTCGTGATCAGTCAGGGAGGGGGTGGGTGCAGTGTTGGGTAGGGATCAGTCAGGGAGGGGTGATTGCAGTGTTGGGGAGGGATCCGTCAGGGAGGGGGTGATTGCAGTGTTGGGTAGGGATCACTCAGGGAGGGGGTGAGTGCAGTGTTGGGGAGGGATCAGTCAGGGAGGGGTGATTGCAGTGTTGGGTAGGGATCAGTCAGGGAGGGGGAGATTGCAGTCTTGGGTAGGGATCAGTCAGGGAGGGGGTGATTGCAGTCTTGGGTAGGGATCTGTCTGGGAGGGGATGATTGCAGTGTTGGGTAGGGATCAGTCAGGGAGGGGGTGATTGCAGTGTTGGGTAGGGATCAGTCTGGGAGGGGGTGATTGCAGTCTTGGGTAGGGATCAGTCAAGGAGGGGGAGATTGCAGTGTTGTGTAGGGATCAGTCAGGGAGGGGGTGATTGCAGTGTTGGGTAGGGATCAGTCAGGGAGGGGGTGATTGCAGTCTTGGGTAGGGATCAGTCTGGGAGGGGGTGATTGCAGTGTTGGGTAGGGATCAGTCAGGGAGCGGGTGAGTGCAGTGTTGGGTAGGGATCAGTCAGGGAGGGGGTGAGTGCCGTGTTGGGTAGGGATCAGTCAGGGAGGGGATGAGTGCAGTGTTGGGTAGGGATCAGTCAGGGAGGGGGGAGATTGCAGTGTTGGGTAGGGATCAGTCAGGGAGGGGTGAGTGCAGTGTTGGGTAGGGATCAGTCAGGGAGGGGGGAGATTGCAGTGTTGTGTAGGGATCAGTCAGGGAGGGGGAGATTGCAGTGTTGGGTAGGGATCAGTCAGGGAGGGGGTGATTGCAGTGTTGTGTAGGGATCAGTCAGGGAGGGGGGAATTACAGTGTTGGGTAGGGATCAGTCAGGGAGGTGGTGATTGCAGTGTTGGGTAGGGATCAGTCAGGGAGGGGGAGATTGCAGTGTTGGGTCGGGATCAGTAAGGGAGGGGGAGATTGCATTGTTGGGGAGGGATCAGTCAGTGAGGGGGTGATTACAGTGTTGTGTAGGGATCAGTCAGGGAGGGGGGGGATTACAGTGTTGGGTAGGGATCAGTCAGGGAGGGGGTGAGTGCAGTGTTGGGTAGGGATCCCAGAAATGTTCTCATTCTCACAGTCTCTGGATAGAGAATTCAAGTCTTGACAGATTACCCTCCTGGTCTCTGTACGTTGAGGTGTTTGTCATGTACAGATGTGTAGATTTAGAGTGCAAATATCACCACAGTGCAAATACTCCCTTATTGTCACTAAGGAAGCCCTGAATGCTCTGATATCCTGCACTTAGTCATAGAGATGTAAGCATGGAAACAAACCCTTCGGTCCACCTCATTAATGCCAACCAGATATCCTAACCTAATCTAGTCTCTTTTGCCAACACCTGGCCTGTGTCCCTCTAAACCTTACTATTCAAATACCCGTCCAGATGCCTTTTAAATGCTGTCATTGTACCAATCTCCACCACTTCATCTGGTAGCTCATTCCATACACTCACCATCCTCTATGTGAAAAAGTTGTCTCCTTAGGTCCATTTTATATCTTTCCCTCTTACTCTAAGCCTATGCCCTCCAATTTGGGACTCTCTCACCCCAGGAAAAGACTTTGTCCGATCCATGCCCCTCGTGATTTTATGAAACTTGAGAAGTCTCCAACACTCCAGGGAAAACAGCCCCAGACTATTTCAGTCTCTCACTACAGCTCAAATCCTCCACCCTGGCAATATCTTTGGAAATATTTTCTGAACCCTTTCAAGATTCACCACATTCTTCGTTTGGAAGGAGACCAGAATTGCACATGGCCTAACCAATGTCCTGTACCGCCACAACATGACCTCCTAATTCCGAAACTCAATCATCTGACCAATAAAGGAAAGCATGCCAAATGCCTTCTTCACTATCCTATCTGCCTTCAACTCTACTTACAAAGAACTATGAACTTGCACTCCAAGGTCTCTTTGTTCAGCAACACACCCTTACCATTAAGTGGATATGACGTGCTCTGATTTGCTTTTCCAAAATGCAGCTCCTCGTATTTATCTAAATTAAACTCCAACAGCCACTGCTCGGCCCATTGGCCCATTTGATCAAGATCCCATTGTACTCTGAGGTAACCTTATTCACTGTCCACTGCACCTCCAATTTTGTTGCCCCCTGCAAACTTACTAACTATACCTCCTACGTTTGCATCCAAATCATTGATGTGAATGATGAAAAGTTGTGGACTCAACACAGATCCTTGGAGCACATCAGTGGGCATAGGCGTCCAGACTGAAAAGCAACCTTACACCACCACCTCTTGCCTTCGAGCCAATTCAAATGGCTATTTCTCCCTGTATTCCATATGATGTAATCTTGCTAACCAGTATCCCGTGGGAAACCTTGTTAAACACCTTACGGAAGTCCATACAGATCCCATTCACCGCTCTGCCCTCATCAATCCTCTTTGTTACTTCTTCAAAACAATCAGTCAAGTTTGTGTGACATGATTTCCCACACACAAAAGCATTGCTACTTTAAAATTAATCAAACTTTGGTCACTGGGTCCAAAGTGTTCCCCCACTGACACCTCAGTCACCTGTCCTCAGTCTGTTATCATTGTGATAGGCTGCTTCATTGCTGTGAATTTGAATTAAAATGAGAAAAACCTGGACTGACTGGATGCTGCTCCTCCATCAGGTAGCTCGTGGGGCAGGATCACAGGACACCGAATTTATAGTAAATTCTGTGTTCCATGATCTTGCCCCACTAACTACCCAATTAAGCTCTCTAAAGCTAGTGTACTTCCAAATAAACCAGTTGGACTATAACCAGGTGTTGTGTGAATTTTAACTTTGGCCAGTCCAACACTGACACATCTATTTCCTCATAGAATCCCTACAGTGTGGAAACAGGACGTTCGGCCCAATAAGTACACGCCAAATGAATTTGATTGATTCTCTCATTGATTAGAGTGAAGGGATATTTCAGCACCTTCTTCAGTTGCTGCCTGAACTTTGTCAGGGTAAAGGCAAAAATGCCATGCAGCAACTGGGAAACTGCATCATGAATCCCAATTCCAGCACAATTCATGTTGATACGTAGACCAATAGCCTATCACAAACATTTGGCTCCATATTGAATACATCGTTAAAACTAACAGTAACAAGATGGATTTACTTCAGATTTGCATTTCGGTGTCCCTGTGAGACTCTTCACTGGTCTCCTGTGGGCTCTGCTGGTCATTAACAAGTGTCTGGTGATGAAAACATTGAGCAGCAGAATCAGGGGAAATTGGAAAGTCGGGTTAGAATGTGGTGGAGGAACTCAATTATGATCCAGACTCAGGAGTAATAAACACCGATTGTTACATTACAAAGACAGGGGGTGTTCTCCAGGCAACACCGAGCTGGGAGCATAAAATACCAGAAGATGTTCTTTAAACAGCTCAGCACAGTCGCTGTTCCCCGAGCAGTTTTCTACCTGCAATATTTAAATTCAGCTTCTGGCAAGAAATGGCCACAAATCAATCGAAGGTGAAAGTGACGGCAAACTAGACAGGACCATCTGACCGATATAAAACAGTACAGCATAAATATTACACATGGGGATGCCCCATAGGAAACTGCCGTGTTCTCAATAAACAATCAGAATGTGTCTCAGTATCAGGTTGAGAATAACGACTAGTAGACATGCAACTACCATGGCCACCAGGCAACGGGTATCACATCGAGACAATCCACATTCTTTATCAAGCAGCATGAAGACCATCACGACATTAACTGTGAGGAAGGCAAGCAAACAAATAATACATTAATTTGGAAGTAAGGTTACAGTACCTTAATGGTTAGTACAGCTGCCTCACAGTGCCAGGGACAGGGGCTTGATTCCAGTCTGGGTCAACAGTCTGTGTGGAGTTTGCACATTCTCCCTGTGTCTGCATGGGTTTCTACTCAGTACTCCAGTCCGAAAATGTGCAGGTCAGATGATTGACCATGGTGCATTTGTCCTAGAGTGACCAGGATTGTGCAGATTCATTGGATTAGCTTTGGGAAATGCAGGGATAGGATGGGGTGCTGGGCCTGAGGTCAGTGCAGAATTGAGGGGCAACATGGCATCTTGTGCACTGTAAGGATGCTATTCTGTAATTTTATGCCTCACTGCACATTGAGAAAAGGAGAAAAATCTCTTCATCTCTTTAGCCAATCAAAGTTGCCTAATTTCAGAGAAAACAACAAGTGCCCTCTAGCTCTTGTCACAATTTTAGTGTTTCTTGCAAGGAGTCACCCATGAAGGAAGCGTTGCTGTAGCTGTTCCCAGTTTTACTGAGATCGCAGCTGGAAGACTGTATGAGACTGTTTTTATCTCCTTGCCTCAGAAACAATTTAATTACATGAGAAAGTGTATGGACACAGCTCACGCGGTTGATTCCTGGGATGACGTGTTCATCCCATGCGCAGTTTGGATGTATACCCTTTGAAGTTCAGCAGAAACAGACATGATCATATTGAGACATAACTGACCCTGAGAGGACTTCACAGGCTGGATGCTGAGAGGATGGCTCCCCACGTGCGGGTGTGTCGAACTAGGGGAACTGTAGAATGTTTTAAAATGTAGCCTCTTCCATTTCAGACTGAGATAAGGATGTAGCTGATAATGTGTTGCCCAGAGAGCATTGAAGGCTGAACTTGATACATATTTGATCAACTGAACAGCCAGTGCTTATGTGGGCCAGGTTTGAGAGGGTTGAATGGTCGACGTCTGTTCTGATTTGTTGTGCATCATTTCACAAATAGGAGGTGATTTGGTGCAAGGGCAATCACTTTAAATGTAAGGGTGCTCCCATTTCAGATTGAGATGAGGATGCTCCTTTGTCCTGAGGGATGTGCTAGCTGTGGCATTCTCATCTGCAGGGAGCAGTGAAGATATTCAACGCTGAGCTCAGTAGCTCCTTGATAGTAAAGGGAGCCTGTGGTTATTGGGAATAGAGATGGACAGGGAGTTCAGCCAAAGTCAGATCAGCTCTGATCTACCTGAATGGTGTAGCAGAGACCGAATGGCCAACTGGAGCTCATACCTCCCGTGTAATATCACACAACACGTCTCTGACAGAATTTCTCAAGGCTATTACTGAGGCACTGGAATCAACCATTCAGCCCCTCTAAAGAGTTGCATAGGAACTTGTATTCAGCACTTAGAACGTACTGCACAGTGTACCAAGAAGATGAGTTAACTCTTTTAAACAACTCCTCCTCATCTGACCAGATTCTGTGCATGCATAGGGCTTGTCCAGAGGGGTTGGCTGTTTTAATATGTTTTGGGTGGAAGCTGGAGAAGTGTAGCATTGTGAGGTTATCTGTGGGTTTGCGGTAGAGTGAGGTGCGCATCCTTGATGGAGATACTTGTGTCCAAAACGAGACAGTAGAGAGTAGTCCATTGTGAGTGTGAAGGTGGGATAAATCTTGTTGATATCACTGTGTAGTTTTATCAGTGACTCCTCGCCATGGGTCCAGAGGAAGAAAATGTCATTGATGTACCTGGTGTATAGTGTTGGTTGGCGGACCTGCGTAAAGAAGAAGTCTTGTTCAGACATGAGCCTAAAGATGTTGGCATATTGGGGTGCAAATTTGGTCCCCGTGGTTGAACCGTGTGTCTGGATGAAGAACCTGTTGTCAAAGGTGAAGACATTGTAATTGAAGATAAAGCAGATGAGTTGTCAGACGGTGCTTGGAAATTGGCAGTTGTTGCGCGTCTCTAAAGAACTACCAAACCTCAAACAGATGAAGGGGTAAATGTAGGGGAATGGGTCGGTGTGGACTTGTTGGGCCGAAGGGCCTGTTTCCACACTGTAAGTAATCTAATCTAATCTAAACTATCGAGGAAACAGAGAGTAATGAATAAAGAATAGTACAGCACAGCAACAGGCCCTTCAGCCCACCAAGACTGTGCTCACACTTGATGCCTTTCCAAATGAAAATCCTTTTATCTTTTCATGGTCCATATCCCTTGATTCCCTACCTATTCAAGAAATTGCTATTGTATCCACCTCCACCATTACCTTTCAGAAGCACATTTCAGGTACTTATCACCATCGGTGTAAAAAAGCTGTCTCACATCTCCTTTAAAGTTTCCCTTCTTACCTTAAAACTATGTCCTCTTGTAATTGAGATTAGTATCCTGGAAAAAAGGCTCTGATTATCCACAGTAATAGCCTGGGGCTCTGATTGCAAGTGTAGTGATATTATCACAATCCCACTGACTCTCCTGAAGTCAGCACCTTTCAGGGAGAACACTCAATATTTCTGTTCAAAGTTTGTGAGAAGATTTGTAGCTCGGGTGCTCGTTGCTGTGGTTCTGTTCGCCGAGCTGGGAATTTGTGTTGCAGACGTTTCATCCCTTGTCTAGGTGACATCCTCAGTGCTTGGGAGCCTCCTATGATGCGCTTCTGTGATCTTTCCTCTGGCATTTGTAGTGGTTTGAATCTGCCGCTTGCGGTTGTCAGTATAACTACTATTATAGGACAAGCCAAAAAGAGAACAGACAAGGAATTCCTAGAGGCATGGCACGCATCCACAGATTCAATCAATAAGCACATCGACCTGGACCCAATATACCGGCCATTGCAACGGACAGCTGGAACTGACAACCGGAAGCAGCAGATTCAAATCACTACAAATGGCGGAGGAAAGATCACAGAAGTGTTTCACAGGAGACTCCCAAGCACTGAGGATGTCACCTAGACAGGGGATGAAACGTCTGTATCACAAATTCCCAACTCGACGAACAGAACCATTTCTGGTAAAATTATTTGTGGCGGAAGAGAATAGGAACTGTTGAATCTGGATATAACAAAGGTGCAGCTGATGGTTTATTCAGCAGGTAGACTGAAACAAAATGGTAGACCTGAGATATTGCGGAGTTGATGGTGAACAGGATTGGTGCTGGAAAGAATGTGGAAATAGATATCAGCTTAGAGCCGAAGTACATGTTGGAGTTATACGCAGTTTGATTCCACTTCAGATATTGGCATTAAAATTGTTTGGTTAGGAATGGAGTTTGTGAACAGAAGTCATGGCAACAGCTTCCTTTTTTTCAGTATTTAAATTATGAGGACAGTAAGTTAGTTCAACAAAGATTATTGAATTCATAGTCAGATAGAAAGACTTACCAGGAATAATAGTGAGGAGAGGATAGAAATCAGCTTGAATCAGCCAAAGCACACTTAAGATCCACCCAATCTTGAGGAAGATTGTGAAGACCCAAATGTAAACCCCTGGTCAGTATTGGAACATTCCAGTCTATTGTTGTCATATTCTGGCCCATTGTTGGGACATTCTCGTGCATTGTTCTCAGATTTTGATCTCTGCTCTCCCTCACTCTTGAGCTGTTGTTCCTGGGTCGTGCTGCAAGTGAAGTTCCTACTGATACTATGTGATAATATTTTAACACCCCCTTATTAATAGGAAGTAAACATTTTAGTGAAATAATTTGATGCATGGAGACTGACATTAACTACAATCACTGAACGAGCAGGTTCACTTAACCCCATTCAAACCAATTTGTTTTATAACATGGTAAATTAATACATTTGCTCAGTCTGGATGGGATGTCTGAGTATTTCTGAGGAATGGACACAACAGCAAAGTGATTGGTTTTAACTATTTAATGCTCCATAGATATGGAAGTGTTGTCAGAGGACTGAAGAGTTTTCAATTACCTTCTCTTTTCATAAAAGAAGAGACAAACCCTGTAATAAAGAACAGCCAATATAATATAATTAAAATATTGAGGAGACTTCTAGAGTCCACCATTTGGGGAGAATAATTTGTTCCTCAGATACATTGGATTTACAAGAAGCAAATAGAATAGCGACGCAAATGGAAAACACATGGATCGACAAGAAAGGACAGTTTATTAAGCTAGTATCAGAGAAGATCAATGAAGATGGTGCTGTAGATTTTCTCAACTAAAATACAATCAAGGGTCATTGTCATGGAAATTAAATCTACTCAACTATTAGCAGGAGCAAAGAAAGGTATTTATTTTGCATCCTGCAGGATTGACTCACTACGCTCCGCCAGATGCCTTAATGCAAAGAGCACTGAAACATTGTACAGATGCTTGCCATATAGTGTTCCTTATCACACTCTCAAGGACAATTTCCTGGTCTTTCAGACATAATGGTTCTTCAGCCTTTGCTGAGTTTGACTATCGCAAGGTCAAGTTGAATGTATACAGAATTCACACAGAGTTAAGCTGGCGGCAACCCTTCATCAAAGCATTGTTTACAAAGATCAGCACAGCATTGAATTAAAGAAAAGCATTCTCTTTAAATTTCGCAGCAAATGGATAATTAATTTCACAGCAAATGGATAATTTCCCATTTCATTTTCCCCCTTTTTGTCATTTTATGACATCAAGCCCAACTACAGCAACAACTACAAAGAAATACAGAGCTGTAATAGCTATATATCAAAAAAAGTTTAGGAAACGCCAGGCCTTTCCTCAGACACCACCAACCCGAAACACAGCTTTTTGGTGGTATCTTCACATGCTCTGGTGTGCCCTGTACATTGCCCATGTGTGAGTTGCGGCAGCCCCATAACCGTATGAGGGTTCTAATCACTACTTGCACTTAATTGGTTCTGGTGCCGTCCGATATCTCCTCGGGCCCAGCTACACGCTTGTAATGGCTGGAGTGTATCAACTTGGCTTTCTGCGATCTTAACTGCTGTCTGTGTTGTGAGGAGCACTTGAAACGGTCCAAGCTACCTCTTCGCCTTCCAGTTGTTCCTCCTGAAGTCTTTCATCACGATGCAGTTTCCAGGTTCTAGATCATGCAGCTTCCCTCCTGCTGGTTGGGGTAGTTCTGCTTTCACTTGATTCTGTATTTGAGACAAAAGTGCAAGAGAGTTTTATACAGTAACACAACATCTCATCCTCACAGCAGCCTGTTATCTGTGTTACCTTAGGTCTTGGGCCCATTCCTGTGTTGGGCGGTCTACCAATCAAAATCTCAAACAGGCTAGGATTAACTCTTCCTCTCCTCCTCGATCTCATATACACTAACACAATCGGAAGTGCCTTTGTCCATGTCACCCTTAGTTCCTCACAACATTTTTGTCAATTTATTTTTTAGGGGAGCATTTTCACTTTCCACTGCCCCACTACTCACTGGGTGGTAGGCACAGGGTTGTCTCATATATTTTACCCAAATAATCACTGATCTGCTGTAAGGCATTATTGGCAAATGGTGTCCCATTTTCACTATTGATCCTTTCAGGGATGTCCCATCTCGGAATTATCTCAGTTAGCAAAGCCTTGGCTACTGCACTGGCATCCTGGTTAGACGTGGGGAACGCTTCCACCCATTTAGAAAACATATCAACTATTACTAGACAATACCTTTTCCCTTCGCTGGGCGTTAGTTCAATAAAATCCATCTGTAAATGTACTAAAGGATTTTGGGGTTGGGGGTGTGCTGCATGACTTATCTGTATTCCCCTTCCCATATTATTAGTGACACCGATAAAACAATATTTCTGGGATTAATGAGTAAATCCCTTCGTGTACCAGTGTGCTAAAATACTGTGGTACGCCCACCCTTTGGACACATGGTCCTTACCGTGTGTCAGTTTGGTATAGAATGGAAATAATGATGGTGGTAGACAGGGTTTCCCATTGGGACCACACCATACTCCTTCCCTCACACTGCATCCTGCTTTCGTCCACTCACGATTTTCTTCTGGTGTGGCCTGTGACTGTAACTCCAGTACATCTCCTGTTGGAGTACAAAGTTTTATCATAATCAATGTCAATCTGCTCAGTTGGCGGCTGCTGGGCTGCCGTTCTTGCTGCTGAGTCTGCCCTCGAATTGTCTTGGGAAATAAGATCATTATTTTTTGTGTGAGCTTCACACTTACACACAACGATTGATTTCGACAACAGGACTGCTTCCAGGAGGTCGGAGATCAGGTTGAGGTGGGTGTGCTGGGCTTTCCGGTGGAGGTCAAGAAGACCCTGTGTTTCCACAGGGTTCCAAAATCATGTACAACCCCAAAGACATATCTGCTATCGGTGTAAATATTCACTGTCCTTCCCTCAGCCAACTTACAGGCCTCAGTCAAGGCAATCAGCTCCGCTGCTGGCGCTGACAGATGAGAAGGGAGTGATCCCACTTTGACTACCTTGTAGATAGTCACTGCATCATACCCAACACAATTCCGGCCTGTCCCCTTGCTCCTGAATGCTGACCCATCTACAAAAAAACTCCATGTCTGGATTCTGACATGGTCAATCCTGCAAATCTGGTCTGGGACTGCAAATTTCATTCGTTACAGCAACACAATCGTGTGGGTCTCTGTCTCCTTCTGTGGGGAGAAGGCTAGCAGGGTTAAGGGCGTTACATCGCTTTATTATAATGTTAGGCGTCTCCAATAACACAGTATTGTATCGGAGCCAACGTGCTGCTGACATGTGTGCGGTCGTTTGTTCGGAAAGCAGTCAGGATCCTGCATGTGGGACCAGGAGGGTTAATTCACCATCGCCGACTATATCCCTGGATGCTACAACAGCCTTTTCAGCTGCAGCCACAGCTCACAGGCATTGAGGGAATCCTGCTGCTACAGGGTCAAGTTTAGCTGAAAAATATGCTCCCGGCCTCAATCTTCCCCAATGATCCTGGAACAGCACAGATGTCACGCAGCCACTCTAATCATTTACCGTTTGTACAAAAGGCTGGTTTGGATTCAGAATCCCCAGTGTGGGTATAGTTTGGAGCGCCCCTTCTTAATTCAGCAAAGACACTCTTGGTCTCTGGGTCCACTGTAATGGACTCTGGTTCTGCAACCCTTTTCCATGGGCTATGTCACTTAGGGAGCCTCAAGGGTTGCGTAATGTGCGTTAAACATCCTACAGTAGGAGCACATACCCAAAAAGGAGAGCAATTGACTCTTCGTGTGAGGCTTTGGAATTTGCTGGATTGTTTGAACTCTTTGTTGACCAATAGCCTTCCCTTATTCAGATATTAGGTGACCTAAGAACCTCACCTGTTGTTGCACAAATTGTAGCCTTGCGATATTGGATTTGTGCCCTTCCCCCGCTCGATGGCAGAGCAACGGAAGGGTCTCCTTCCACATTGTTCCTTTGTTGGTGCCGCAGTCAAGCAATCATCTACATACTGCAGCAGCACTGACCACAGGGTTTGAACAAGAGTCTCCAGACTCCTGCATAGAGCCCCATTATATATGGTGGGGGACTCACAGTAACCTCGCGTGAAGGTATATGATTTCCTTTTAAATGAAAAAGTGAACCAGAATTAACTATCCACAACAGAGAACCATTTCCTGTCCTGTGGAATTTGAGCCAATATAGTATAGGGATTGGGAACATTTGAGGCACGAGGAACAACAGCGTCATTGACAGCAGGTCTTGAACAAATCTCCATTCCTCCGGTTCACCGGGAATGTTTGTCTTTTTGAACGGATAAATGGGGGTTCTCACTGGTGAGTTTTCACAGGGGATTATCACTCCAGCCTTTAGGTGGGATTCAAAGACTGCAGTAATTCCTTCCATGGCTTCGGGTTTTAACAGGTATTGTGCTCTGCAAGGACGATACTCAGACTTCGGGGTTATCCTTATGGGTTCACAGCCCCATATGAGCCCCATATCATGTTTGCCCTTTGTCCACAACTCAGTAGGGACCATTTTTAATCTTGGATTTGAGACTTTTATCTTCATGAAAGGCCAGGCTATCCCTCGAGGCTTCTCAGGGCTAGCGGGCATTACCTGAACTGTCCTATCTGCCTGAGTTAGCCAATGTAATTTTTTCTTATATGTCCGCATATCTACATTTAATCAGATACCCACATCGTCCCTGAAGACCCAACCTTTCATTCTTTGTGCCTTTCGCACCCATGCTCCTAAATCCTACCACCTGTCACTAGACGCCTTCACCAGTGACACGTGAGAGCAGAACCTTCCACATCAACAAAATAGGGTCTACTTGCTGTTACAGATACTTTAGATACGTTCACACTGACTGCACATCTGTGATCACTCCAATAAAATTCACACAATAACAACTGATCTGGTTTAACCAATCTCCTGAACCAATCCTCCTCATATGGTTCGTCAGGGCCAACGTGATGTATATGTGCTGTGCAGTGCAGCATGTCTCCAGCAAGTAAATCGGTGTTAGTAGGATTAACATAGTTACTTGCTTCCAGGGCGAGTGAATTGCTCACTGAACTTCTCGCTCTCTGGATTAATAGCCACTCATAGACATACATTAGGGGTCGTAGGTCATACTTTACAGCCTGCACTGGTAAATTGTTTCTTTGAATTATCTGCAAGCCCGTCGGAGTACTGACCAAATCCAACCCCAGTCTCCGTATGAGATCCCGGCCCATCAAATTTAAAAAACAAAATTCCGATAACAAGAAGGTGAATTGGAATGTTTCCCTTATCCTAGTTTTGATAAGTACAGGTGCAGAAAATCTCTCCCCATGACTCCTGATGCACCCATTGTGTTCAGGAACCTTTCACTCATCTTTATTCGTGTCGATTGTCTAAACGGGCTTAATGTAAGGACTGAGTATGTTGCCCCTGTATCTACCAAAAAGGTAACTGATGTACCTTCCACATATAACATAGAGGTGGGCATCGATTAATAAGCATCATTGTGATATTGGACATACCATCCACACTTTACAATCTCAGTGCTGAACACTGAGGTGAGATATGTCTCAGTGCGCGAAAGGTTAGTCGAAGAGATTAGCATAAGCGATTCTTCGTTGCCAAGCATAAAGGTAAGAGGCTTACCTGTACCTTGTGGGCTGCCCACCTCCACCTCAGCCTTCCCCTGTCAGTCATCCTGCTTTTCCACCTCGAGGGCCGAGTGAGGCTGTCTGTGTGGGCACTGTCTCACCCAGTGGTCCACTGCTCTTAAAACAAAGCACCTGCCAGATCTCCCTCCATAAGTGCCTCTTTTGCGACCTCTTCCTCTTCCGCAACCTCCCCCTCTGCCTCTCTTTCTTCCTGCAGCACCTCCCTCCAACAGCTGGGTGACCATTTGCATCAGAGTAAGCTGAGCTTTATGTGTTTGCTGTTCCATCTTTAGTTTCTGATTATCCTTCTCTTGGGTAAGCAATATTTCAGCATGTATTGCATGTTGTTCTGTCAAATTCAGCTTTCCCGTGTCCCAGGTCTTTTACCTTTTTCACTATTTCTTCCTTCTTTCCATTGATGAAGTTGTTCCTCAGGTGTGCCTCATACAGTGTGATTTCTGCCGTCGTCATGTCCTCATGTCGTCTCTGTGCACTATGGGTGTTATGGACTTCAGTGAGGTGCTTAAGGTACTGGGACACTCTCTCACGTTCCCATTGTTTTCACGTTGCTGTTTTGGTCATGTCCATTCGCACTGGGAATGCCTCCCTACAGGCGGTTCCTAGCGCTGCAACAAAAGCATTAAAGTCTTCCTTCTCTTCCACTTCCGGGTTGGCTGCTCTGGCATGGACGTTTGCAGCTGGCCAGGTATACTTGTGTTTGGTGACATTGGCACCTAGTTTTCATCCCAGGAGACGTCTCGTCTCTTGTGATGTGGGACGGAACTCAGTACAGAACTTTGTCACTTCTTATTAGCTCCAACCTCGCGTGAGTCAGGTAACTGCCCACAGGCACTTTCCAGATCCTTCCTGGTCCGTGGCTGGTGGGCCAACACTGGGCGCCCTTCTGGACCTGCAACTTCAACCATTGGGTCTTGCAGAACGACCTGGTTAGATGACCGTATGCCAGTACCTTCACCGTGTGACTCATCATCTGTCGGGGGGTGATCACGGACAGGCCTTGGATGCCTTTCCACCTTGGAGTGGTCGTCCTTCTTTTGGCCTTCTTCCTTCGGTCTGTTGTGGGTATGGTGTGCTATCGGTGATCTAGCAGGCCCTGAGGTGGTGGTCGCTGATGTGGAACTTTCACCAGGCAGATCCCGTAGGGGGGCTGCAGGTCTCGGAGGGCAGTCATCAAGGTCAGGGTCTGAAACAGATTTAAGACACTGGACAGCTTCGTTAGGTTGTTTCCCACATGTGCACTGGTGTTTGTACGTGTATTTGATCTATCCTTTCCTTGAGATTTCCTTTCTCTGATATCAGCCTCAGACTTCCACATACAAGAAGCACTCCAATTCATAGGTTCTATCTTTCCATCCCTTTTCTCCTTCTCTCTCACCTCCTACCTGAACCTTAATATTTCCAGCTGTCTTTTACTAAAACTCCCTCCCTCCGGAAAACCACATTCCTTAATCCACAATTCTAACTGCTTTACACATTCTGGGCGGTACTTATTTAGCATGTATTGTATTTTTGGTTGGCCATTCCAAATTTTGTGTGGACTCTCCCTTTGTTTGCTCTTGCCAGAACCCATTTTTAGTGTAACTGGAAAATTGTTCAGCTCTCTCTCTCTCTCTCTCTCTCTCTGTCTCTCGCTCTCATGGTACAGTTATCTATTCCCTTTTGACTTGCTTTTACCTCCGGAGGTCCCCTCTCACATTGGGTGCGTCCGCCTCAAGGCCTTGGTTTTTGTAAACCAAGAAACCACGTACCTGGTACGTCTTAGGCGAGTCCAACTCAGCCAGTGGTGGTTCCAAGTCTAAAACCAGCCTTAACCTTGCTGTCTCCGAAACACTCTTCAGACAGCAATCCCCTTCCCTTGGGGTTTTACTCTAATACCACGCAAGAGTTCACTGAACCCTTTTCCTGTTGTATTTATTCTCCGAAAATGACTCTCTATGTAGGATTATATAAACCACGACTATTACCCAAACTTAATTGATTTGAAACCCCGGCGCTAGGGCAATCTACAGATTCCCAGTCCTCTCACGCAAAAGGGTCAATTCAGCGCTCGAGATGCCTTCAAGGCGCTCGCACCTGCACTTCCTGGGAATCTTCAGAATCTCATCCAGTCGCGGAGTCCCGGGATGAGCCCCCAAGTTTACTGTCATGGAAATTAAATTGACTTGACTCAATAATGAGCAAGAGCAAAGCAAAGGTCTTTATCAAAACTTTTACAAGATTGACCCACTACACTAAGTCAGATGCCTCAATGCATTAAGTACCCAAACCACAAACATTTACACAGACACCTGCCTTATAGCTTTCCTTATCACACTCTCAAGGGCAGAGACTGGAGAAACTCAAGTTGTTATCCTCTCATGCCCTGGTGCTAGACATAATAGTTATTCAGCTTTCGCTGAGTTCGACTATCACAAGGTCGAGTTGAATGCTTACAGAAATCAAACAGAGATAAGCTAACTGCAACCCTTCATCAAAGCATCGTTTATGAAGCTCAGCACAGCATTGATTTAAACAAAGCATTCTCTTTAAACTTTACAGTAAATGGATAATTAATTTCACAGTAAATGGATAATTTTCTATTACAGGCACAGTGTGTTCAGAGAGTCAGAGGGTGTCACAATGTGTCTCAGAGAGAGTCACAGTGAGTCAGAGTGTCATTGTGTGTCTCAGGGTGTATCTTAGAGAGGGTCTCAGGGTGTCCCATTGTGTCTCAGAGAGTGTCACAGTGTATCAGAGAGAGGCAGGCAATGTCATAGTGTGTCAGAGAGTGTCGCAGTGTGTCAGAGAATATCACAGTGTGTCTCAAAGACAGTCAGAGCGCGTCAAAGTGTATCAGAGTATGTCCCAGACAATGTCAGAGAGTGTCACAGTGGGACTCAGAGTGTCAGAGAGAGTCAGAGAGTGTCACAGTGTGTTACAGAGAGTGTCAAAGAGGGTCAGACAGTGTAACAGTGTGTCTCAGAGAGTATCACAGTGTGTCTCGGGGAGTGTCAGAGAGTGTCATGGAGTGTCACAGTGTGTCACAGTCTGTTAGAGAGTGTCGCAGTATGTCTCAGAGAGCGTCAGAGATTATCACAGTGTCTTAGAGAGGGATACAGGATGTCTCTGCGAGTGTCAGAAAGTGCCACAGTGTCTTAGAGAGTGTCACAGTGTGTCACAGTCTGTCAGAGAATGTCACAGTGCTTTTCAGAGAGTTTCAGACAGTGTCACAGCGCATCTCAAATTGTCAGAGAGGGTCCTGGTGTGCCGCAGATAGTGTCAGAGTGTGTCACAGTTGGTCAGAGAGTGTCACAGTGTGTTTCAATGAATGTCAGTGAGTGTCACAGTGTGTGTCAGAGTGTGTCAGAGTGTGTCACAGTCTGTCAGAGAGGGTCACAGTGCGTCTAAAATTGTCAGATAGGGTCAAAGTGTGTATCAGAGAGTCTCAGAGTGTGTCACAATGTATCACAGTCTCTCAGAGAGTGTCGCAGTGTGTTTCAGAGAGAGTCAGAGAGTCTCACAGTGTGTCTCAGAGAGTGTCACAGTATGTCATACTGTGCCTCAGTGTGTCTCAGAGAGAGTGAGACAGTGTCACAGTGTGTCTCCGAGAGAGGCACAGTGTGTCCCATTCTCTTAGAGAGTGTAACACTGTGTTTCAGAGACAGTCAGAGATGGTCACAGTGTATCTCAGAGTGCCAGAGAGAGTCAGATAGTGTTTCAGTGTGTCACAGTCTGTCAGGGAGTGTCACAGTGTGCCTCAGAGAGACAGAGAGTGTCACGGTGTGTCTCAGTGAGTGTCACAGTGTGTCTCGGAGAGTCAGGGAGAGTCAGAAAATGTCACAGTCTGTCTCAGAGAGTGTCACAGTGTGTTTCAGAGAATGTCAGAGAGTGTCACAGTGTGTGTCAGAGAGTGTCACAGTCTGTCACAGTTTCTCAGAGAGTGTTTCAGTGCGTCGCAGTCTGTCAGAGAGTGTAACAGTGCGCCTCAGAGAGAGTCAGAGAGTGTCACAGTGTGTCTCAGAGAGTGTCACAGTGTGTCTCAGTGAGTCAGAGAGAGCCAGAAAGTGTCACAGTCTGTCTCAGAGAGTGTCAGATAGGATCAGAGAGTGTCACAGTATGTTGGAGAAAGTGCCAGAGTGTGTCACAGTGTGACTCAGCATGTGTCAGAGAGTGTCACAGAGAGTTTTAGAGAGAGTCTGAGAGTGTCACAGTGTGTCTCAGAGATTCAGGGAGAGTCAGAAAGTGTCACAGTCTGTCAGCGAGTGTCACAGTGTGTTTCAGAGAGTGTCAGCGAGTGTCACAGTGTGTCCCAGGGCGTCAGATAGGATCAGAGCATGTCACAGCGCTTTGAAAGTGTCAGAGAGAGACAGAGAGTGTCACAGTGTCTGAGAGAGTGTCAGAGAGAGTCTGAGAGTGTCACAGTGTGTGAGAGAGTTTCAGAGAGAGTCAGAGAGTGTCAGATTGTGTCTCAGTGAGTGTCACAGTGTGTCTCAGAGAGTCAGAGAGAGAGAGACAGAAAGTGTCACGATCTGTCTTGAGAGTGTCTCAGTGTGTCACAGTCTGTCAGAGAGGGCCACAGTGTGCCTCAGAGAGTGTCGCAGTGCGTCTAAGAGAGGATGACAGTGTGTTTCAGTGAGTCAGAAAGTGTCACAGTTTGTCTCAGAGAGTATCACATTGTGACAGTCTGTCAGAGAATGTTACATTGTATTTCAGAGTGTATCAGAACGTGTCACGGTGTGTCATACTGTGTCTCAGAGAGTGTCAGAATTTGGCTCAGAGAGAGTCACAGTCTGTGAGAGAGTGTCACAGTATGTCATACTGTACCTCAGAGAGTGCCAGAGAGAGTCAGACTGTATCACAGTGTGTCTCAGAGAGTGTCAGAGATTGTCACAGTGTGTAACAGAGAGTGTTAGAGAATGTCAGTGAGTCTCACAGTCTTTCTCAGAGAGTGTCAGAACGGGTCGGTGAGTGTCACAGTGTGTCTCAGAGATTGTCAGATAGGATCAGAAAGTGTCTCAGTGCATCTCAAAGTGTCAGAGAGAGTCAGATACTGTGACAGTGTGTCTCAGAGAGTGTCAGATTGGATCAGAGAGCGTCACAGTGCGTCATAAAGTGTCGCAGTGTGTCACAGTCTGTCAGAGAGTGTGACAGTGTGTCTCAGAGCATGTCAGATAAGATCAGACAGTGTCACAGTGCGTCTCAGAGAGTGTCTCAGTGTGTCTTAGAGAGTCTCAGAGAGAGTCAGAGTGTCACAGTCTGTCAGAGAGTGTCACATTGTGTCTCAGACAATGTCACAGTGTACACAGTCTGTCAGAGAGGGTCACCGTGTGTTTCAGAGAGAATCAGAGAGTGCCACAGTGTGTCACAGACTGTCAGAGAGTGTCACAGTGCTTTTCAGAGAGTGTCAGAGAGTGTCACATTGTGTCTCAGCGTGTGGCGGGTAGGATCAGAACGTGTTTCAGTGTGTCACAGTCTGTTAGAGAGTGTCACAGTGTACCTCAGGGAGAGTCAGAGTGTCACAGTGTGTGTAAGAGTCTCAGAGAGTGTCAGAGAGTGTCACAGTCTGTCAGAGAGTGTCTCAGTGAGTATCACGTGTGTCTCAGAGAGTAAGAGAGAGTCAGAAAATGTCACAGTCTCTCCCAGAGAGTGTCACAGTCTGTCAGAGAAGTTTACAGTATATGTAAGGGTGAGTCAGAGAGAGTCAGAAAGCCTCACAGTCTGTCTTTGAGAGTGTCACAGTGTGTCACAGTCTGTCAGAGAGTGTCACGGTGTGCGTCAGAGAGTGTCAGAGAGAGTGAGAAAGTGTTACAAAATCTCTAAGAGATGTCACAATGTGTTCCCGAGAGTCAGAAAGTGTCACAGTGTGTCTATGAAAGTGTCAGAGAGTGTCACAGTGTGTCACAGTCTGTCAGTGTCACAGTGTGTCTCAGAGAGAGTCCGATAGGATCAGAGAGCTTCATAGTGTGTCTCAGAGAGACAGGGAGTGTGAAAAAGTGTCACAGTCTGTCTCTGAGAGTGCCACAGTGTGTCACAGTCTTTCAGCGAGTGTCACAGTGTGTTTCAGAGAGAGTCAGCGAGTGTCACAGCGTGTCTCAGAGAGTGGCACAGTGCCATTCAGAGATAGTCAGAGAGTGTGACAGTGTGTCTCAGAGAGTGTCACAGTGTGTCTAAGAGTGTGTCAGATAGGATCAGAGAGTGTCATAGTGTGTCTCAAGGTGTCACAGTGTGTCACAGTCTGTTAGAGACTGTGACAGTGTGTCTCAGAGTGTGTCTCAGTGTGTCTAAGAGAGTCTCAGAGACTCTCACACTCTCACAGTCTGTCAGAGAGTGTCACATTGTATCTCAGAGAGTGTCACAGTGTGTCGCAGTCTGTCAGAGAGTGCCACAGTGTCTTTCAGAGAGTGTCACAGTTTGTCACAGTCTGTCAGAGAGTGTCACAGTGCTTTTCAGAGAGTGTCATAGTGTGTCTCAGAGTGTGTTGGATAGTTTCAGAGAGTGTCCCAGTGCATGTCAAATTGTCAGAGAGGGTCCCGCTGTGTCGCAGAGTGTGTCAGAGTGTGTCACAGTCTGTCAGAGAGTGTCACAGTGTGTTTCATAGAATGTCAGAGAGTGTCACACTATGTCTTATAGAGAGTCAGAGTGTGTCACATTGTGTCACTTTCTGTCAGAAAGTGTCACAGTGCATCTCAAAATCTCAGAGTGTTCCAGCATGTCTCAGAGAGTCTCATAGAGTGTCACAGTGTGTCACAGACTTTCAGAGAGTGTAACAGTATGTTTCAGAGAGAGTCAGATTGTGTCACAGTGTGTCTCAGGGAGTGTCAGATAGGATCATAGCGTGTCATAGTGCATCTCAAAGTGTCAGCGAGAGTCAGAGAGTGTCACAGTGCGTCTAAGAAAGTGTCAGAGAGAGTCAGAGAGTGTCACAGTGTGTCTAAGAGAGTGTCAGAGAGTCAGAGTGTGTTTCAGTGTGTCACAGTCTGTCAGAGAGTGTCACAGTGAGCCTCAGATAGAGTCAGAGAGTGTCACAGTCTCTTGTCAGAGAGTGTCACAGTGTGTCACAGTCTGTCAGAGAAGTTTACAGTATATTTTAGAGTGAGTCAGAGAGAGTGTGTCACAGTCTGTCTTTGAGACTGTCACAGTGTTTCACAGTCGGTCATAGAGTGTCACAGTGTGCCTCAGAGAGTGTCAGAGAGAGTCAAAAAGTGTCACAAACTGTCGAAGAAAGTATCACAGTGTGTCTCAGAGAGTCAGAGAGAGTCCAAAAGTGTCGCAGCGTGTCTACGAAAGTGTCAGAGAGTGTCACAGTGTGTCACAGTCTGTCAGAGAGTGCCACAGTGTGCCTCAGAGAGTGTGCGATAGGATATGAGAGTTTCACAGTGTGTGTCAGAGAGACAGAGAGTGTCAGAAAGTGCCACATTCTGTCTCTGAGAGTGTCACAGTGTGTCACAGTCTGTCAGAGAGTGTAACAGTGTGTCACAGTCTGTCAGAGAGGGTAACATTGTGTTTTAGAGAAAGTCAGCGAGTGTCACAGTGTGTCTCAGAGACTGTCACAGTTTGTTTCAGAGAGAGTCAGAGAGTGTCACAGTGAGTCTCAGAGAGTGTCAGATAAGATCAGACAGTGTCACAGTGCGTCTCAGTGAATCTAACAGAGTCATAGAGAGAGTCAGAGTGTCACAGTCTATCACAGAGTGTGACATTGTGTCTCAGAGTGTGTCACAGTGTGTCACAGTCTGTCAGAGAGTGCCACAGTGCTTTTCAGAGAGTTTTAGAGAGTGTCACAGTGTGTCTCAGAGAGTGTCGGATAGAATCAGAGAGTGTTACAGTGCGTCTGAAATTGTCAGAGAGGGTCCCAGTGTGTCTTAGAGAGTGTCAGAGTGTGTCACAGTTTGTTAGAGCGTGTCACAGTGTGTATCAAAGAATGCCAGCGAGTGTCGCAGTGTGTGTCCGAGTGTGTCACAGTGTGTCTCAAATTGTCAGAGAGGGTCCCAGTGTGTCTCCGAGACTCTCAGAGAGTGTCACAGCGTGTTTTAGAGAGTGTCACAGTGTGTCTCAGAGAGTGTCAAATAGGATCAGAGAGTGTCATAGTGCGTTTCAAAGTGTCAGAGAAAGTCAGAGAGTGTCACAGTGTGTCTCAGAGTGTCAGATAGGATCAGAGAATGTCATAGTACGTCTCAAAGTGTCAGCGAGAGGCAGAGAGTGTCAAAGTGTGTCTAAGTGAGTGTTGGATAGAATCAAAGAGTTTCCCAGTGTGTGTCAAATTGTCAGAGAGGGTCGCGCTGTGTCGCAGAGTGTGTCAGAGTGTGTCACAGTCTGTCAGAGATTGTCACAGTGTGTTTCAAAGAATGTCAGACAGTGTCACAGTGTGTCTTATACAGTGTCAGATTGTGTCACAGTGTGTCACTTTCTGTCAGAGAGTATCACAGTGCATCTCAAAATCTCAGAGAGTGTCCCAGCGTGACTCAGAGAGTCTCAGAGAGTGTCACTGTTTGTCACAGTTTCTCAGAGTGTCACAGTGTGTTTCAGAGAGAGTCAGAGTGTGTCACAGTGTGTCACTTTCTGTCAGAGGGTGTCACAGTGCATCTCAAAATCTCACAGTGTCCCAGCGTGTCTCAGAGAGTGTCACAGTTTGTCAGTTTTTCAGAGAGTGTCACATGTGTTTCAGAGAGTGTCAAAGAGTGTCACTGTGTGTCTCAGAGAGTGTCAGAGAGAGTCAGAGAGTGTCACAGTGTGTCTCAGAGAGTGTCAGATAGGATTAGAGACTGTCATAGTGCATCTCAAAGTGTCAGCGAGAGTCAGAGAGTGTCACAGTGTGTCTAAGAGAGTGTCAGAGAGAGTCAGAGTGTGTTTCAGTGTGTCACAGTCTGTCAGAGAGTGTCTAGTGCGCCTCAGAGAGAGTCAGAGAGTGTCACAGGTTGTCATACTGTGTCTCAGAGAGTGTCAGCATTTGGCTCAGTGATGGCTACTGTCTGAGAGAGTGTCACAGTGTGTCTCAGAGATGTCAGAGTGAGTCAGAGAGTGCCAAAGTACGTCATACTGTGCCTCAGAGAGTGTCAGATAGAGTCAGACTGTATCCCAGTGTGTCTCTGAAAGCGTCAGACAGGATCAGAGAGTGTCACAGTGCGTCTCAAAGTGCCAGAGAGTGTCAGAGAGCATCACAGTGTGTCACAGTCTGTCTGAGAGTGTCACAGTGTGTGTCAGAGAGTGTCAGATAAGATCAGAGAGTGTCACAGTGCTTCTCAGAGAGTGTCTCAGTGTGTCACAGTCTGTCAGAGAGTGTCACATTGTGTCTCAAGGAGTGACAGACTGTATCACAGCATGTGTCAGAGATTCTGAGAGAATCTGAAAGTGTCACTATCTGTGAGAGAGTGTCACAGTGTGTCACAGTCTGTCAGAGAGTGTCACAGTGCTTTTCAGAGAGTTTTAGAGGGTGTCACAGTGTGTCTCAGAGAATGTCGGATAGGATCAGTGTTACAGTGCGTCTGAAATTGTCAGAGAGGGTCCCAGTGTGTCTTAGAGAGTGTCAGGGTGTCTCACAGTTTGTCAGAGACTGCCACAGTGCGTCTCAAATTGTCAGAGAAGGTCCCAGTGTGTCTCCGAAACTCTCAGAGAGTGTCAGAGTGTGTCTCAGACAGTGTTAGATAGGATCACAGAGTGTCATAGTGCGTCTCAAAGTGTCTGCGAGAGTCAGAGAGTGTCAAAGTGTGACTCAGAGAGTGTTGGATAGGATCAGAGAGTGTCACAGTGCATGTCAAATTGTCAGAGAGGCTCCCAGCGTGTCACAGAGTGTGTCGGAGTATGTAACAGTCAGTCAGCGAGTATCACAGTTTGTTTCAAAGAATTTCAGAGAGTGTCACAGTGTGTCTTATAGAGTGTCAGAGTGTGTCACAGTGTGTCACCTTCTGGAAGAGAGTGTCACAGTGCATCTCAAAAACTCAGAGAGGGTCCCAGTGTGTCTCAGAGAGTGTCACAGTTTGTCATAGTTTCTCAGATAGTGTCACAGTGTGTTTCAGAGATAGTCAGACGGTGTCACAGTGTGTCTGAGAGAGTGTCAGATAGGATCAGAGAGTGTCACAGTGCATCTCAAAGTATCAGAGAGAGTCAGAGAGTGTCACAGTGCATCTCAAAGTGTCAGAGAGAGTCAGAGTGTTACAGTGTATCTGAGAGAGTGTCAGATAGGATCAGAGAGTGTCACAGTGCGCCTCAAAGTGTCAGAGAGTGTCAGCGAGTATCACAGTGTGGCACAGTCTGTCAGAGAGTGTCACAGTGTGTCTCTGAGAGTGTCAGATAGGATCAGAGAGTGTCATAGTGCGTCTCAAAATGTCAGCGAGAGTCAGAGAGTGTCACAGTGTGTCTGAGAGAGTGTCACAGTGTGTTTCAAAGAATGTCAGTGAGTGTCACAGTGTGTGTCAGAGTGTGTCAGAGTGTGTCACAGTCTGTCGGAGAGGGTCACAGTGCGTCTAAAATTGTCCGATAGGGTCCCAGTGTGTCTCAGAAAGTCTCAGAGTGTGTCACAATATATCACAAGCACTCAGAGAGTGTCGCAGCGTGTTTTAGAGAGAGTCGGAGAGTCTCACAGTGTGTCTCAGAGAGTGTCACAGTATGTCATACTGTGCCTCAGTGTGTCTCAGAGAGAGTGAGAGAGTGTCAAGGTGTGTCCTAGAGAGTGTTGGATAGGATCAGAGAGTTTCACAGTGCATGTCAAATTGTGAGAGAGTGTCCCAGCGTGTCACAGAGTGTATCGGAGTATGTAACAGTCAGTCAGAGAGTATCACAGTTTGTTTCAAAGAATTTCAGAGAGTGTCACAGTGTGTCTTATAGAGTGTCAGAGTGTGTCACAGTGTGTCACCTTCTGGAAGAGAATGTCACAGTGCATCTTAAAAACTCAGAGAGGGTCCCAGTGTGTCTCAGAGAGTGTCACAGTTTGTCATAGTTTCTCAGATAGTGTCACAGTGTGTTTCAGAGATAGTCAGAGCGTGTCACAGTGTGTCTGAGAGAGAGTCAGATAGGATCAGAGAGTGTCACAGTGCATCTCAAAGTATCAGAGAGAGAGTCAGAGAGTGTTACAGTGTGTCTGAGTGAGTGTCAGATAGGATCAGAGAGTGTCACAGTGCGTCTCAAAGTGTCAGAGAGTGTCACAGAGTATCACAGTGTGACACTGTCTGTCAGAGAGTGCCACAGTGTGTCTCTGAGAGTGTCAGATAGGATCAGAGAGTGTCATAGTGCGTCTCAAAGTGTCAGCGAGAGTCAGAGAGTGTCACAGTGTGTCTCAGAGAGTGTCACAGTGTGTTTCAAAGAATGTCAGTGAGTGTTACAGTGTGTGTCAGAGTGTGTCAGAGTGTGTCACAGTCTGTCAGAGAGGGTCACAGTGCGTCTAAAATTGTCAGATAGGGTCCCAGTGTGTCTCGGAGAGTCTCAGAGTGTGTCACAATGTATCACAGTCTCTCAGAGAGTGTCACAGTGAGTCTCAGAGAGTGTCAGATAAGATCAGACAGTGTCACAGTGCGTCTCAGTGAATCTAACAGAGTCATAGAGAGAGTCAGAGTGTCACAGTCTATCACAGAGTGTGACATTGTGTCTCAGAGTGTGTCACAGTGTGTCACAGTCTGTCAGAGAGTGTCACGGTGCTTTTCAGAGAGTGTCGGATAGAATCAGAGAGTGTTACAGTGCGTCTGAAATTGTCAGAGAGGGTCCCAGTGTGTCTTAGAGAGTGTCAGAGTGTGTCACAGTTTGTTAGAGCGTGTCACAGTGTGTATCAAAGAATGCCAGCGAGTGTCGCAGTGTGTGTCAGAGTGTGTCACAGTGTGTCTCAAATTGTCAGAGAGGGTCCCAGTGTGTCTCCGAGACTCTCAGAGAGTGTCACAGCGTGTTTTAGAGAGTGTCACAGTGTGTCTCAGAGAGTGTCAAATAGGATCAGAGAGTGTCATAGTGCGTTTCAAAGTGTCAGAGAAAGTCAGAGAGTGTCACAGTGTGTCTCAGAGTGTCAGATAGGATCAGAGAATGTCATAGTACGTCTCAAAGTGTCAGCGAGAGGCAGAGAGTGTCAAAGTGTGTCTAAGTGAGTGTTGGATAGAATCAAAGAGTTTCCCAGTGTGTGTCAAATTGTCAGAGAGGGTCGCGCTGTGTCGCAGAGTGTGTCAGAGTGTGTCACAGTCTGTCAGAGATTGTCACAGTGTGTTTCAAAGAATGTCAGACAGTGTCACAGTGTGTCTTATACAGTGTCAGATTGTGTCACAGTGTGTCACTTTCTGTCAGAGAGTATCACAGTGCATCTCAAAATCTCAGAGAGTGTCCCAGCGTGACTCAGAGAGTCTCAGAGAGTGTCACTGTTTGTCACAGTTTCTCAGAGTGTCACAGTGTGTTTCAGAGAGAGTCAGAGTGTGTCACAGTGTGTCACTTTCTGTCAGAGGGTGTCACAGTGCATCTCAAAATCTCACAGTGTCCCAGCGTGTCTCAGAGAGTGTCACAGTTTGTCAGTTTTTCAGAGAGTGTCACATGTGTTTCAGAGAGTGTCAAAGAGTGTCACTGTGTGTCTCAGAGATTGTCAGAGAGAGTCAGAGAGTGTCACAGTGTGTCTCAGAGAGTGTCAGATAGGATTAGAGACTGTCATAGTGCATCTCAAAGTGTCAGCGAGAGTCAGAGAGTGTCACAGTGTGTCTAAGAGAGTGTCAGAGAGAGTCAGAGTGTGTTTCAGTGTGTCACAGTCTGTCAGAGAGTGTCTAGTGCGCCTCAGAGAGAGTCAGAGAGTGTCACAGGTTGTCATACTGTGTCTCAGAGAGTGTCAGCATTTGGCTCAGTGATGGCTACTGTCTGAGAGAGTGTCACAGTGTGTCTCAGAGATGTCAGAGTGAGTCAGAGAGTGCCAAAGTACGTCATACTGTGCCTCAGAGAGTGTCAGATAGAGTCAGACTGTATCCCAGTGTGTCTCTGAAAGCGTCAGACAGGATCAGAGAGTGTCACAGTGCGTCTCAAAGTGCCAGAGAGTGTCAGAGAGCATCACAGTGTGTCACAGTCTGTCTGAGAGTGTCACAGTGTGTGTCAGAGAGTGTCAGATAAGATCAGAGAGTGTCACAGTGCTTCTCAGAGAGTGTCTCAGTGTGTCACAGTCTGTCAGAGAGTGTCACATTGTGTCTCAGAGAGTGACAGACTGTATCACAGCATGTGTCAGAGATTCTGAAAGAATCTGAAAGTGTCACTATCTGTGAGAGAGTGTCACAGTGTGTCACAGTCTGTCAGAGAGTGTCACAGTGCTTTTCAGAGAGTTTTAGAGGGTGTCACAGTGTGTCTCAGAGAGTGTCGGATAGGATCAGTGTTACAGTGCGTCTGAAATTGTCAGAGAGGGTCCCAGTGTGTCTTAGAGAGTGTCAGGGTGTCTCACAGTTTGTCAGAGACTGCCACAGTGCGTCTCAAATTGTCAGAGAAGGTCCCAGTGTGTCTCCGAAACTCTCAGAGAGTGTCAGAGTGTGTCTCAGACAGTGTTAGATAGGATCACAGAGTGTCATAGTGCGTCTCAAAGTGTCTGCGAGAGTCAGAGAGTGTCAAAGTGTGACTCAGAGAGTGTTGGATAGGATCAGAGAGTGTCACAGTGCATGTCAAATTGTCAGAGAGGCTCCCAGCGTGTCACAGAGTGTGTCGGAGTATGTAACAGTCAGTCAGCGAGTATCACAGTTTGTTTCAAAGAATTTCAGAGAGTGTCACAGTGTGTCTTATAGAGTGTCAGAGTGTGTCACAGTGTGTCACCTTCTGGAAGAGAGTGTCACAGTGCATCTCAAAAACTCAGAGAGGGTCCCAGTGTGTCTCAGAGAGTGTCACAGTTTGTCATAGTTTCTCAGATAGTGTCACAGTGTGTTTCAGAGATAGTCAGACGGTGTCACAGTGTGTCTGAGAGAGTGTCAGATAGGATCAGAGAGTGTCACAGTGCATCTCAAAGTGTCAGAGAGAGTCAGAGTGTTACAGTGTATCTGAGAGAGTGTCAGATAGGATCAGAGAGTGTCACAGTGCGCCTCAAAGTGTCAGAGAGTGTCAGAGAGTATCACAGTGTGGCACAGTCTGTCAGAGAGTGTCACAGTGTGTCTCTGAGAGTGTCAGATAGGATCAGAGAGTGTCATAGTGCGTCTCAAAATGTCAGCGAGAGTCAGAGAGTGTCACAGTGTGTCTGAGAGAGTGTCACAGTGTGTTTCAAAGAATGTCAGTGAGTGTCACAGTGTGTGTCAGAGTGTGTCAGAGTGTGTCACAGTCTGTCGGAGAGGGTCACAGTGCGTCTAAAATTGTCCGATAGGGTCCCAGTGTGTCTCAGAAAGTCTTAGAGTGTGTCACAATATATCACAAGCACTCAGAGAGTGTCGCAGCGTGTTTTAGAGAGAGTCGGAGAGTCTCACAGTGTGTCTCAGAGAGTGTCACAGTATGTCATACTGTGCCTCAGTGTGTCTCAGAGAGAGTGAGAGAGTGTCAAGGTGTGTCCTAGAGAGTGTTGGATAGGATCAGAGAGTTTCACAGTGCATGTCAAATTGTGAGAGAGTGTCCCAGCGTGTCACAGAGTGTATCGGAGTATGTAACAGTCAGTCAGAGAGTATCACAGTTTGTTTCAAAGAATTTCAGAGAGTGTCACAGTGTGTCTTATAGAGTGTCAGAGTGTGTCACAGTGTGTCACCTTCTGGAAGAGAATGTCACAGTGCATCTCAAAAACTCAGAGAGGGTCCCAGTGTGTCTCAGAGAGTGTCACAGTTTGTCATAGTTTCTCAGATAGTGTCACAGTGTGTTTCAGAGATAGTCAGAGCGTGTCACAGTGTGTCTGAGAGAGAGTCAGATAGGATCAGAGAGTCTCACAGTGCATCTCAAAGTATCAGAGAGAGAGTCAGAGAGTGTTACAGTGTGTCTCTGAGAGTGTCAGATAGGATCAGAGAGTGTCATAGTGCGTCTCAAAGTGTCAGCGAGAGTCAGAGAGTGTCACAGTGTGTCTCAGAGAGTGTCACAGTGTGTTTCAAAGAATGTCAGTGAGTGTTACAGTGTGTGTCAGAGTGTGTCAGAGTGTGTCACAGTCTGTCAGAGAGGGTCACAGTGCGTCTAAAATTGTCAGATAGGGTCCCAGTGTGTCTCGGAGAGTCTCAGAGTGTGTCACAATGTATCACAGTCTCTCAGAGAGTGTCACAGTGAGTCTCAGAGAGTGTCAGATAAGATCAGACAGTGTCACAGTGCGTCTCAGTGAATCTAACAGAGTCATAGAGAGAGTCAGAGTGTCACAGTCTATCACAGAGTGTGACATTGTGTCTCAGAGTGTGTCACAGTGTGTCACAGTCTGTCAGAGAGTGTCACGGTGCTTTTCAGAGAGTGTCGGATAGAATCAGAGAGTGTTACAGTGCGTCTGAAATTGTCAGAGAGGGTCCCAGTGTGTCTTAGAGAGTGTCAGAGTGTGTCACAGTTTGTTAGAGCGTGTCACAGTGTGTATCAAAGAATGCCAGCGAGTGTCGCAGTGTGTGTCAGAGTGTGTCACAGTGTGTCTCAAATTGTCAGAGAGGGTCCCAGTGTGTCTCCGAGACTCTCAGAGAGTGTCACAGCGTGTTTTAGAGAGTGTCACAGTGTGTCTCAGAGAGTGTCAAATAGGATCAGAGAGTGTCATAGTGCGTTTCAAAGTGTCAGAGAAAGTCAGAGAGTGTCACAGTGTGTCTCAGAGTGTCAGATAGGATCAGAGAATGTCATAGTACGTCTCAAAGTGTCAGCGAGAGGCAGAGAGTGTCAAAGTGTGTCTAAGTGAGTGTTGGATAGAATCAAAGAGTTTCCCAGTGTGTGTCAAATTGTCAGAGAGGGTCGCGCTGTGTCGCAGAGTGTGTCAGAGTGTGTCACAGTCTGTCAGAGATTGTCACAGTGTGTTTCAAAGAATGTCAGACAGTGTCACAGTGTGTCTTATACAGTGTCAGATTGTGTCACAGTGTGTCACTTTCTGTCAGAGAGTATCACAGTGCATCTCAAAATCTCAGAGAGTGTCCCAGCGTGACTCAGAGAGTCTCAGAGAGTGTCACTGTTTGTCACAGTTTCTCAGAGTGTCACAGTGTGTTTCAGAGAGAGTCAGAGTGTGTCACAGTGTGTCACTTTCTGTCAGAGGGTGTCACAGTGCATCTCAAAATCTCACAGTGTCCCAGCGTGTCTCAGAGAGTGTCACAGTTTGTCAGTTTTTCAGAGAGTGTCACATGTGTTTCAGAGAGTGTCAAAGAGTGTCACTGTGTGTCTCAGAGATTGTCAGAGAGAGTCAGAGAGTGTCACAGTGTGTCTCAGAGAGTGTCAGATAGGATTAGAGACTGTCATAGTGCATCTCAAAGTGTCAGCGAGAGTCAGAGAGTGTCACAGTGTGTCTAAGAGAGTGTCAGAGAGAGTCAGAGTGTGTTTCAGTGTGTCACAGTCTGTCAGAGAGTGTCTAGTGCGCCTCAGAGAGAGTCAGAGAGTGTCACAGGTTGTCATACTGTGTCTCAGAGAGTGTCAGCATTTGGCTCAGTGATGGCTACTGTCTGAGAGAGTGTCACAGTGTGTCTCAGAGATGTCAGAGTGAGTCAGAGAGTGCCAAAGTACGTCATACTGTGCCTCAGAGAGTGTCAGATAGAGTCAGACTGTATCCCAGTGTGTCTCTGAAAGCGTCAGACAGGATCAGAGAGTGTCACAGTGTGTCTGAGAGAGTGTCACAGTGTGTTTCAAAGAATGTCAGTGAGTGTTACAGTGTGTGTCAGAGTGTGTCAGAGTGTGTCACAGTCTGTCAGAGAGGGTCACAGTGCGTCTAAAATTGTCAGATAGGGTCCCAGTGTGTCTCGGAGAGTCTCAGAGTGTGTCACAATGTATCACAGTCTCTCAGAGAGTGTCGCAGTGTGTTTCAGAGAGAGTCAGAGAGTCTTACAGTGTGTCTCAGAGAGTGTCACAGTATGTCATACTGTGCCTCAGTGTGTCTCAGAGAGAGTGAGACAGTGTCACAGTGTGTCTCAGAGAGTGGCACAGTGTGTCCCATTCTCTTAGAGAGTGTAACACTGTGTTTCAGAGACAGTCAGAGATGGTCACAGTGTATCTCAGAGTGCCAGAGAGAGTCAGATAGTGTTTCAGTGTGTCACAGTCTATCAGGGAGTGTCACAGTGTTCCTCAGAGAGTCAGAGAGTGTCACAGTGCGTCTCAGTGAGTGTCACAGTGTGTCTCTGAGAGTCAGGGAGAGTCAGAAAGTGTCACAGTCTGTCTCAGAGAGTGTCACAGTGTGTTTCAGAGAATGTCAGAGAGTGTCACAGCGTGTCTCAGCGAGTGTCACAGTCTGTCACAGTCTATCTGAGAGTGTTTCAGTGTGTCGCAGTCTGTCAGAGAGTGTCACAGTGCGCCTCAGAGAGAGTCAGAGAGTGTCACAGTGTGTCTCAGAGAGTGTCACAGTGTGTCTCAGAGAGTGTCACATTCTGTCACAGTCTCTCAGAGAGAGTTTCAGTGTGGCGCAGTCTGTCAGAGAGTGTCACAGTGTGTTTCACTGTATGGGAGTCTGTCAGAAAGTGTCACAGAGCGCCTCAGAGAGTATTACAGTGTTTCTCAGAGAGTGTCACATTGTGTCTCAGAGAGTGTCAGAGTGAATCAGAGAGGGACACAGTATGTCATACTGTGCCTCAGAGAGTGCCAAAGAGAGGCAGACTGTATCACAGTGTGTCTCAGAGAGTGTCAGAGAGTGTCACAGTGTGTCTCAGAGAGTGTCACAGTGTATCTCAGAGAGTCAGAGAGAGCCAGAATGTGTCACAGTCTGTCTCAGAGAGTGTCAGATAGGATCAGAGACTGTCACAGTGTGTTGGAGAAAGTGCCAGAGTGTGTCGCAGTGTGTCTCAGCATGTGTCAGAGAGTATTATAGAGAGTTTCAGAGAGAGTCTGAGAGTGTCACAGTGTCTGTCAGAGATTCAGGGAGTGTCAGAAAGTGTCACAATCTGGCAGCGAGTGTCACAGTGTGTTTCAGAGAGAGTCATACAGTGTCACAGTGTGTCTGAGAGAGATTCAGAGAGAGTCAGAGAGTGTCACAGTGTGTGCGAGAGTTTCAGAGAGAGTCAGAGAGAGTCACATTGTGTCTCAGTGAGTGTCGCAGTGTGTCTCAGAGAGTCAAAGAGAGATACAGAAAGTGTCACAATCTGTCTTTGAGAGTGTCTCAGTGTGACACAGTCTGTCAGAGAGTGTCACAGTGTGCCTCAGAGAGTGTCACAGTGCGTCTAAGAGAGGATGACAGTGTGTTTCAGTGAGTCAGAAAGTGTCACAGTTTGTCTCAGAGAGTATCACATTGTGACAGTCTGTCAGAGAATGTTACATTGTATTTCAGAGTGTATCCGAACGTGTCACAGTGTGTCATACTGTGTCTCGGAGAGTGTCAGAGAGTGTCTGCATTTGGCTCAGAGAGGGTCACAGTCTGTGAGAGAGTGTCACCGTGTGTCTCAGAGAGTGTCAGAATGAGTCAGAGAGTGTCACAGTATGTCATACTGTACCTCAGAGAGTGCCAGAGAGAGTCAGACTGTATCACAGTGTGTCTCAGAGAGTGTCAGAGATTGTCACAGTGTGTAACAGAGAGAGTTAGAGAAGTCAGTGAGTCTCACAGTCTGTCTCAGAGAGTGTCAGAAAGGGTCAGAGAGTGTCACAGTGTGTCTCAGAGAGAGTCAGAGAGACAGAAAGTGTCACGGAGTCTCTCAGAGAGTGTCACAACTTGTCACAGTCTGTCAGAGAGTGTCACAGTGTGTCTCTGTGTGTGTCACAGTGTGTCTCAGAGAGTCAGAAAATGACACAGTCTGTCTTTGAGGGTGTCACAGTCTGTCACAGTCTGTCAGAGAGTGTCACAATGTGTCTCAGAGAGTGTCGTAGTGTGTTTGAGAGAATGTCAGAGTGTGCCACATTGTGTCTCAGAGTGTCAGAGAGTGTCATAGTGTGTCTCAGAGAGTATCACAGTGTGTGTGAGAGTTTCAGAGAGAGTAAGAGAGTGTCACATTGTGTCTCAGTGAGTGTCGCAGTGTGTCTCAGAATCAGAGAGACAGAAAGTGTCACAATCTGTCTTTGAGAGTGTCTCAGTGTGACACAGTCCGTCAGAGAGTGTCACAGTGTGTCTCAGAGAGTCAGAGAGAGTCAGAAAGTGTCACAGTTTGTCTCAGAGAGTGTCACATTGTGATAGTCTGTCACAGAATGTTACATTGTATTTCTGAGTGTGTCAGAGAGAGCCAGAAAGTGTCACAGTGTGTCATACTGTGTCTCAGAGAGTGTCAGAGAGTGTCAGCTTTTGGCTCAGAGAGGGTCACAGTCAGTGAGAGAGTGTCACATTGTGTCTCAGAGAGTGTCACAGTGAGTCAGAGAGGGACACAGTATGTCATACTGTGCCTCAGAGAGTGCCAAAGAGAGTCAGACTGTATCACAGTGTGTCTCAGAGAGTGTCAGAGAGTGTCACAGTGTGTCTCAGAGAGTGTCAGAGTAAGTCAGTGAGTGTCACAGTGTGTCTCACAGAGAGACAGAGATTATCACAGTCTACCTCAGAAAGTGTCACAGTGTATCTCAGAGAGTCAGAGTGAGACGGAAAGTGTCACAGTGTGTCTCACAGAGTGTCGCAGTGTCGCAGAAAATGTCACCGTATGTCAGAGAGTGTCACAGTCGGGCAGAGAGTGTCATCGTGTGTCTCAGAAATTGTCACAATCTGTCAGAGTCTATCAGAGTGTGTCACAGTGTTTCTCAGAGAATGTTAGAGAGCATCACAGTGCATCTCAGTGTGTCAGAGAGAGTCACATTGTGTCTCAGAGGGAGTCAGAGTGTGACACAGTGTGTCTTAGAGAGTGTGAGAGAGAGTCACAAAATTTTACAGTGTGTCTCAGCGAGTGACCAAGTGTCTCAGAGTCAGAAAGAGACAGTGTGTCTAAGAAAGGATGACAGTGTGTCTCAGAGAGTCAGAGAGAGTCGGAAAGTGTCACAGTTTGTCTCAGAGAGTGTCACTTTGTGACAATCTGTCAGAGAATGTTACATTGTATTTCAGAGTGTGTCAGAGAGAGTCGGAAAGTGTCACAGTATGTCATACTGTGCCTCGGAGAGGTCAGAGAGTGTCAGCATTTGGCTCAGAGAGGGACACAATCTGTCAGAGAATGTTACATTGTATTTCTGAGTGTGTCAGAGAGAGACAGTATGTGTCACAGTGTGTCATACTGTGTCCGAGAGAGTGTCATAGAAAGTCAGACTGTTTCACAGTGTGCCTCAGAGAGGGTCAGAGTGAGTCAGAGAGTGTCAGAGTCAGTGAGTGTCACAGTGTGTCTCTTAGAGAGTCAGGGAGTGTCACAATGTGTTTCAGAGAATGTCAGAGAGTGCCACAGTGTATCTCACCGAGTGTCACAGTCTCTCAGAGAGTGTTTCAGTGCATCACAGTCTATCAGACAGTGGCACAGTATGCCACAGAGAGTCATAAAGTGTAACAGTGTGTTTCAGTGTATCACAGTCTGTCAGAGAGTGTCACAGTGCGCCTCAGAGAGAGTCAGAGAGTGTCACTGTGTGTCTCAGTGAGTTTCACAGTGTGTCTCAGAGAGTCAGAGAAAGAGTCAGAAAGTGTCACAATCTGTCTTGAGAGTGTCTCAGTGTGACACGGTCTGTCAGAGAGTGTCACAGTGTGCCTCAGAGAGTGTCACAGTGCGTCTAAGAGAGGATGACAGTGTGTTTCAGAGAGTCAGAGAGAGTCAGAAAGTGTCACAGTTTGTCTCAGAGAGTGTCAGATAGGATCAGAGAGTGTCACAGTGTGTTTGAGAAAGAGCCAGAGTGTCACAGTGTGTCTCAGCGTGTGTCAGAGTGCCACAGAGAGTTTCAGAGAGAGTCAGAGAGTGTGACAGTGTTTCTTAGAGATTCAGGGAGAGTCAGAAAGTGTCATAGTCTGTCAGCGAGTGTCACAGTGTGTTTCAGATGGTGTCAGATAGGATCAGAGAGTGTCAAAGTGCGTCTCAAAGTGTCAGAGAAAGTCAGACAGTGTCACGGTGTGTCTGAGAGTGTCAGAGAGAGTCAGAGAGTGTCACAGTGTGTCTGAGAGTTTCGCAGAGAATCAGAGAGTGTCAGATTGTGTCTCAGTGAGTGTCACAGTGTGTCTCAGAGAGGCAGAGAGAGATACAGAAAGGGTCACAATCTGTCTTGAGAGTGTCTCAGTGTGTCACAGTCTGTCAGAGTTTGTCACAGTGTGCCTCAGAGAGTGTCACAGTGAAACGAAGAGAAGATGATAGTGTGTTTCAGAGAGTCATAAAGTGTCACAGTTTGTCTCAGAGAGTATCACATTGTGATAGTCTGTCAGAGAATGTTACATTGTATTTCAGAGTGTCTCAGACTGTGTTAGAGAGTGTCACAGTGTGTGTGAGAGTTTCAGAGAGAGTCAGAGAGTGTGACATTGTGTCTCAGTGAGTGTCACAGTGTGTCTCAGAGAGGCAGAGAGAATCAGTGAGTGTCACAGTGTGTCTCACAGAGATAGATAAGTATGCAGCTTTGGAAACTGTTGGGGGGGGACAGCCTTGCAGGTGTAAGCTGCAGTGAAGGGGTCTGTGGCTCTGAGATTCAGAAGGGAAAGGGGGAGAAGAGGAGAGCGCTAGTTATAGGGGACTCTCTAGTTAGAGGGACGGACAGGCGGTTCTGTGGACATGGGCGAGACTCTCGGATGGTTTGTTGCCTCCCAGGTGCTAGGGTCCGAGACGTCTCGGACCGTGTCTTCAGAATCCTTAAGGGGGAGGGTGTGCAGCCAGAAGTCGTGGTACACATTGGCACCAACGACATAGGTAGGAAGAGGGGTGGGGAGGTCATTCAAGAGCTCAAGGAGTTAGGCTGGAAGCTAAAAGCTAGGACAGACAGAGTCGTCATCTCTGGGTTGTTGCCGGTGCTACGTGACAGAGAGGCAAAGAATAGGGAGAGAGTGCAGTTGAACACGTGGCTGCAAGGATGGTGTAGGAGGGAGGGCTTCAGATATTTGGACAATTGGACTGCATTCTGGGGAAGGTGGGACCTGTATAAACAGGACGGGTTGCACCTGAACCAGAAGGGCACCAATATCCTGGGGGGTAGGTTTGCTAGCACTCTTCGGGGGGGTTTAAACTAATTTGGCAGGGGGATGGGATCCGGACTTGTAGTCCAGCAAGAAAGCTAGCTGTGTGTCAGGATGTCCAAGACTGTAGGGAGGCTGTGGAGAAGGTAGCACTGACAGGGACAACTTGCAGACACAGAGATGGGCTCAAGTGCGTATACTTCAATGCAAGGAGTATCAGAAATAAGGTGGGTGAACTTAAGGCGTGGATCGGTACCTGGGACTACGATGTTGTGGCCATCACGGAAACATGGATAGATGAGGGACAGGAATGGCTGTTGGAGGTTCCTGGTTACAGATGTTTCAGAAAGATTAGGGAGGGTGGTAAAAAAGGAGGGGGGGTGGCATTGCTAATTAGAAATGGTATAACGGCTGCAGAAAGGAAGTTTGAGGGGGATCTGCCTCTGGAGGTAGTATGGGCTGAAGTCAGAAATAGGAAAGGTGCAGTCACCTTGTTGGGTGTTTATTATAGGCCCCCCAATAGCAGCAGAGATGTGGAGAAACAGATTGGGAAACAGATTTTGGAAAGGTGCAGAAGCCACAGGGTCGTAGTCATGGGCGACTTCAACTTCCCAAATATTGATTGGAAGCTCTTTAGATCAAGTAGATTGGATGGGGCGGTGTTTGTGCAGTGTGTCCAGGAAGATTTTCTAACGCAGTATGTAGATTGTCCAACCAGAGGGGAGGCCATATTGGATTTGGTACTCGGTAACGAACCGGGACAAGTGGTGGGCTTGTTAGTGGGTGAACATTTTGGTGATGGCGACCACAATTCTGTGACTTTCACCTTGGTTATGGAGAGAGATAGGTGCGCACAACAAGGAAGTTTTTACAATTGGGGGAAGGGAAATTACGATGCTGTAAGACAGGATTTGTGGAGCATACGTTGGGAGCATAGGCTGTCAGGGAAGGATGTGGTGGAAATGTGGGACTTTTTCAAGGAGCAGATACGACGTGTCCTTGATATGTATGTACCGATCAGGCAGGAAAGAAATGGTCGTGTGAGGGAGCCTTGGTTGACGAGGGAGGTTGAATGTCTAGTAAAGAGGAAGAAGGAGGCTTACATAAGGTTGAGGAAACAAGGTTCAGACAGAGCAGTGGAGGGATACAGGATAGCCAGAAGGGACCTGAAGAAAGGGATTAGGAGAGCTAAGAGAGGGCATGAAAAATCCCTGGCGGATAGGATCAAGGATAACCCCAAGGCATTCTATGCGTAAGTGAGAAACCTGAGAATGACGAGAACGAGGGTAGGTCCGATCAAGGACAGTGGTGGGAGACTGTGTATTGAGTCGGAAGAGATAGGAGAGGTCTTGAACAAGTACTTCTCTTCAGTATTTACGAACGAGAGGGACCGTATTGTTGAAGAGGAGAGTGTGAAACGGACTGATAAGCTAGAAGAGATACCTGTTAGGAAGGGAGATGTGTTGGACATTTTGAACAACTTGAGGATAGACAAGTCCCCCGGGCCTGACGGGATATATCCTAGGATTATGTGGGAAGCAAGAGAGGAAATTGCAGTACCGTTGGCAATGATCTTCTCGTCTTCACTGGCAACTGGGGTGGTACCAGGGGACTGGAGAGTAGCGAATGTTGTGCCCCTGTTCAAAAAAGGGAATAGGGATAACCCCGGGAATTACAGGCCAGTTAGTCTTACTTCTGTGGTAGGCAAAGTAATGGAAAGGGTACTGAGGGATAGGATTTACGAGTATCTGGAAAGACACTGCTTGATTAGGGACAGCCAGCACGGATTTGTGAAGGGTAGGTCTTGCCTTACAAGTCTTATTGAATTCTTCGAGGAGGTGACCAAGCATGTGGATGAGGGTAGAGCAGTGGATGTAGTGTACATGGATTTTAGTAAGGCATATGATAAGGTTCCCCATGGTAGGCTTATGCGGAAAGTCAGGAGGCATGGGATAGAGGGAAATTTGGCCAATTGGATAGAAAACTGGCTAACCGGTCGAAGTCAGAGAGTGGTGGTAGATGGTAAATATTCAGCATGGAGTCCAGTTACAAGTGGAGTTCCGCAGGGATCAGTTCTGGGTCCTCTGCTGTTTGTAATTTTTATTAATGACTTAGAGGAGGGAGTCGAAGGGTGGGTCAGTAAATTTGCAGATGATACAAAGATAAGTGGAGTTGTGGACAGTGAGGAGGGCTGTTGTCGGCTGCAGAGGGACTTAGATAGGATGCAGAGCTGGGCTGAGGAGTGGCAGATGGAGTTCAACCCTGCCAAGTGTGAGGTTGTCCATTTTGGAAGAACAAATAAGAATGCGGAATACAGGGTTAATGGTAGGGTTCTTGGTCAGGTGGAGGAACAGAGGGATCTTGGGGTCTATGTACATAGATCTTTGAAGGTTGCCACTCAGGTGGATAGAGTTTGTAAGAAGGCCTATGGAGTATTATCGTTCATTAGCAGAGGGATTGAATTCAAGAGTCGTGAGGTGATGTTGCAGCTGTACAGGACTTTGGTTAGGCCACATTTGGAGTACTGTGTGCAGTTCTGGTCGCCTCACTTTAGGAAAGATGTGGAAGCTTTGGAGAGGGTGCAGAGAAGATTTACCAGGATGTTGCCTGGAATGGAGAGTAGGTCGTACGAGGATAGGTTGAGAGTTCTCGGCCTTTTCTCGTTGGAACGGCGAAGGATGAGGGGTGACTTGATAGAGGTTTATAAGATGATCAGAGGAATAGATAGAGTAGACAGTCAGAAAATTTTTCCCCGGGTACAACAGAGTGTTACAAGGGGACATAAATTTAAGGTGAAGGGTGGAAGGTATAGGGGAGATGTCAGGGGTGGGTTCTTTACCCAGAGAGTGGTGGGGGCATGGAATGCGCTGCCCGAGGGAGTGGTAGAGTCAGATTCATTGGCGACCTTTAAGCGGCATTTGGATAGGTACATGGATGGGTGCTTAATCTAGAATAGAAGTTCGGCACAACATCGTGGGCCGAAGTGCCTGTTCTGTGCTGTATTGTTCTATGTTCTATGTTCTAAGGGCATAGCTTCATAGTGAAGGGATGACCCTTTGGTATGTAGATGTGGAGGAATTTATTCAGCCAGAGGGTGATGGACCTGTGTAACTCACTGCCTCATGGGGCTGTGGATGCTCTGTAATTCAGTGTATCTAACTCCTAGATAGCTCGGTTCTTGATGAGTGAGGGGATTAAGGGTTACAGGGAGTAAATGGGAGAATGGGGTTGAGAAACGATTCATCCATATTCGAATAGTAGAATAGACCTGATGGAATGAATGGCCTAATTCTACCCCTACACATGATGGTCTTATGGACTGCGCTTATTCCATGGGGTTCTAAGTGTGCAGTTAGCATTTCTGGCATATCTTTTACCATACATTCCAGCACTTTCCTGATTATCGCTGTCACCTCTTCGTTTCAGATCAACGGCAGAAAGCTCCGCCACTGAATAACGTGGGAATCCTGGTGTATAAATCTCAGAAAAGTGGAATACAGGGACAACAGGTCATAGAGAAGGTAAATGGAATGCTGGCATTGATTTCAAAGGGAATGGAGAATAAAAATAGAGGAAGCGTGTAATAAATATAGAGGACTCCAGTCAGCCCACACTGAGAATATGGTGAACAGGTTTGGTCCCCTATCTAGAGGGAAAATGTTCTTGCATTGGAGGAAGCCCAGAGAAGGTTCACCAGGCTGCTCTTCAAAATGGAGGGATATTGATGAGAAGAGGTAGAGAAGGTTGAACTTGCAGTCGTTAAAATTTAGAAAATGAGGCAAATTTATTGATACACCAAAGATTCTTTTGTTCTTACAGATTCGGTACTGAGACTTTTTACCCTGAAAAAAGGATCTGTAACTGGAGATAAATGGGAATACAGATATTAGAGACGTGAACAGAGAAAAGGGGGTTGTAGAGACTGGAGGATGTTTCAGAGTTCAGGTGGTTTGAGATCACTGTTGGTGATTAGAGATCAGATCGGTTGTCGGGCTGAAAGATGTCAAGGAGAGTGACAGGGTTATCAGTTCTGAAGGATTTACAGAGATCGGTAGGAATATAGGGACTAGAGATTACACAGTACTAGTTGGAGCTACAGAAGTATTTAGATAAAGGGAGGGTTATAGGCAATGTAGATTAGTCAGATTTGGTGGTATTTGGAGCTACAGGAGTTTATAGAGATAGGGAGGGTTGGACGGACTGGAGATTACACTGATAGGGGTGGTAGTTGGAGCTGCAGGAGTTTATAGAGAACGGGAGGATTGTTGGTGCTGGGAACTACACTGACATGGACAATAGTTGAAGCTGCAGGAGTGAGTGAGATAGGGAGGGTTGAAGGGGATGGAACAGTTCACACAGCCAGGGAGAAGTGTAGGGATTGGAGGAGCCAGAGATTCTGAGGGTTGTAGGGCTGCAGGAGTTCAGAGAGTTAGTGAGGACTGTGAAGGCAGTTTACAACATTCCCATCAGTTACACAGAGATGTGGAGTGCTGCTCTGGAGGAGGTTACAGAAATCAACAGGGTTGCAGATACTGGAAGATATTACAAAGACAGTGAGCTGTAGTATTTGTGGAGGTTACAACGACAGGATGTATTGAAGAGTTGGAGGCTGCTGCAGGTATTCAACATGCTGCAAGGGATCAGTAACCTTACATCGATCAGAGGGATTGGAAGCTCTGGAGATACAGAATGAGAATTGCAGTAACTGAAGAATCTCACAGAGATGGGGAGTAACATATGAGTTAGAGGAGTTATAACATGAGATGGTCTGTATTCAATGGAGTCAGAAAAGATAAAGGGAAATCTGAAGTGACCACAGGTGATCAAAAGGACAGTGAGGTTTCTCACTGTCGGATTGGGGTCGTTTACACAGACAGGGAGTATTTTGTGGAATGGTGCTATTTACAGAGATTATGAAGTTGTATGGAATTGGGGAACGAACAGAGATAAGAAAGGCTGTAGTTAATGAAAACATTTTTTGATGTCGGATGCTGAGGTTCTGTAAATTAATTGGACTGGAAAGCTGGACAATATGTCAGAGCTTACAGAGACATGAACAGCAATGGAGACTGGACACACGAACACAGATAGGGAGCATTGCACACACTGGAGGAGGTTTCTGCTTTAGGGATGGTTGTAGGGGAGTGTAACGTTTACACAGATAGGGGTATAAGAGCTGGAGAAAGTTATGGAGATGGTTAGATTGATGGGGAGACTGAAGGAGCTTACATTGACAGAGCGGTGATAGTGACAGGAGAATGTGACATAGAGAGTAAGTGTTGTAGAAACTTATCGGGAGAGTCACAAACGTTGGAGTTGGTTCCACAGATCGGGGGTGTTACAGGGACCTGAGAAGATTACACAGATGGGGAGGATTGCAGGATGTTCACATTTTCAGAGTGTTCCAGGACTGGAAAAGGTTACACAGTTAAGGAGGGAACTGTGGGTGTTCCAGAGACTCAGAGGTTTGAAGGGTTTGGGGCTGTTTATGGATAGAGGGATATATTAAAGGAGTGTAATATGGAACGCAGAGGGAGAGTTTAGATTAGATTCCCTTCAGCATGGGAACACGTACTTCAGCCCAACAAGTACACAACATCTCACCAAAGAGTAACCCACCCAGACCCACTTCTCTCTGACAATGCCACAAACATTATGGGCAACTTAGAATCTCCAATTCACCTGACCTGTACATCTTTGGCCTGTGGGATGAAACCAGAACACCCAGAGGAAACCCACACAGACACAGGGAGAATGTGCAAACACCACAAAGACAGTCACCCAACGAACCTGGGTCCATGGCGCTGTGAGGCACCATTGCTCACCACTGAGCCACCATGCTGCCCCAAATTGCAGAATTACACAAAGAGAGCGTGTTTGAAGTGCTGGGAGGGATGTAGGGAGTGGAGGAGCAAACAGAGATGTGGAGTGCTGTTGTGGTTTGAAAAGTGTTTGGATGTGTTTATATTAATAAGGAGAGCGGAAGGGATGGGAGAAGGTTACTGTGATCGTGTGGTGCTGTAGGCCAGGAGGCAGGTGCGTTGTAGGGCCCGCAGAACGTTACAGTGATATCATGTTCTCCTGAGGCTTGAGGAAGGTACACAGGTGGGTATTTTGGTCCAGGCTGGAACTTTTAACAGAGACGGGGGCACTGTAAGTATTGTGCAAGAATACAGAAATAGGCGGTTTGTTGTGAGTGCAGAATGAGATTATTGAGATTGGGCATGTTATCGTCACTGAAGCAATTTACACAGAGAGAGAGTCGTCAGCATTCGAGTAGGTTTGAAAGATACAGCGGGAATATGGGAGAGTAGAGGTTATAGAAACATGAAATTTTCTGGGAAGTTCAAGTATTCAAGACACTGGCGTAAATGAGTTGGACCGAAAGGTATGTCTCCTTGCTATATGACTCTATCACACGACAAGAGACAGCGTGAGGGGGAATATAGAACAGAAGGATCCCCGGTTTCAATGCCATCTCCTTGGGGGGAGGCCTGCTTTCCACTCTGTTGTACTGATTCTCACTAAGACAGCACAGACCTGGATTGATAACTGTCAACTTCCCATATTGACATGGGAAGGCTCAGTACAGCAAAGATGAAAGTAAACAAGAGGGTGGAGATTGAGCCTGGAAACCATCATGCTCTGTGTTCACCCTTCAACACTGTATCAATGTCATGTCTTCCGGACCAAAGTTCGATACCTTACATGCACTCTGCTCGGTTCACTGTGAATGATCTTACCTATCTGCAGGATTTACTTCAGGCTCCAGATCTCTCTCTCTCCTTCTCTCTGGCTGACCAAATATCTTCAGTGTGGTGATGAACGAAACAGGGATTGGGAATTCTGGTGAGTCAGAAGCATCCTGATTACCTACAGGAGACAGAAAAATAGTGAGAATGGGAAATTTGACTGATGCATTGAGGGTTACACATGCAGAATGGCACTGAGCCCCACAGAGATCTGGAATATCCCAATCTGCATCCCTGGCCTATGCTGCCTCGTCTCCCTGGAGTGGAGAGATCTGTTGATCAGGATCTGGAGTAGCTGCAAAAGCTGCAGTCACTGGCAAAATTAAACCCTCACGGTGACAGATATCACATGGAGAGATATCACCAGAGTGCAGGAAGGTATCACGATCAAACCATGATCACAAAGACGGTGCACTGGGATCAGCACTCACGAATGATGGAGCTATCAGTGGGCCAGGCAATGGCCTCGGGTTACTCTAACTCGACTGTTCATCCAGAATTTAATCCCGGTAGCAGGGATACCCCTCCGACTACTTAATACCCTTTAAGTAAGGAAATATGTTATCGGTTGCTGGTCTGGCCTACATATGAATCCAGACCCAGAGCAATGGGTTTGACTCTCAAATTCCGTCTGAAATGATCTGGCAATCCACTTAGCTCAAAGGTTGGTCAGGGTGGGCCTGAGATACTGGTCAGCCAGAGACAGCAGCATGCTATGAGTGCATTGAAACCAACCCTGCTGGAAGCAGTGTCCTGTTCAATCATGTCGGTAGGTTTATGGACAGAGCTTTAAACTGACAAAGAGGATGCAGGGACAGGGTTCAGGTGAATGGAGCTTTCCAAATCCAAAGAGAAAAGGTGAAGCATCAGAACAGCATGGGAATGTGGCTGAAGACAAGCAGAAAGGAAGAGGAAGGGACAGAGTTGAAAGAAAACTGTACACCAGCGAATAGGATTGTAACAGGACATTGTGGGAAAATGTAAAATAGGAAGTTTTTTTTTCACAAGGACAAACTATCTGTATTATGGTGACTTGTGACACAGAGAAAAATGGGATGTAGTCACCAGACAGACGTGATTACATGGGGAACAAAAGGTGGAACATAAATATTCAACAGGAAACAACCTTACAGGAACTCAGGGAGAATGGAAAAGCAAGATGGGATCCCTGACAGTAATGCATAACAAAGGCCTTACAGAGAAAGTATTTGGCCTCAGATTATGCAGCTGAATCAGCCTAAATGCACATTCTGGGTGCCACGTGTCAAAAACAATAGCAAGAAAACAGTTTTTAAACTGCCTTGCAGTATTTCGTTGCTCATCCCTGCATTAAACAGGAATTCATTGCACTCTGTTCCAAAGGTGGTGTGATGATTTTGGGAGACCTCAATCTTTGTATAATCTGGGACAGACATATTGGCAAGAATGATATTATCCGAGATCCTTCTTGAATATTTTAGTCAGTGTTTCTTTGAATAACACATTGTGCAAATGGCTAGGGATGTACCTATCTCAGATTGACCGTTGGGTGATGAAGCTGAGTGAATGAATAATATTGCATCGAGATCCTTCAAGAAATTATACCGGAATTTAAAGAGATTATGACATTTTAAAGTGACCATAAAGCACATTAAAGCATCAGTAACAAACCCAATTACATGATATTGAGAGAGAAAATTGACCAAGGTTAACAGGGTAAACAGACTGAAATGTCAGGCTGTAAATGAACAGTGGAAAACATTTAGAGCCTGAGAGACCTAGAGACGTACAGCACATAAACGGACCCTTCGGTCCAACTCATCCATGCCACCCAGATATCCTCTCCTAATCTCGTCCCATCTGCCAGCAATTGACCCATATCCTACTAATCCTTCTTTTTATTCATATACCAATCCAGATACCTTTTGAATGCTGCAATTGTACCAGCCTCCAACACTTCCTCTGGCAGTACATTGAATACATACACCACACTCTGCGTGAAAACGTTGCCCCTTAGGTCCCTTTTAAATCATTCATCTCTCATTCTAATCCTTTGCCTTCTAGCTCTGGTCTCCACCACCCAGACCTTGCCTGTTTATCCTATCCATGCCCCTCATGATTTTATAAAACTCAAGCATGTCAGCCCTCAGCCTCTGACGTTCCAGGGAAAAGAGTCCCAGTCGTTTCAGCCTCTCCCGATAGCTCAAATCGTCTAATCCTGGCAACATCCTTGTAAATCTTTTCTGAACACTTTCAAGTTTCACACCACCTTTCCAATAGTAAGAAGACCAGGCTTGCACGCAATATTCCAAAAGTGTCCGAAACCAGTGTCCTGTACAGCTGCAACATGACCTCCAAACTCCTGTACTCAATGATCTGACCAATAAAGGAAAGCATACCAAACACCTTCTTCACTATCCACTTCCCTGCGACTCTACTTTGAAGGAGCTATGAACTCCAAAGTCTCTTTTTTCAGCAACATTTCCTAGGACCTCGACATTAAGTGTATAAGTCCTGCTCAGATGTGCTTTCCCAAAATGCAGCACCTCACATTTATCTGAATTTAACTCCATCTGTCACTCCTCAACCCATTTGCCCATCTGATAAAGATCCCATTGTAATCTAAGGAAACCTTCGTCACTGTCCACTATATCTCAAATTGTGGTGTGATCTGCAAACTTCTTAACTGTACCTCCTACATTCAGGTCCAAATCTTTCATATATTGCCAAAAAGTAGCGGACCCAGCACCGATCTTTGTGGCACACCATCGGCCTCCAGTGTGAAAAACAACCATCCGCCACCACCCTCTGTCTTCTACCTTCGAGCCAGTTCTCTATCCAAACGGCTAGTTCTCCCTGTATTCCATGAGATCTAACCTTGCGAACCGATCTTCCAGGAGGAACATTTTCCAATGCCTCGCTGAAGTCTCTATAGATCACATCCAATGATCGCCCCTCATCAATCCTTTCTGTTACTTCTTCAAAATACGCAATCAATTTCCCACACTCAAAGCCATGCTGACTATCCCTAGTCACTCCTTGCCTTTCCAAATACTTGTAAATCCTATCTCGCAGGATTCCCTCTAACACTTTAACAACTACTGATGTCATGCTCATTGGTCTATAGTTTCCTAGCTTTCACTGACCACATTTCTTAAATAGTGGCGCCATGTTAGCCAACCATAGTATTTGAAATTACCTCACCTCTGATGATCGATTATACACATTTTTCAGCAAGGCACACATCGATCATTTCCCTCGCTTCCCATAAAGTTCCAAGGTACACCTGATCAGTTCCTGGGGATTTATCCACTTTTATGTATTTCAAGACATCCAGCACCTCCTCCTCTTTACTATGGACGTTTTCAAGTTGTCACCATCTATTTCCCCACATTCTTTCTCTTCCATTTCCTTCGACACATCAAACACTGATGCAAAACATTTGTTTCGTATCGGACCCATCTCCTGCGGCTGTTCACAAAGGTTGCCTTGCTGATCTTTGAGGGACCCTATTTTCTCCCTCCTTATCTTCTTGTCCTTTATGTATTTATAAAAACCCTTTGGATACTCCTTTACCCTATTTGTCAGAGCTATCTCGTGTCCCCTTTTTACCCTCCTGATTACGCTCTTAAGTACACTGCTCCTGCCTTTATAGTCTGAGGATTCACTTGATTTCTCGAGTCGATACGTGACAAATTGTTCCTTCTTTCTCTTAACCAAAAGCTTAGTTCTCTCGTCATTTAGCATACCCTACACCCACCAGCATTTCCTTCCACCCTAATCGGAATACTGTATACTGTCTCTGGAAAGCCGTAATCTCATTTTTGAAGGCTTCTCATCTTCCAATGATAAAGGCTTCATTTTCCCAATCTCCAATTCCTGCATCTCACGAAACTGCCATTTGAATATAATGAAAAAATAAAGCACATTCTAAATGAAGGCTTTGATGAGGTGAGCTCTGGTCAGCCATGTAGATCTGGAGACCACCAGATGCACGGAGAGTGCTTTCTATCAGAGCAGCACCAGGTCAGTATCAGGCACACAGACAGAATGGGCAAATAGATACACATCTGAACTCATATCTCCCAGCCTGGCAATCTGAAGCTGTGCACAGACTTTCTGGTAAACATCTCCAAAATTAGGTCAACAAGATCGGCCTAAAAGTCTAATCAAAAATAAATCAGTCATTCAGACTAAAATATCCATCAGGTTGCACAACCCATTCCCGGTCTCATCCTGCAGGTTCTATGAATCTCGCTCCCTCTAACGTCCTGCAGGTTCCTATCCCCTCCTATATTTGGACCACCCTGCAGATTCTGCAGCCCTTCCTAGCTCCGATCATGACTGGGATTCTAAAACTCTTCCTTATTTTACAATATTCCCTAGAAGGGTACTGTAGGGTGGTGGGGGTTACAGGGTTAGGGAGGAATATCAGGATTGGACAATTTTGTAGATATTTGTAATATTGAAGTGGCTAAATTTGGCTTTGATAATTTTGACGGTTCACGCTAATAAACGAGGTAACGGAGCTGAGGAAGATTGTAGGGACTGGAAGCCGTTTCACAGTTTATGGGTTTTGTGGGGACTGGAGGAAGGTACCGAAGCAGGGAGAGTTTAAGATTGAAGGTTTCTGCTGAGAACCTCTATTGGGTTAAAGGCATGCTTCTAGGTAGTGTGGAGTAAGAGAAGAATCTTGGGGTCCACGTTCATCGATCCTTCACATATGTCAGCCGTGTTGAAAGGGTGTGAAGAAGGCGTGTGATGTCTTTGCATTCTTTAGCAAGGGGATTGAGTTAAAAACCTGTGAGGTGTGGCTGCATCTCCATATACCCTGGTTAGTCCACACTTGGAATATTGTGTTATGTTCTGGTCGCCTCATTATAGGAAAGTTGTGGAAACTTTGGAGAGGGCGCAAAAGAGATTGATCAGGATGTTTTCTGGATCGGAGGGTAGGTTTAATGAAGAAATGTTGGGGAAGCCAGGGCTTCTCCCATTGGAATGAATAGGATGAGAGCTGACTTGATTGAGGTGTACGAGATGATGCGAGGCATACAGAGAGTGGGTGGCCTGAGAATCATCCCTTGTGAAAATGGCTGTTATGATGGGGCATAAGTTTAAGGTAATTGGAGGTAGGTTTAGGGGAGATGTCAGAGGTAGGTACATTATGCAGATAGTGGTGGGTGTGTGGAATGCACTGCCAGCATTGGTGGTAGAGATAGTTACATTAGGGACATTTACTTAACTTTTGGACATGCGCATGCATTATAGTAAAATGAATTTCTCAAAATGGAGATTGTGGCCAGTGCTGTTCCACAAGGATCTGTGCTGGGTCCAGTGTTGTTTGTGATATACATAAATAATTTGGAGCAATGTATAGTTTGTCTGATTAGCAAGTTTGCAGATGACACGAAGATTGGTGGAGGAGCAGATAGTGAAGGGAACTGTCAGAGTCTACAGCAGGGGGGAGATGGGCAGATAAATGGCAGATGGGGAGTCCAATCCAGGCAAATGCAAAGTGATGCATTTTCAGAAGATCCAATTCAAGACCAAACTAAATGAAAAGGTCCTGGGAAATCTGACGTACAGAGAGATCTGGGTATTCAGGGCCATTGTTCCTTGAAGGTGACAACACAGGCCAGTAAAGTGGTTAAGGCGGCATATGGCATGATTTCCTCCATTGGATGGGATATTGAGTAAAAGAGTTGGCAGATCATGTCACAGTTTTATTGGACTTTGTTTCGACCACATTTGGAATACAACATGCAGTTCTGATCACCACATTACCAAAAGGATGTGGATGCTTTGGAGAGGGTGCAGAGGAGGTTCACCAGGACGTTGTCTGGTATGGAAGGGGCTAGTTATTTAGGAAGTTTGAATAGACTTGGATTATTTTCATTCGAAAGACAAAGGTTGTCTGGGGATCTGATTGAGGTCTACAAAATAATGGGCTGTACAGACAGGGTGGATAGCATGAAGCCTTTTTCCCCAGAGTGCGGTGAATGGAACAGATGACAGAGATAAAGTGGGTTGTACAGACTGGAGGACCAAACAGAGATATGGAGGGTAGTCGTGACTGAAAATGTTCATAGATATAGAAAGGTTTACTTCTGCAGATTATTTAGACATGGAGGGTGTGGAGTCTGACGGATTTTCCAGAAGGACAGTAATTGTTTTGGAGACAGTTTCACAAATAAGGAAGTATAAGTAACCTTCTCCAGTTTGGTCAATTTGGGAAGGTTTTTAGGGGAGGGTGACATTTACACAGGTATGGGTGTAAGAGCTGGAGAAGGTTATGGAAATGAGTAAATGCATGGAGATACAGGAGGAACTTTCATTGATAGAGTGGGTGCTGGCGACAGGAGGATGTCACACAAATAGTGAGTCTTGTCGGAACTGGATTGGGAGAGTCACAGGCTTTCATTGGGTTCTGCAGATTGGAAGTGGTGTAGGGTCCTGAAAGGGTTATGGAGTCTCCAGCGACTGATCGTACCTTTAGGACTGGAAGAGGTTACGTTAATACAGAAACATTGAAGACAATGTATGCTGTATTCTTTTTTCTTGAACAGAGCCTCAATATCCCTCATGAGCCAGGGATCCCTAATCCTGTCCTTAACTCTATCAGGGGACACACTGACTCTGGATTCTTGACAACACACTTTCAAAAGCCTCACAGTTGTTAGCCATTCCTTTTCCTTCAAACAGACTCACCAAGTTGATGGGAGCATGAGGTGGAGGAGCCTGTGTTGGACGGGGGTGGGCAAAGTTAAAAATTACACAACACCAGCTACCAGTCCAATAGGTTTATTTGGAGGCACTAGGTTTCAGAGCACTGCTCCTTCAGCAGGTGGTTGTGGAGCCCAATCATAATACATAGAATTTATAGCAACAGGGTAGTACTTACATGGAATGCAATATCAAACAAATTTAGTGTTAATTTTAACCTTTGGGAAGATCACCTGCGCTTTGAAAGCTAGTGTTTTGAAATAAACATGTTGGACTATTACCTGGTGTTGTGTGATTTTTAATTCACTCAATCGACCCCTGCTCGATCCTGCCGAATGGCCCCAAACCTGGCCCTGCTCCAGTTTAAGACATTAATCTGTGGAGCTGTCTGGTCTTTTTCCATAACAATGTTAATACGAAGACAGTTGTGGTCACTGGACCCAAAGTGCTCTCTGACCGACACTTCAGTCACTTGCCCGACTTCGGTTTCTGAGGGGAGGTCCAGTGTTGCTCCCGCCTGAGAAGAGTGGAGCCCCCTATATATTGATCTCGGAAACTTTCTTGGACACATTGAACAAATTCCACCCATTTTCGGCGTTTTACACTCTGAGTGTCCCAGTCAATACAGGGGAAGTTAAAATCTCCAAAGAGTACTATTCTATTATTTCTATAGGTACCTGCAATCTCTCTACACATCTGCTCCTCCAGTACTCATTTGGGGGTCGAGAACACCCTCCCAGCACACTGACCATCCCCTCTTTGTTTCTAACTTCTCACCATATGACCTCTTTGATGACCCCTTCAGAGTATTTTCTCTAAGCACTGTTTTGGCGTCCTCCCTTATCAAAAGGACAACTCCCCTTCCTCACTCACTTGTCCCTCTGTCACGCTTGTGGCTTCTGTATCCTTGGACATTGAGCTGCCAATCCTGCCCTTCTCTCAGCCATGTTTCTGTTATGGCTATAATGTCCCAGTCTCCAGCGCTAATCCATGCTCTGAGCTTGTCTACCTTAACAGTCAAGCCTCGTGTGTTCAAATGAATGCCCTTTAAACCAAGTATCTTTTCCCTCCCTTGACTGTTCCCCTGGATATCCTGAATAGGAAACTTGCTCTTGATGGATAATGTATTTTCCACTGATTTTCAATGTCCCTTTCTTATTAAGAGTCCCAAACTCCTGCCTAACTAGTTTATACATTCCAGTGTAACACTACCAAATCTCCCTGCAGTGATACTGGTGACCCTCTGGTTCAAGTCCAAACCATCCCCTTGTCCAGGTCACCCCTAACCCAGAAGAGATCCCAATGATCCAAGAACTGAAAACCCTTGCCCCTACACCAGCTCCTCAGCCACACATCCATCCGACCTATCTTTCTATTTCTATATCCATTGGTGAGTGACACTGGGAATAATCTGGAGATAACTACCCTTGAGGTCAGCTTTTTAACTTCTTACCTAACGCGCGATACTCATTTCACAGGATCCAATTCCTTTTGTGTTTCCTCTGTCATGTGGACTGATGTGCACAATGAACTCTGGCTGTTCACTCTCTACCTTCAGAATGTTCTGTAACTGCCCGGAGACATCCTTGACACTGTTACCCGGGAGGCAGCACACCATCCTGGTTCTGCAGCCACACATTCTCCTGTCTGTCCCCTTCACAACGGAGTCTCCTGTCATTGCCGCTATCATTAGACAGGATCTGACAAACAGAGACTGAGAGGAAATGCCTGCAGTTGGGGCGTTATTTGCAAAGTGGGAGTAATTTAAAGTGATGCAGTGAGGATCCATGGCCAGTGTGTTCCTTGTAGAGTGAATGGCAAACGCAGCAAGTTCAGCAAATACTGAGCAAGTGATATCGTGAGTTTGATAAATAAAATACAGTGCAATAAACACAATTAAAACCCTTTACAAGCATAGAGAGGGCAAGGGGTCCTTAGAAAAGAGGGTCAAACAATGGTCATGAAACATCATTGGCAGACAGTTCTATAGAAAAGCCACAGGATATTTTACCAGTACAGTTAGAGTCAGAGGATGACTGGTGAAAGAGTGAGGCCTGTTAAACACCAAAGGGACAATCTTTGCATGGATCCAGAGGAAATAGGTGAGTTCTTCAATGAATACTTCCCATCTGTATTCACACAGGAGAAAGGCATTGTAACCGGAGATTTCAGTTGGAATGGTGAGGTTGTGGAACATGTTAAGCTCAATCAGGAGGAGGTATTAAAAGTTTTAACAGGCATAAAGGCGGAGGAATCCCCATTGCTCAATGAAATGCATCCCAGGCTGCTGAGGGAGGTAAGGGAGGAGATTGCTGGGGTCCTGGTGGATATATCTAATACTTTGCTGACCACAAGTGAAGTGCAGAATGAGTGGAGGATAGCTAATGTGGTTCAGTTGTTGAAGAAGGGCAGCAGGGATAGGCCAGGTAATTACAGAACAGATAGTCTGACATCAGTGGGAGGGACATTATTGGGAACAATTCTGAGGGACAGGATGTATCAACACTTGAAAAGGCAGGGATCAACTTGGCTGTAACATCTCGGATTTGGTAGAGGAAAATGCCGCCTCAGGAATTGAGTTGAATTTTTTGAAATGGCCTCTCAAAATATTGAGGAGAGCAGTGCCAATGATGTGGGTTACATGGAGGTCAGTAAGGTCTTTGACAATGTCCCACATGGAAGGCTGGTCCAAAAGGGAAGAGACCATGGAATCCAAGGCAAGAAGGCAAATTGGATCCGCATCTGGTGGAGGCCTGTTTTGTGTTTGGAAGCTTTTCACCAGCCGGTGTATCACAGGGACCTGTGCAGGAGCCATTGCTGGTTATTATGTACATTAATGACTTGGATGTGAAAGCAGAAGATATCATTAGTAGGTTTGCAGATGAGGGTGTTGTTCACAGTCAGGAGGATGGTCTCTGGCTCCTGTCTAAAATCGATCAGATGATAAACTGAGCAGAGTAAACTCAGATGTAGTTTACTTCTGATCAGTGTGAGGTCAAATCCTGTGGAAGGTATGATAAGTGAAGTATAGACAGAATGAACAGAAGTCCTTGTGGATTATTGAGGAACACAGGGATCTTGGTGTCAAAGTCCATAGATCCCTGAAGGTGTAAGCACAGATAGACCGGGTGGGGAAGGCACCAGAACTGGGAGCGGGAGGGTAACCCATATCCTGATGGGGTGAGTTTCTGGAGCTGCTCGAGAAGATTTAAACTAGTCTGGCAGGGTTGTGGGGCCCTCAACAGTTAAAGCAGATGAAACCAGGGCACGGCTGGGGTCCTGGAAATGGGATATAATAGATATGGTAGAATTGCAAAACAGATGGACTGGCAGCAGCTCATTGTTGCATGGAATAGATGCTATGGGAAGGATTGAACAGGAGGCAGAAGAGGACCAGCGGTGCTGGGTTTGATTGGGGGAAACATCACAACAGTTTTTAGAGAGAACATTCATGTGGAATCGCCTAGTTAAACAATATTAGTGGAACTGAGAAAAAAAATGTTCATCAGTTTGCTATGATTGTACCACAGCTGTACTACAGCGGTAGTCAGTGGGAGATGGAGCAGCAAATCTGTCAGGAGATCTCAAATATGTGTTAGAATAAGAGAGTTGTAATCGTTGTGGATTTCAACCTTTCCAAACCTGGACTGGGATTGCAACCGTAAAAAAAAAACATTTGGATGGAAAGAATTTGTTACGTGCGTTCCAGAAACTCCCAGTCAATATATAAACGGCCCAACTGGAGAATGGGGCTTAATATGCCCGCCCCTTGGTAAACAAAGTAGGGAACAGGATTGAGGTGTTAGAGGGGGAGCAGTTTGGAAAGTCGCCACAATTGTATTAGTTTGGAAAGAGCTTTGGTAAATCACAGGTCTGGTCCACAAGTTCAAGTTAGAAAATTGAGCAAGACCAGTCAAGATGGTATTAGACATGATGATTTTTAAAAGTTGAAGCCATTCGCAGGTAAAGGGAAGTCTAGCAAGAGGGAATATTTTAAATGGGAGATAAAATGCATGTTCCTGTTTGTGTGCACCTCTATGCTGACAGAATTAAGAAACACTGGCTGACTGTTCATGCTCTGGTGAAGAAGAAGAGGGCACTTTGGATAGAAATCAGGATTGCAAAACGTTTCATGAGATAGTTTTGGCAGATAAGGTTAAGGAGAATCCAAAGAGAGTTTACATAAGTGTTAAGGGCAAAAGAATAGCGAGGGACAAAACCAGTGTCCATAATGATCAACGAAGCCAACGGTGTGTGAAACCACAAGATCCGAAACAAATATTTCACTTTGCGACTTACTGTGGATAAAGAGTGAGGAGCTCTGGGAACTAAACAGTGTTTGGTTTGACCACTTCTGGAATATTGTGTGCAATTCTGGTCTCAGTGCCATCGGAAGGATGCTGTGGAATTTGAAAAGGTTCAGAAAAAAATGAGCAAGGATGTTACCAGGGGTGGAGGGTTTTAGCTACAGGGAAATACTTAATTAACTGGTGCGATTTTCACTTGAACATGGGAGGCTGAGGAGTTATCTTATAACGTTTTTTAAAATCATGATGGGCGTCGATAGGTGAATAGTCAAGATATTTTCTCCCGACTTGGGGAGTCCAAACTACAGGGCATAGCTTTAAACTGTGAGTGGAACTGTTAAAGGAGACCTAAGAGACAGCTGGTTCCCACAGAGGGTTGTACATGTATGGAATAAGCTGCCAGAGGAAGGAATGGAGGCTGCTATAGATTTAACAGGCATCTGGTTGGGTATATGAACAGGAAGGGTTTACAGGGATTTTGGCAAAATTCTGGCAAATGGCACTAGAAACATCATGCAGGAGTTGGTAAGAAGAGTCTGTTTCCATGCTGTACATCTCTATGACGCTATGTAATGAAATTAGTCCACATAATAGAAGAGGAGGTGCTGCAGGCTGTAAAGTCCAAAGGTAGATGAATCTCCAGGACTGATCCAGAATATCTCAGGACATTTGGGAAGCTGAGAAAGAGATTGTGGCAAGATGATCAAAGATATTTGTTCCATTGACACCATGTACGTGCACCATGAAGACTGGATGGTGGAATAATGGACAGTGGAGGAGGTTTGATTAGATTATAAAGGGATAATGAGGATATGGGTGAAATGGCTGAAGACCTTGAATGGAGTTCAATCTGAATAAATGTGACTTAATGCAATTGGTACAACAAACAAGGATAGATCCTATTTCGTAAATGGCAGCACCTTCGATAGTGGTTTAAAACAGAGACACCTCGGGGTTCAGGTACATAATTCGTGCCACATGGAGAGACAAGATGGTTACGAAGGTGCTGCACCACTTGATGTCATTGCTTAGTCCTTTGGGTATAGGAGTTGGGAAGTCACGTTTAGATTGTACAGACCGTTTGTGAGGCCTCTTCTGGAATACTGTGTCCAGTTCTGGTCGCCCAGTTATAAGAAGGATACTATTAAGCTGGAGTGTGTTCAGATGAGATGTACTATGATACTGCTGGGTGTGGAAGGTTTCAGTAATAAAGAAGGGCTGGATAGACTGGAATTTTTCATTGAAGCCTGAATGTTGAGAGGCGACCTGATAGAAGTTAATACAATAATGAGGGAGATGGATATAGTTATCTTTTACCGTGGACAGGGAGTTTCAAAACGGTGTACATTTTGAAGTTTAGAGAAGAGACATTAAAAAGAAAGACATGAGGGGCAAATTGTTGCACAGGGAAGGTTTGCATGTGGAATTAATTTTGCGAACAAGGGGTGAATGTCACGACAATTACAATTTTGAAAAGGCATTTGGATTAGAATCGGAATATGAAAGGTTTGAATGGATATGATCCAAAAATAGGCAGGTGGGACGGGACAAGTTTTAGATTTTATTCAGTTGATGCTGAACAGTTTCCATGCTGTATGACTCAAAATATAATGTTGTGTCGTTATTTGATCCGGAATGCAAGGGAAAACTAGGGAACAACAGAATGATGAGCCGGTCATCAGGGTGGGTAGGTTATTGGAGATCATTCAGAGAGCAAGGATACCCATGCATTTGGAAAGACAAGGACTGCGCACCGACAGTCAGGATGGATTTGTGAATGGGAAAACGTCTCATAAACTTAACTAAGTTTGTTGTTGATGTGGATGGCTATATGAATAGGAAGGGTTTGGAGCGATATGGGCTGGGTGCTGGCAGGTGGGGCTAGATTGGGTTGGGATACCTGGTCGGCATGGACGGGTTGGACCGAAGAGTCAATTTCCATGCTGTACATCTCTATGACTCTATGAGTCTATGTGAGCAAGGAGAGAGATGAAGGCAGAGCAACAGACGCCGTTTCTCGATTCAGCAAGGGAATGAAAATGATTGAGCATGATACAATGGTTATTATGGTTGGATCCCAAGGGATCAGGGAGAGCTAGGCATCTGCATACAAAATGGGATCTTGAGAATATGGGTGAAACGGCTGACAAACTTTGGATGGAGTTCAATCTGAATAAATGTGAGGCAATGCAATTGGTACAACAGACAAGGGTAGATCCTATTTAATAAATAGCAGGACCTTCAGTAGTGTTGTAAAACAGAGACACCTCGGGGTTCAGGTACATAACTCTTGGGAGGCAGAGGGTGGTGGTAGAGGGTTGTTGTTCAGACTGGAAGCCTCTGACCAGCGGTTTGCCATAAAGACTGGTGCTGGGACCACTGTTTTGCATCATTTACGTAAACGATATGAGTGAAAATATAGGAGTCCCTGTTAGTATGTTTGTGGATCCCAGGATTAGTGGGATGTTGGGCAGGGATTACAGTTATTGGAGGGAGTCTTAAACAATGGGGCCACTAGGCCAAGGAGTGAAAGATGAAATTTAATTCAGGTGTCGGATGTTTGTTAAGACAAACCAGGTAGGACTAAAACAGTTAATGGTCGGGCCCTGGCCAGTGTGCTCGAATAGAGAGAGACCAAGGGGTGCAGTGACATTGTTCCTTGGAGGTGGCATCACAGGTGGACAGTGTGGTGAAAGCAGCATTTGGTGCACTTCATAGGTCAGAGCATTGAGTACATGAATTGGAGATATTTGTAACATTGTCATCAATATTTCTCCTGCGCAGAGGAGGCTACGGGGTGACCTTATTCAGATTTGTAAAACCATACGAGCCATAAGTAAGGTGAACAGATAAGGGTAGGTGAGTTCAAAGGGTATAAGTGTGAGGTGAGAGAGCAAATATTTAAAGAACCAGCTGAGGAACAACCTGTCAGAGGAAATGGTAAAAACAAGTACAATGACAACATGGAAAAGGCACTTGGACAGGAATATGGAGAGGAGATGTTTGAAGGGCCATGGGCCAAATGCAGGGAAACGTGACTTATCACATTTAGAAAAGTTGGGCAGCATGGACAAGTTCAGCCAAAGAGTCATGCAGCACAGAAATAGACCCTACGTCTCCAGTTATTGGAGGAGAGACTATAACGACAGACATGTTGTCAAGACTGAAGCATGTTAGAGAGATATGGATGGTAGTCTGCACTGGAGCAGAATTCAAATATGTGAAGGGATTGGTGTGAGTGGAGGAGATTACAGATACAGAATCTGTTATCGGCGTTAGAATGATTATAGTCACTGATCACGAGACGTACATAGATACAAGTGTTGGAGAGGGAACAAAGAGCAGAAAGTTTCCAGGCAGCATTCCCACCCTCACGTGGGAGGTTTTCTTTCCCCTCTGTTGTACTGATGCTCACTAAGACAGTACAGGCCTGCATTGATAACTGTGACACTCCCGATGCTGTCTGAGTACAACAATACTTCAAGTAGGGATGGTGATTGAGTCTGGTGTGTGTCTGTACTGAGCTCCCCCTCCAGCATTGTATCTGTGTCATGTTTTGTTAGCCAATGTTTGAAGCCCTCTCATTGCTCTCCGCTCTGTACACTGTGAATGATCTTACCTCGCTGCAGGATTTATTGAAGTTTCCAGATCTCCCTGCCCTTCGTATTTCTGGCTGACCAATAATCTTCAATGAGGTGATGAATGAGACAGTTGGGAAGGCTACTGAGTCAGGAACTTCCTGAGTACGTACAGGAGACAGAGCAACAGACAGAATGGGAAATTAGACTGATGCAGTGAGGGCTACACATGTCGAACGGCACTGTGTCCCACGGAGATCTGGAAAATCCCAAGCTCATCCCTGGCCTGTGCAGCCTCGTCTCTCTGGAGTAGAGAATCCTGTTGGCTCAGGATCTGGAGTAGCTGCAAGAGCGAGAGGCCCGGACAGAGGCAGCAATTAGACCCTCACAGTGAGGGATACCACATGGAGAGATACTGGGTGATATCACCAGCATGCAGGAAGGTGTCAGGATCAAATAATTGAGCAGGAAGAAGGGGCTTTGATTCATCTTGCACTGGGATGAGCAACCCGTGAGCAGGCGAAGTGATGGCCGTGTGACAATTTATGCAGAAACTCAGCGAATGTTCTCTGGATACAGGTTCAAATCTCACCATTGCAAATGATTGATTATGAAATAAATGCTTCAAAAAAGATGTAATTAAAAACCTGTAAGTGAGTATTAAATAAAGCTGATGTTAAGAAAAATCCATCAGGTGCATTCAAGTAATCTAAGATGGGACTGGGATATCACAGGTATTGCAGAACAACAGCTAAGGGAGGGACAGGACAGGCAGCTCAATGTTCCAGGGGACAGATGCTGCAGGAAGGACAGAAGGGGAGCTGAGAGAGGAGGAGAGCTGCTAGTTCTGATTGGGTGATACATCACAGCAGGACTGAGAGATATATTCCTGTGGGATTGCACAGTGAAGCTGTGCTCGTGGAATTAATCAATAACAATGGGTCTTCCCTTTCCTCTGATTGTTCTACAGACCCAGATAGCCCCGCCCTCCTGCACCTTGATCTTCTCAAGATGGCGGCCCTGAGGCCCTCGCGCCCTCTTCCCTCAAACAAAGGGCGGCCGTGACCCTGGGCCACTTCCCTGCTCAGAGACCGCCACCTCCTCACCCGGGCATAGACGCTCTTCTTAAGTTTTTTCCGGGATTTATGAATTCTCTCCGCTCCTTTTCACCAGCGAGGCTCCCACACACCGGCTCTGGGCGCCGCTCTCTGAAGCCCATTGCAGCCGCTGCCGGAGAAAGCAGCTTCATGTCTCTCTCTCTCACACTCTCACTGTCCTGATCAATGTGACACTGTGCATGCTCTCCATAGAAGCCAAACAGTGCATGCATCTGATGATATTGGTGAGTTTATAGAGAATATTCATATCCACACAGAATCATGGGTGAAATCTTAGACACTAACAATTTCTCTCTCGAGTTCCAGTCATAGAGATGTCTAGCATAAGACCATACGACATAGGAGTGGAAGTAAGGCCAATCGGTCCATCGAGTCCACTCCACTATTAAATCATGGCTGATGGGCATTTCAACTCCACTTACTGGCATTCTCCCCGTAGCGCTTAATTCCTTGTGATGTCAAGAATTTATCAATCTCTGCTTGATGACATTTAGTGTCCCGGCCTCCACTGCACTCCACGGCAATGAATTCCACAGGCCCACCACTATTTGGCTGAAGAAACGTCTCCGCATTTCTGTTCTGAATTGACACCCTTTAATTCTTAGGCTGTGCACACGGGTCCTAGTCTCCTCGCCTAACAGAAACAACTTCCTAGCGTCCACACTTTCCAAGCCATGTATTATCTTGTAAGTTTCTATTACATCTCCCCTTAACCTTCTAAGCTCCAATGAATACAATCCCAGGATCCTCAGCTATTCCTCGTATGTTAGACCTACCATTCCAGGGATCATCTGTGTGAGTCTCCGCTGCACACGCTCCACTGGCAGTATGTCCTTCCTGAGGTGTGGAGCCCAAAACTGGACACAGTACTCCAAATGGGGCCTAGCCAGAGCTTTATAAAGTCTTAGTAGCACATCGCTGCTTTTATATTCCAACTCTCTTGAGATAAATGACAACATTGCAATCGCTTTCTTAATCACGGACTCAACCTGCATGTTTACCTTTAAAGAATCCTCGACGAGCACTCCCAGATCCATTTTTATTTTGGCTTTTCGAATTTTCTCACCCTTTTGAAAGCAGTCCATGCTTGTATTCTGTTTTCCGAAGTGCAAACAGACTGTTCGGCCCAACTCAACCATAAAGGCCAGGTATGTATATTACCAATCGTTCTGAGAGTTTGAAAAGAAATTTCTTACTCGAGGTGTGAAAATCCATTGGAAACACGTACGTTATCAGATTTACATCTCAACTATTTCTTAAAATCTCACATTGATTTATGCTCCACTATGTAGTGAGAATGATCAATCCTGCAAAAACAGCTTGCTTTCTGACCAATCCTAAAGCGCTCACTCCCCGAGAATGCATTGGCCTCGCTCCTCACTCACTCTGTGGAGGACCGGCCGCTGTTCGGTCCTCCAGTTCCGCTCCATCCTCCTAATTGCAGAGTTGATTCAGGCGTGACGCACAGGCTAAGGGACAAGGAAAGTTAGAGTCAATGCCTTGTGATGCGGTGAAAATACCCCGAATCTTGGACTGAGAGGCCTGGGTTCAATTCACAGCTTGTGCAGGTGCGTGTAATAACAACTTTGAACAGGCTCATTAGGAAAAACAAGGGAAGTCAGGAACAGAGTTAAAACGATAGAAAATGCATGCAATGTGGTGGGGCTCTCAATGTCAGATGATTTTAGTCTTTACCAAGTGTTTCAGGGCCCCTGAACAGAAGGTTGCACTCCTAGTGCATAACCAGTTACCACAATTGCGGGGCAAAGTGTTGTGGTGGGATATAGAGGTGCTTTTGTGGAAGGCACTCGATTTTGGAGGTGAAATATGTGAGAAGGTTTTGAATGGAGTTACCGGTTCCCCTCCTGTTGCAGCATAGTATTATTGCCCTGGCTCTACCTCGTATATGTTTGATTAAAAATGTGTTGCTGGATTCCTGAAGAAGGGCTTATGCCTGAACGTCGATTCTCCTGCTCTTTTGATACTGCCTGACCTGCTGCGCTTTTCCAGCAACACGTTTTTAAACTCTGATCTCTAGCATCTGCACTCCTCACTTTCTCCTCGTACATGTTTGGTAGAGATCAGTGACATTCGTATGCCCACAATACAAAATCTGTCACTCTAGTTAAGACAGTAGAAATCTCTTGTAGCACGATAGTCACAGAACAATACAGCGCAGAACAGGCCGTTCGGTTCTTGATGTTGCGCCGACCTGTGAACTATTCTCAGCTCATCCCCCTACACTATCCCAAAATCACCCATGTGCTTAACTAAAGGATTGTTTAAATCTACTTAATGTGGCTGAGTTAACTACATTGGTGCATGCCACGCCCTAGCCACTCTCTGACGAATGAACCTGCCTATGACATTTGTCTTAAATCTATCACCCCTAAATTTGTAGTTATGACACCTTGTACACACTGATGTCATCATCTTCAGAAAAAAAGATTTCAATGTCTACCCTCTCTAAACCTCAGATCAAATTGTATATCTCCATCAAATCCCCCTTAGTCTTCTTGCTAATGAGAACAGGTTCAAATTTCTCAACCTTTCATCATACGACCTTCCCTCTAGATCAGGCAACACCCTCGTAAATTTCCTTTGCACCTTTTCCAATGATTCCACATCCTTCCCGAAATATGGGCATCAGAACTGCGCACAATATTCCAAGTATGGCTGCACCAGCGTTTTGAGTAGTTGCAGCATGATATTGCGGCTCTGGAACTTAGTCCCTCTACGAATGAAATTGTACACATCATATGCCATCTTAACAGTAGTATCCAACTGGGTGCCAACTCTCAGGGATCTATGTACATGGACTTCAACATCCCTCTGCACACCAACACTAAAAAGAATCTTTCCATTGACCCAGTATCTGCTTTCCTGTTATTCTTCCCAAAGTGCATCAACTCACACTTAGCTGCATTGAACTCCATTTGCCACCTCTCAGACCAATTCTGCAGTTTATCCAAGTCCCCCTGCAACCTGTAACATTCTTCCACACTGTCCAATACACCACCGACTTTAGAGTTGTCTGCAAATTACTAATCCATCCACCTATGCCTGCGTCTAAGTCATTTACAAAAATGACAAACTGCAGTAGTTGCAAAACAGATCCTTGTGGCACACCACTTGTAACCGGACTCCAGTCTGGATATTTTCCATCAACTACCACTCGCTGCCTTCCTTCAGAAAGCCAGTATCTCATCCGACCTCCTAAATCACACTCAATTCCATGTCTCTGCATTTTCACCAACAGCCTACCATGTGAAACCTTATCAAAGGCTTTACTGAAGTCCATGTATACCACGTCAACTGACCTACCCTCATAAACATGCTTGGTCGCATTCTCAAAAATCTGTGAAGTTTGTGAGACACTACCTGCCCTTGATGAAACCATGTTGACTATGTGATATCAAATTGGTGTTTGCTAGATGATTATAAATCTTATCTCTTATAATCATTTCCAAAACATTTCCTGCACCAGACGTAAGGCTCACTAGTCTATAATTAACTGGGTCATCTCTGCTCTCCTTCTTGATCAAGGGCACAACATTTGCAATCATCCAGTCCACTGGAACCAAGCCTGTAGATAATGACGACTCAAATATCAAAGCCAAAGACTCTGCTATCACCTCCCTAGCTTCCCAGAGAATCCTTGGATAAATCCCATTCAGCCTCAACCCCTACAGTCAATGTTCTGACCAATGAAGGCAAGCATGCCAAATGACTTCTTCACCACTATTTCTGCCTGAAACTCCACTTTCAAGGAAGTATATACCTGCAAGCCGAGATGCCTTTCTTTTCTCAGCAACACTCACAAGGGCCCTACTATTAACTGTACAAGATAGTAACTGGATGGAGAACTTTAAAACGAGATTTCATTGAGAAATTTAAAAATGAAAGTGCTTAAACTGCATGCAGGGAGAAATGTTTTCACTTGTGAGGCTGACCTGAACAGGAAGTTAACATTAATGAATCAAATCAGAAATTCAAAACAAAACATTCTCCCTGACAAAGGTGACAACATGGAACCACATGACATCTAGTACAAGGAATGCTTAAGTTGAATATCATGAATAGGTTCAAGGGGAAATTGGTAAGTAACTCACGGAGAAACATACAGAAAGATGCAAAGTTGGAGTATATTCCTATGCAAACTAAATATCTGCACTTGCCTGTTGGGCCAAAAGGCACGTTTCTCTGCTGGAAAGTCTCTGTAAATGTCCTGGTCTCCTCAGGAAAGAATCATTTAGTCACCCACTAATTTAGAAAAAAAAGGTTCCATTAGGGGCAGCACGGTGGCATGGTGGCACAGTGGTTAGCACTACTGCCTCACAGCATCAGAGACCGGGGTTCTGTTTCCGCCTCAGGCGATTGACTGTGTGGAGTTTGCACGTTCTCCCCGTGTCTGCGTGGGTTTCCTACGGGTGCTCCGTTTTCCTTCCCCATTTTTTCATCAAAGGATGTGCAGGGTCAGGTGAATTGGCCATGCTGAATTGCCCGTAGTGTTAGGTAAGGGGTAAATGTAGGGGAATGGGTGGGCTGCGCTTCGGCGGGTCGGTGTGGACTTGTTGGGCCGAAGGGCCTGTTTCCACACTGTAAGTCTAATCTAATCTAGGGTATAAAAGTGACATACAAGAGCCATCCCTTCATAAGGTTATACAATTAACATCCATTACTTAAGGTATCTCTGCAGAGGGAGAGAGCGGTTTAATCTTTGATTTCTCAGTAGCAGTAGAGTACAGAGTTTTAATCTGTGCTTTTTTTAAACTTGAGTTGGCAACATCAAGATCTTTGCTTAGTTCAGCTTGGGCCGCCTTAATAAACCTATCACACGACTGAAAGCAACATGGTGAGAAGATGACATCCAACTTTGGGATGTAAAGAAGTACGCATGACACTACTTTGCAAACTGTACGAGACAAACCACCAATAATTTTTTGAATGAACAAATCTAATTTTAGCTATCTGTAAAATCTTGTGAACCACAAAATTAAGAAAGATTAACATGGATAACAAAAAACACAGTTGGCTGAATGTCATCAAAAACAAGTTTATTTATTCTACATTTATTTCAAACCCTTGCACACACCATTCAACATCACAGCAATTCACATATGCAGCATTTAACAAGAAAGAGGACCCAAAGCTGTTTTATTAAAGAATAATGAGACATTGGTCAGGAAGAAGGAAGTATAACATCAGAATATACAAGACCCCATTGGAAAAAGGAAGCTCTTGAAAGTAGGAAGACAGGATGCTATGTAGAGGAATTTGAGGAATTAGGTTTGAATGAACGTTAGACAGAATATATGAACTCTTATTCATGGCACAGAGAAAAAATAACAGAAAAAGGAAACTTGCACGATTACTTTTCCTTAAGATATCATGAACAAGACTGCATAGACTCCAACAATTTTTAATTAAAGGAGATGGATGCTGATTTGGTTTTCGGAACGCAGTATGGAAACATGTGAAATGTTCTGAACTGCAATCTCTTCAACATCACATGTTCTATACGTCCCCAGCTGAAATCTGCAGCGTGGTGGTGTGTTCAATCTCACCTATAGTTGTGTGATGAGGCTGGACTCCTGAGCTTTTAATCACTCCTTTCGACATTTCTTCTGTTCTTTCTTCAGCTTGTCCACAATGGTCTAGTGCTTTTTAAGTTCGTCCTCAGTGCACGGATACTGATCTCAATATCACTCTGGACTGACGTAGTTTCTGTAGAAGATCCACCCAGTGAATGTTAACAGGTCTCATTACAAACAAACTAAATTTGGACACTACATTAGTGGATAAGAGATATATGCAAATCTGCATAACACTTGGTCACACTTCTGACATCCTGTTCAACAACTTTAATCAAACCTGCGATGCCCAGACAAAACCCTCGTGCAATGAACGCACTGACCTCTTGGCAGCCACGGTATCGCCATATACATCTACGAATCAGCCCGGCAGTATCACCGTACGCACCAGCCAATCACACAGCAGAACTATCTTGGCAGTCAGCATCAGCAAGCATGGTGCAATTACGGTCAGAAACATATTGAGGAAAAAAGCCAAAATAAGAAGCTAGAGACTAACAGCTTTCAAACGATAAGCATTTGAAGGACAGGAGAGAAATGGGATTTGGAAAGGAATTCTGCAATGAGGCTACTATACATGGCCAGGATTTAGGTTTACTCTGGAAGGGGTGCACCAGTGAGAGAACTTAAAACCACAAGAGGTTGGAGGATGATGTTAGACTAAAAGTCATAAAGTAAGGCATGGATTCATCATGAAAGACTTTCAAACATATGACAATTAGATTGGAGAAGTTAGAAGTTTAGGAGGCAAAAGTCATTAAGGCCAGACCGAGAGTTTTCACAATAAGCTACCCAGAATATAGGCAGCAGACTTTTGGAAGTGCTCACATTTATGGAGTATAAGGAGAAACACCTGACCAAAAAAAGATGGAATTATCAAGTCTGTTGGTGAGGCATGATACACGTACCTTTACAGAGACAGATTTTTGGTCAGTAAATACTGGGTTCACTCGAGGCTGGAATATGCGGCTGAGTTGTAAAGGATTTGGACCAGGTGAGGATAGCAAATGGGAGGCTGGAATGGCAAAGGGATACAGCTGGGGAGTCAGAAATAGTATGAGTTGATTTTTCTTTGTTGAATCTTCCATTGCATTCATTGGTTTTTTCTGAAAAGGTGGTACCATTCTTTTTACAATTAAGACAGAGGAGAAAGTGCGGACTGCAGAGGCTGGAGATCAGAGCAGAGAATGTGTTGGTGGAAAAGCTCAGCAGGTCAGGCAGCATCCGAGAAGCAGGAGAATCGATGTTTCGGGCATAAGCCCTTCTTCATTTTGAGGAAAGTGTGTCCAGCAGACTAAGATAAAAGGTAGGGAGGAGAAACTTGGGGGAGGGGCGTTGGAAATGCGATAGATGGAAGGAGGTCAAGGTGAGGGTGATAGGCTGGAGTGGGTGGGGGCGGAGAGTTCAGCTAGAAGATGTCAGGAAGAAGAAGGCGGTGCTGAGTTCGAGGGATTTGACTGAGACAAGGTCGGGGGAGGGAAATGAGGAAACTGGAAAAATCTGAGTTCATCCCTTCTGGTTGGAGGGTTCCTAGGTGGAAGGTGAGGCGCTTTTCCTCCAACCGTCGTGTTGCTATGGTCTGGCGATGGAGGTGTCCAAGGAAGGACCTGCACGTCCTTGGTGGAGTGGTAGAGGGCGTTGAAGTGTGAGCCAGGGGGTGGTTAGATTGGTTGGTCCGGGTGTCCCAGAGGTGTTCTCTGAAACATTCCGCCAGTAGGCGGCCTGTCTCCCCCATATAGAGGAGGCAACATTGGGTGCAGCGGATGCAACAGATGATGTGTGTGGAGTTGCAGGTGAATTTGTGGTGGATATGGACGTATCTTTTTGGGCCTTGGATGGAAGTAAGGGGGGAGGTGTGGGCGCAAGTTTTGCATTTCTTGCGGTTGCAGGGGAAGGTGCCGGGGGTGGAGGTTGGGTTGGTGGGGGGTGTGGACCTGACGAGGGAGTCACGGAGGGAGTGGTCTTTTCGGAACGCTGATAGGGGAGGGGAGGGAAATATATCCCTGGTGGTCGGATTCGTTTGGATGTGGCGGAAATGATGGCAGATGATACGCTGTACATGGAGGTTGGTGGAGTGGTAGGTGAGGATCCGTGGGGTTCTGTCCTGGTGGCGGTTGGAGGAGCGGGGCTCAAGGGCAGAGGAGCGGGAAGTGGAGTAGATGCGGTGGAGGGCATCGTCGACCACATCTGGGGGGAAATTGCGGTCTTTGAAGAAGGAGGATTGTACGGTTTTGGAACTGGTCCTCCTGGCAGCAGATGCGGCGGACACGAAGGAATTGGGAATATGGGATGGCGTGTTTTACAGGGGGAAGAGTGGGAGGAGGTTAGTCTAGTTAGCTGTGGCAGATGCAACATGACCAAATTTACAGACCAATGAATCAAACTTGCATCAGTAGTAAGCTCTTACTGGTTGAACTCAAGAGATTCCAAAGGAAACTGACATAACTGGATGATAACAGACAATCTAGCACACGTTTGCTGACTTACACTGGGATTTTGGCCGCCCTGATGGTGACAACACAGTATTCAGCAAAACTAGAGAGAAAACCTTCTGTGACAGATCTCATGTCATCATCCCACCACGAATTCAATAAAATTAAATATCTGGAATTAAGACTCTAATGAAAACCATGAATTCATTCTCGATTGTGAGAAAAAAAACCTATCTGGTTCACTAATGTTCTTCAGGGAAGGAAACTGCCATCCTGACCTGGTCTGCTCTCCATGTGACTCCAGACTCGCAGCAATGTGGTTGACTGATACTTAACTGCTCTGTGGACAATTATGGAAGGGCAATACATACTGGCCACCCAGCGATGCCCACATCCCACAAGTAAATTATGACAAAACACCCTTACTGAATCCTACAGCAAGCCCAAATCAGGTGCTATTCTCACTTTCACACAAAACAAAAGTCTTGAGAATCACCATTCCTCAGCTATGGTACATTTTAACAATAAATGCACATTATGTTTGAATTTAGAAGCACACCAAATGACTTGAGGAAACATCTGTGAATCTTGGTCATGATTGAAATATCCTTCCTGACTGTGTCGCAGAAACAGGCTGATCAGACCAGCTGCCAGTTGCTTGGTGGGATTTTAGAAGAGGTCTGCCATGCGCACAGTCTCTGGAGCTGATTAACTGCCAACTGGCTTTGATGTACACTCAGGCACCTTTGAGGAAGGAGACTTAAAATCCAGAGAAGAAAGCAAACATTAATTTCAGTCTGACATTAGTTTCCAATTTTATGAAAAAGGAAGAAGGAAGGATAAGAAAGGAGATTGATTTTCAACTCCCCTCTGGGTGTCATGGTGGCTCAGTGGTTAGCACTGCTACCTCACAGCCCTATGTATCTGGGTTCAGTTCCTCTCTTGAGCAATTGTATGTGGAGTTCGCACATTTCCCCTGTACCCACGTGTGTTTCCTCTGGCTGCTCCAGGTTCCTCCCACAGTCCAAAGATGTGCGGTTAGGTGGATGAGTGACACCACCACTAGGTCATACAGAATTATGAGAGCGGTGGGAGGGGTTTGAACAATCTCACTTCCTAAGTTCTTGAATTCTATTCGCTCCATAATAAAAAGCACAGCTTTTGTGATAAAGCTTTTATTTCCCTATGAACCTGCTGGTACAAAGCAGCAGGACTGTTGTCACTCAAATTACATTTGCTGCTGGTACTTTTAATCTAAAATGTGAACAAATACACTGCCACACACATAAAGGGTTATTAAAGGGTTGGACACACTGTAGGAAAGAAACATGTTTCCGCTGATGGGTGAATGCCGAACCAGAGGACGCAGCTTAAAAATACGGGATAGACCATTTCGGACAGAGATGAGGAGAAACTTCTTCACCCAGAGAGTGGTAGCTGTGTGGAATGCTCTGCCCCAGAGGGCATTGGAGGCCCAGTCTCTGGATTCATTTAAGAAAAAAAATCGATAGAGCTCTCAAGGAGAGTGGAATCAAGGTTTAGGGAGATAAGGCAGGGACAGGATACTGATTAAGGATGATCAGCCTTGATCATATGGAATGGTGGTGCAGGCTCGAAGGGCAGAATGGCCTACTCCTGCACCTATTGTCTATTGTCACACACAACCTCCTTCTGTGGTTAGGAATTCCACAATTTCACTACTGTCTGGCTAAAATCCGTTCGTCCTATCTCCGTTCAAATGTGTTTCCCTTTGCTCTCAGCCCTGTGTCCTCCTGCCAGTGCAAACGTCCTCCCAAAGTTGCGTGTATCCAGTCATTCAGTATTCTGTAAGTTTCAATTGGATCCCCCCCTTATCCTTCTAATCTCCATCGAAAATAAAACCAGATTTCTCCAACGTTCCTCATGTGTTAAGCTTTTCATTTCTGGTGAACCTTCTCTTGACACACACCAGGGCTAATACATACTTCCTGATGTATGAGGCACAAAATACTGGAAATGTGGTCTGACCAGAGCCTAGGAAAGCCTCCGAATCCCCACCATTATATTCTACTCATCTCGAGATGAATGGCAACATTGTATCTGCCTTCTTAACTACTGACTCAACCTGCAAGTTTATCTAAGGCGAATCCTGCGCTTGGAATCCCAAGTCACTTAGTTACTCAGATTTCTGATTTCTTTTTCCCATTTAGTAAATAGTCCATGCCTGTATTCTTCATACCAAAGTGCATGACCTCACATTCTCCCACATTGTATTCCATCTGCTACTCCTTTCCCCACTCTCCTAAACTGTCGAAATCTTTCTGCAGGCTCCCTGCCTCCTCAATATTACATGCCCCTCCAGCTATCTTTGCATCATCTGTAAATGTGGCCAGAATGCCTTCTGTCCCACCATTCAGATCATTAACCTATAAAGTGACATATTGTGGTCCGAACACTGACTCTTGGGAACACTGCTAGTCACCAGCTGCCATCCTGAGAAGGACAATTGTATCCTCACTCTGCAACCTGTCAGAGATCCAACCTTTTATCCATGCTAAAACCTGGCCTCTGACACCATGGGTCCTTATCTTACACTGCAGACTCCTGTGCGGTACCATATCAGAGGCCTTCTGAAAGTTCAGATAGGTAATTGTCGCTGGTCCATCCCGTCGTTACCTCCTCAAAGAATTCTCATTATCTTGAGAGCAATGTATGTTATTGAAATGGGGAGCTTTCAGAATGTCAGGGTCATTCCTACAGATGTTCCTCAAAGCAGTTTCTGTTTAGCTCAATAATGTAAAGGAGACTGCATTGTGAGCAGCAATAACAGGAGATTGGATTGAAAGCGTATAAGTGAAATGCTGCTTCACCTCGAAAGTGTGTTTAGACCTTGGACAGTGAAGAGGGAAGAGATGAATGGACAAGAGTTGCAGCTTCTGCTTGGGAACGTGCCATGGGAGTGTGGGGAAGTGTTCGGGGTAATGGAGCGTGCCACAGAAGGAATGGTCCCTGTGAATTTCTGACAGTGGACGGGAGAGGAAGATGTGTTTGATGATGCTGTTCTGCTGGAGGTGGTGGGAGTGGCGGAGGATGATTATGTAAATGTGGAATCTAATGCAGTAGGAAGTGAGGACAAGGGGAGAACTATCATTGTTCTGGGGAAGAAGGAACGGAGTGAGGGCAGAAGTGAGGGAGCTGGGACAGACACAGCTGAAAGCTCAGTCCATCAGATTTAAGGGATTTCTCGTTTGAGACAAAAGGATGACATGTAGGAAACTTCCCACTGAAATGTGACATCATCGAACAGAAATGACTGAGCCATGGTAACTGGGAGAATGGAGTCACCCTCAGCTGATCATGTGTTAAGCCCAATACGTTGGTTCCCCGTGAATGACTGAAAAGAGCCACACATTTCAAATGCAGATTTATGTCATATATCTGGTCAAATACGGAGTGTGAATATCGACACAGATGAAGGTCAGCAGATGAGTGTGTGCGTGTGAGTGGGTGGGGGGGGGGCGGTGGGAACATATAAGCAGGTACTGATTAATAACTCTCATTAATGTTTGGCCCTGGTGAAAAAGAAGATGATATGAAGATGTGAAGATGAACCATCCATGATGCACAAAGGCTGTGAAGGATAATAATTAATCACAAACCAAAGAATTCAGATTGTCAAGCTCTACCGTCGGCCACATTTGGGAAGTTTACTTTTGAAACAAGAAATAGATTGTACAAAACAAAATACAAAGGAAATAAACATTTCAGAACCAGCAAGAAATATGAAAAGAAACTAAACTCAAGAGTTTTCCCATATCGAATAAAAAACATTCATGTGTGTGTGACCCTTGGAAGGAAGGCAGGAAAGAATATGTGGGACATCTGTAGGATGTGACTGGGGAACTGGTTTCAGGGAGAGAATTTAAAACAATATTTTACATCGTTCCTCGCAGGGGAAAGCACGAAGAGTTTCAATATTATAAGCAAAATTGTAGTCAGATGAAAGTTTTGCACTGCCTCGAACAAAACGAGCAAGGCTTTTCTCAAACAGAAAAGACCAAGGGTAAACAGCTCATCTGCAATTCATAACTTGTTTTAATAGAAGTGGTTACAGAGTGATTGGTGGCACTGTGTGAAATACTTCATAATGCTCGGGATTAATGGAGTGTTCCAGTGAAACTGGAGAAAAAGTGGCGCCTTTCTTCAAGAAGAGAGTGAGTATTCAAGTGTTTAGGTGCTCTTTTTGTCTGAACAGTGGAGCATACTTGAGAGGCTTAATGGCCTCATGATGCACTTTCATCCTGAGTGATTTTAAAAAAAAGTAAAATTCTACTCCTTCCTCTGATGCGTTACATACTGGGGGATGAACATTTTGCTGAAGTTGAATTATTTTGAAAATTATCTGGAACATTGTACAAACGACATCAATCCTAGAATTCTAGAAACTGCACTCATAAGAACATTTTATAACCATGTGGGGGTATTGCATAGTTGTGTGTGTGTGTGAGAGAGAGAGAAGGTGCTGCATTGCAGTGGTGAGAGTGATGGAGCCCTATTTTGAGGAAGGCGCGAACAGACATACAATGAGTGTGAGAGAGTAGAGAGAATATGGTGACCCTTATCCTGACAGAACGGGGAAGACTATTGATGCTTTTCCTGTGTTGCTGGACCTTTCTTCATACTGCAGGTACTGAACTGAGCTGGGTGGTGTGCTCAGACCATGCTCTGGGAAGACAACAGTCACTCTCTCTACTAGACCATCACCAGGCCCTCGGTGCCCCTGTTGACAAGCTGTGGTGTATATTCCCCTTATCTGCCATGCTCGTATAAACTATGCAGGGCAGCTCCCAACTGAGAACGCGCAACAGTGTGCCCATTGGCCTTTTAATAATTGCAGTAGTACCAGGGACAACTGAATATCCAGGGGCATCCGGGCGATGGTGAGCACCTCCAGTCAAAATGGGTGGGAAAATCGGGCTGGCGTTGAATGAGAAGGACACCATAGGGTGGAATGTGTAGTTAATGAGGGGAGTTCGATAAGATGACACCAGGAAACTAGCTCTGCCTCGTTCAGATATTCCTTCTGTCACAGTCAATGAAAATGGCACTGAGACAAATTATTGTACGATTCAGCCAAATGAGTCGAAGATTCTGCTGATCCTCCTCCCTGTCACAATGCTGCAGGACAATTGCTTATCCAAAACTCTCAATCACCTTAACTTACACCAATATCCTGCTCACGCGTCATTCCCAGAAACAGTCGCTTCGATTGCAAGATGCTATCGAAATGTTCTCATTTCACAAATTTTAAACCTACCATCGGATCCTTCCCTGAAATTATCTCTTAATCTCCCCCTCTCCTTCAACCAAGTTCCTCCCATTTGTTGGTATTTAACTGATACCCCGGCCATCTCTGTCTGGCAGTGAGTTTCAGACCAACAGCACTCCTGTGTCATGCCACAATGGAGATATGGAGCTGTACATGGAGGGAGCTGCACATCCTGTCACTTGCAGCATGAGCTGCAAGTTTCCCCACGCTGGGCAGTGATCTAACGCAGTGTTACTCAGCAATGCACTGATTGGTGTACACTGCTGTGTATGCTGGGAAGGTAACTGCTCCGGATTAAAAGATAAATTCACTGCTATTTACTGCACAGCTCCCCATGCTGCACAGATATCCAGTCCGTGTGCAGAGAACAATGCCTTTGTGTGTTCTGCAGTTCACATTTATATATCGGTACACTGTTGGACACATAAGTAGTGAACTTGTGAGCTCTAAACAGTGTTCGATCCTGAACGGATTGCTGATCAGTACACTAGCCTGGTCTACGCAGTGCTTCATGTTGAGGAGGTACCTCATCTTTGCTGGATCTGAGAGATGGATTGGTTATCCGATATAATTCCTGCATGATAATCACTCCTCCAGCTCGGCCCATTCCGCTGGTAAATGTGAGGTGCTGTGTTTGAGATAGAATTTACTTTGTCAAAATATTCAACGTTATGCCAAACACAATTTATTCGAAGACTGTCGATAAAAGACAACAAAAGGAAGAGGAAGTTGCAATAAATTAATTCTGTTGGAAAGCTTAGCAGAATAATATATTTAAGTACTATACAGTAACTGCTCCAATATGGTATCATCGGATAAGCACACAAATGTCAAAAAACAAATGCAGGAAACAGATTGGCTGACATGCAGTTCTCCAATCCAGGAGGAAAGATCATCAAAAGACAGTTTCGAGAGACACCACAGAAACAGTGTGTAGCACCCTGGAGAGATTCCCTGCCTTCCAACCCTACTGAGACTCCAGCAATAACTGGCAAAACGTAAAACTAAGAATCCTGGTTCTGTGAGAGTTTGAACATCACTCCACAGGACCAGGCCTCGGCTGCAAGAACACACAGAATGGACTGTATCTACATTGTCTATGGCTCTATCGGTGTATCTCAAAAATGCCTAAACCCACCTAAGCCGTTCAATGCTGGACAGAAAAAAGTCAAAGTTAAACATAAATAAATAAAACAAAAAGATGCAGCAGGCCTGGTGATCAGACACAGACGGCCTCGGGAGCCCAGCAATTCCTACACTGCCAAAACACAGCAGAATCATCGAGCTTGTGAAGAGAAAGAATTATGTCTCTCCCTCACCTCGATGTTTACAACTGGAGATGTGCCATTAGTCCAATAATCATCGAAATCAAAATCCCATCCACAACAAGTATTTTCGTGATCTATCAGAGTTGCCGTGAAATGGGTTATCTGGAGCTGTTTATTCAGTGACTGTGATTAATATCAGTCTTCCTGGACCTAACTGGGTCACTGGAGGCTTTCCCTTTTCCATAATTAGGGATTTCTTTCAACTTGTTATGCCATAGTGTTTGGCGCAGCGTCAACCTCAACAAGATTGGGATCAGCAGCAACAGAGACATAGAGAGAGATCAGAGCCTGAGAACATTAGAGTGGTCCAACAATGGATTTTAATCTGAGAACATTAGACTGGAATTTTTCAACAATGGATCATAATCTGAGATCATTAGGCTGGAATGTTCCAACAATGGATAGGAGTTTATCCTCGGGTCTTTACTGGCTTTCTCGGGATTGGGCAAGGTTACAGTTGCGGATACGAGCCGTACTGCTGATTAATCAAGCTGGGTACTACCCCATCCTCGCTATTATTGGTGTTCCTGGTAAGTCTATCTCTGTCGAATCTATAAATGATGCTGCATGTTATTGCTATTCTGGTTTATTATATTTAACAAATACATAAACTTTCAGTCACAAACGCAACTCCCTTCTCATGCATTTCCAAACTGCTTACTCATAATCATCTGAGAAGGAACAAGACTGTTCGGAACCTTGAATCCCTATTTACAGTGAGCTGTTTTATGTCTCCATATTCTCTCTGTGATCAAACCTGCTGACACCCACCGACATAATATCCCCAATTTCCAGCTCTGCCTGAGTTCCGTTGCTGACTTCGCCATCACCTACCCCTTCGTTAACGACAGATTTTATGGCCCCAGTTCACTTCTGACCTCTCTTCCAGTTACAAATAGTTTGACCACAAACTTGTTCTTGTCTCTACAGTTACTTCAAAACAGGGACTCTTAAACAGAGGAATAATGTGACTGACTGTTTAATTCAGAGGCGCAAGTTATGAGTCTAAAAACATTGTATGAAACCCTACCACATTCGATGACTAAATTTAAATTCCAATATCAAAAATTGGAATGAAACCTAATTTCACTCTTGGCAACCAAAAACCATCAGGATTTCTTTTCTTATTTTATTGATAACCTTTGGTATAGAAACCTAACATATTTGCCCTATCTGAACTAAGTGTCACCTCAGACCCATAACAATGTGGTTGCCTCCAAATTGCCTTGACCAATGGCCACGTGGTCAAGGGCAGTTAGGATGGACAACAAATGGTGTTCTTGCCAGTGATGCTGGCATCCCGAGAAACAACATCATTAAAGGTGAAATAACCAAGGAAATGCGGATGCTGGCGATCTGAAACAAAATTCTCCACCTTCTGAAAGAATGTTGGGGATTCTCAGCAGGTATGGCAGTCTGTCGGAAAAATCACAAATAACGTTTCGAGTTCAGTGAGCCTATAAAAACTGAATGCAACTGAGAAATAATATTATTATATCAGGGATGGTTAGAAGGGTGAGCGGGAGGTTTGTGTTGAGTGGATGATTTGCAGCAAGGTAGAGAGAAAGAGAGGGAGAAGGAGTGAGAGAGAGAGAAAAGAAAAGCAAGCAAAAGGATTGCTGATGATGGACTGGAAGGAAAACAGAATGGGAAGTTATTCTAACATTTCCCCTTTTCGCATATTCCTGAATATCATATTTATTATGGGATGCCCCTGCTTACCGTGAGTTATGTTCCCTCAATCTCTCGTCTCTGAGTGTGGTGATCAACTCCATCAGCAATACTTATAGTCGCTGAGATATAGAGAAATGTAATGTTCCATTGTCAACTGCTTTTTCGGAGAGAGGAACTGTTACTGTGCGAGTGTGTGGAGATGTAACAGCTTTCTCGGCCAGGAAGAGAAATTGAGGAGACTGAGGCATTTTCAACATTGAATGGATGCACTATGGGTATGGGGAATTGACTTGCTGCTGTCATCTAGAAATCAGTGGAGGTTCTGTGGATGGTGTTCTCAGGATTGTGATGTCAGCTCCTGGGTTCATTCAGGGAGCCCCGAGGATCTGGGGACCCCACTCTGAATACTTCATTTACAGTGTGGCTGGGTCCATAGTAAACAAATGGCGCTGATACTACAAAGAAGGGAAGCTGTGTAAATTGGGAGGAGCAGGGCACTGTACTATACTCTCTGGGATTTCCAGGAAAATTTGTCGAAGCTGCGCCCATTCTGGTGTAAAGTGTAAAATCAGCTTGTCTCCAAATTGAGGTGGTCATTGAGCTGTACCCCCTCCTTCAGTGTAACCTATCGTCTCACACCAGGGACAGGACTGAGCTGACACTCACGATGAATTAAACTGGATTGATTCTGGAACTTTGCAGGCAGCAGTAGGTAATATATCCACCATCTCTGTAGTGCAGTCCGCCAATGTATTCACAACCGGTCAGAAACCGCCTGCCTGCTGAGAGGAATGCGTTGGTTCCATCTCCACAGAGGAATGTACAGAACCTAATTTCCAGAAATATTAGGGAACAGAGTAATTGGTAAAAATGGAAACTGCAGGAAATCAGAATTAATGAAGCGTAGGTTATTGGAAATCTAATTGAATTGAAGTTTCATAAGTTTCTGCATCTGATGAGCTACATCCCAGAGTGATTCAGATGAGAACAGAGCTAATGAAATAATTGCTGATTATTCTTCAAAGCTAGTTAGATTCTGGAAAGAATTTTGCAGACTGGAAAACAACTATTGTAAACTTAAATATTTAAAACAGGATGGAGAGGAAAAACACAAAATTAAATAGCTTGATGTCAGCTGTGAGAAAAAAAAATGGAACCTTTTATAAGGAACGTGACAACTAGACATTTGGAGAATGATGATATAATTTGGTATATTCGGCCCAGATTCAGGAAAGGGAAATGATCTTTGATAAACCTGTTTGTGGAGATTGTCCATTGTGACATCGACAATTGAGAACCAATGGAAGTGGAGTATTTGTATTTTTAGAAGACGCTTGACATGTTTGAATACAGGTAAATGGGGAGTGTTAGAGTCCGTGGGTATGTAGGGGTGGAATATATACCACATGGATTAAAATTTGTGTAATGGAGATATGAGAAGAATACTGTTTTTCTCTGGACTGAAGGATTGATGGCAGCAGGATCAGTGTTTGGACAATAGCTGTTCATAAGGTATAAAAATGATTTAGATGTGAACAACAAATATCATCATGTCCATTTATATTTATTAAATGGTAGAGAAGTTGGTAAGTGCTTTTGTTGAAAAGGACCTGGATGTCCTTGGTCATAAGTCACTGACAGAATTCATACAGGACTGGAAGTAAATGATATGTGGCTCTTCATGCAAAATGATTGAAGTACAAAAGTTAGAATATCTTTCCCACTGATCATGTTTTTTTGAGAGAGAGTATTTGGTGCATTGTGTAAAGATTTGGTCTGCTTTATTAACAATGATCCCTTTGTCACTGAGAGAGTGCAAAGTAGTTTGACCAGACTAAATACTGGCGTGATGTTACCATGAGGAGAGACTGCAGTAACTATGTTTAATCTTTAGTGCTGTGAGAGAATAAGAAGTTGAAGCTTGTTAGGTATGGGCAGAAACTGAATAGGGTGAAAACTTCATACTTTTCATTAAATGTTTGATTCACGACAGTTTACATGCGTCTGCCGAACCCTCACGTCGATTGACAGAGAGGTGCAGGCTCTGAATGAACTCTGAACACTTGAATGCACAGTTACTGTGTGACACTGCATTGAATGTCACTTTGTAAAAAAACACTGTCAGCAGGCAAAGTACCTTCATTCTGAAACAGTTAGTTATTCCCCACCGGTTTCTGACCTCCACGGAGACCATGGGTCTGCCTTCTTGGAGATGGAAGATAACTTGGAGAATGGCTAAAAACGTTGGCTTCATTCCAACTGCCAGAAAAACATGTTAAAGTAACACATATGTACAATGAACAATGAAGCCATGTGGTTCAATTTGGAGCAGCTGTCTGTGCAGTCCCTGCTCTATTTGTTTGTGATGTTAGAGCATCTCTGACATTTTTCTGTTCATTACAGATTACATTACAGTGTGGAAACAGGCCCTGCGGCCCAACAAGTTCACACCGACCCGCCGAAGCATAACCCACCGATACCCCTACTTTTACACCTTACCTAACACTACGGGCCGATTCACCTGACCTGTACATCTTTGGACTGTGGGAGGAAACCGGAAACCCACGCAGACACGGGGAGAACGTGCAAACGCTACACAGTCAGTCGCCTGGGGCGGGAATTGAATCCGGGTGTCAGGCGCTATGAGGCAGCAGTGCTAACCACTGTACCACTGTGCCACCCACCGTGTCTGTGGCTTGACAAGCTGAAATACCTCTTGCTGTTCCTTTGTAAGTGACTCCGGGTGTGAAATTGTTCTTTCTGTTCCCATGTACGTTACATGTGGGAGAGAGCAGACTCCCTGACTTCCTGTTCAACAGGCAGAAGGGTCTGAATGATATATCCCTCTTTTTTCCAGTAGTTTTGATGAGATGAATGGCTTCACCACATTCTTGTCAAGCCAGATTAAGATGCTGAATGAACTTGTTATTTTACTGGGAAATGTACTGTGCTGTTACATAAATGTTACCCAGACTTTAACAGCACGATATTGAATGTTGTCCAAGTCTTGCTGCACATGGTCAAAGACTGTTTCAAGAGCTGAAGAGGGGCAACTTCTCCTGAAATTCTTGTAGACTTCAGTGAATGCCCCCTTTTCTGCTGGCACGGTGGCTCAGTAGCTAACACTGCTGCCTCACAGTACCAGAGTACCAGGTTCGATTCGAGCCTTGGGCAACTGTCTGTGTGGAGTTTGCACATTCCCCACTTGTCTGCATGAGTTTCCTCCGGGTGCTCCGGTTTCCTCCCACAGTCCGAAGATGTGCACGCAGGGTGAATTGGCCATGCTAAATTTTCCATTATGTTAGGTGCATTAGTCAGACAGAAATTTGTCTGTGTGGGTTACTCTTCAGAGGGTCGGTGTGGACTGGTTGGGCCGAAGTGCCTGTTTCCATATTGTAGGGAATCTAATCTGCTCAGTTGGGACTCAATGGGATGAATAGCCTTCTTCCACACTGTAGGGATTCTATGATGACAAACTGGAGATGGCTGAGCTAAGGAAGCTACGCTGAGGATCTCCTGCAGATGTGCCCCACGGCTAAGATGATTGATGCCCACCAATGATAATCATCTTCCCTTGTGCCGTGAATGACTGCAAGCAGTGTAGAGGTCATAATAAATTCTCATTAAGTGTGATTTTGTTCAGACTCCTTGATGTCATCCTCAGTCAAATACTGCCTTGAATTCAGGGTCAGTCTCTCTTACCTGAGCCCCTGCTTTACCTCTTTTGTTCTTATCAATTGGTCATGGTGCAGAAGCAGAGAAGGTTTTCTTCAAACAGAGGGTAGTGAATGTCAGGAATTCTCTTACACAGAGAGTTAGGGGAGCTAGATCACTGAAAGGGATCAGTGGTGTCCCGCTGGGATCAGTTCAGTGACCTCTGCACTCTGTTATTTTCAAAGATGACTTGGATATGGGTGTTGAAGAGTGGGCTAGTAAGTTTTCCGATGACACAAAGGTGGTTGGAGTGGTACAGAATGTGGAGCGCTATTGTAGGTTGCAATGGGACATCGACAGGATGCAGAGCTGGGCTGAGAAGTGGCACATGGAGATCAAACTGAAGTAATTCACCTTGCAAACTCGAATGAGAATGCAGAATACATGGTTAAAGGCAGGATTCTTGGCAGTGAGGGGAAACAGAGGGATCCTGGTGTCCGTGTCAAGAGATCGCTCAAAGTTGCCACCCAAGTTGATCGCGTTGTTAAGAAGGCGACTGGTGTGTTGGCTTCCAGTTGCAGGGGGATTGAGTTTAAGAGCCACGAGGTTATTCTGGAGCTTGATAGAGGCCTTCTCAGACCGCACAGCGAATATAATGTTCAGTTCTGGTCTCCCCATTTTTGGAAGGATAATGAAGCTTACGAGAGTGTAAAGAGGAGATGTACCAGGATGCTGCCTGGACTGGAGCGCAGGTCTTACGAAGAAACCGTCAGGGAGCAAGGGTTTTTCTCATTGGAGGAAAAATAGGTGACAAGTGACTTGATAGAGGTGTACAAGATGATGAGAGGCAGAGAGACAGTGAATAGCCAGAGACATTTTCCCTTGGCAGAAATGTCTATCACTCGGTGGCATAATTTTAAGGTAATTGGAGGAAGATTTAGGGGAGATATCAGAGGTAGATTCTTTACACAGAGATTGGTGGGTGTGTTGAATGCACTACCATCAGTGGTAGTAGAATCAAATACATGAGGGAAACTTAAGAGACTCTTGGATAGGCACATGCAACAAAGTTAATGGAAGCATGTAGGTTAGAGTAGGACAAAGAACGCAACGGCGAGGGCTGAATATCCTAACTGCATGCATTCATGTAGAACTTTGAGCTCAAAATCTGCATGAATTCATGTAAAACTCAGTTATCTCACTTTTTAGCTTCGCATCAATCTGAGCATCATGACATAGTCAGAGAACACAGGGGGACAACACCTTCAATATTTTGTCTAGCTATCGCCATTGTTCACAGCTCACCTGAGAATGCAACTTTTTTTTAAAAAAGTGTTTTGTGATTTACACATGAAAGGAGTGAAACTATCATGGTATTCTAATAGATGAAAGGCTTAACAGACAATCAATTTTTCCATGTATACTTTCAGTTACATCACACTGTAAATTTTCGCTATAAATTCTGTGTTACGATCGAGCCCTCCCTTATCACCTGACGAAGGATCGATGCTCCAAAAGCAAGTGTGCTTCCAATTAAACCTGCTGGACTATAACCTGGTGCTATGTGATTTCTAACTTTGTACGCCCCAGTCGAACACCAACATTTCCAAATCAGTACTGTTCTTTGTTCTGTGTTCTATGGAGGTGCTCAAGAAGACTTGGACATTAAGAAGATTTGAGACTTGGAGCCGGTCAGCCTTGATCTTAGTGAAGGGCAAGGCAGACTTGGGATGTGAATGACCTGCCCCCGTTTCTGATGTTCTCACATTTTGTTATTGGAAAGTTAGTCTGTGTTATTTTCCTGGAAGGCCTTTTATGGAATGTTGTAATCAGGGAGACCCGTGGATTTTGTGAGATTTGGGGACTGTATTCACAGTAAATCTGGCTCTACAACATGAGCAACAAATGAAGCACAAGATACAGAAAGGGGAAGACCTGTAAAGAGAAATGAGCAACCTCTTCCATATCCAGCCTGGGTCTTCCAGTTACATTTTCCAAATCTCCCAAACCGAGTGGTACAGTCTTGAGGGACCTAATTGTTTCCTCTATTTCTGTGCACCATGCTATAACAATAAGTGGACTCTGACTACTCCTGTCCAGCAGGTTAGAGGGGGTTGAATGGAACACAGAAACATGGAACTGAGGAGCAGGAGTGGGGCATTAGAGAATTTGAGCCTTTAGAGAATTTGAGCCTTCTCCACTCGGCATTAAGATTGTGGCTGATCAGATTGTGGTCTCAGCCTCATCGTCCCGTCTGTGTCCCATTATCCGTGACTCATTTTTTTTTCCAAAAAGGGGGGAAAGCACCCGAGTGACCAGTGACAAGCACGGCCCTTCACATCAAAGGGGAATGCTGAGTGATCAAAATAGTGAAGGAGAGGGAGACTCCTGTTTACTTTTTTTTATATAATGCACTCCTGTTTATTTATTTTTTTGCTGTGTGATCAAAGAGACTCCTATTTATTTTTTTAAAATTTAACCCCCACACTACCGCCTAACTGCAGTAGTGCTTATTTTCCCCCAGCAACTATGGTGTGTGTGTGTGTGTGTGTGTGTAGATGTGAGACACAGTGAAAGACACAAAGTGCACGAATCTTTATTCAATTTCCACCACCAGGAAGATAGGAAAACACCCGAGTGGCCAGTGACAAGCACTGCCCTTCACATCAAAGGGCAATGCTGTGTGATCAAAACAGCGAAGGTGAGGGTAGGGATTAAATCAAACTAGAGTTGGACGGGGAAATAATGCACTCCACTCCCTGCGGCGCCCACCTCTCCCTGAACAACTCCAGGTGGACACCGTGTGCTCCTTCTCCAAGGACACCCGGGCTCTAACATTATCCCGGAAGAGGGGCAGGTGAACGACCCCCTCCACGGCCCACTGCCTGGACCTGTTGATGGCCAGTTTGGCCAGACCCGGGAGCAGACCCACGAGGAGGTATTCGGACCTGCCCTCTCTCCTCCGTACCGGGTGCCCGAAGATCAGGAGCGTGGGACTGAAGTGCAACCAAAAGCAGAGGAGAAGGTTTTTGAGAAAACCAAAAAGGGAGTGCAAAAGCCCAAACCCAATATATACATGGTCCACTGACTCCACAGCGCCACAGAACAAGCAGTTGGGCTGGGAGTCCGTGAACCACCGCAATCTGCGGTTGCAGGGGACTGCTGCGTGCAGCACCCTCCACCCCAGATCCCCGATAGAAAGGGGGAGGACTCCCGCGAAGCCAGCCCTCCACTGGGGATCCCTACCGCCCAGTGGCAAATGGGCACGCCAAGGCGTGTCCGGACGGTGGATGAGAGAATAGAGGTGGACGGTGTGCAGCAGCAGTCTATTCAGGGCCCTCCTTTTGACATCCCTGAAAGAAACAAAATGAAAATTCCGGATTCGGCTCAGGTTGTGGGGCACAGGCTCCCGCGGGAAATATGGGACCTTGGGGCCAATGTGAAATTCCGTCCGGGCTGGGGTGAGGGCGGACGGGATCCCACCGCACACCTGAGTGTCCTCCAACTGGTGCACTATGTCAGGTCCGAGCACCGCCGTTTTAAGGCGTTAGATGGCGGTGGCCACGTACCGGACGTCTTCCACTGCCCTGCTAGCTATGTCCTGCGGCAGCTTCCAGCCCAGGCCTCAACCCTGGTCGCTCTCGCAACCACGGCCCTCCCCTCCGACAGCCACTCGAACCCGCGAGTACTGAGGTGCGGATTCCTGAGCAACGGATCCCTGACGACAGCCGCTACTCCAGCCGGAGGGTAGGCGTGACACAATTCGACCATGTTCCAAACAGTGATCAGGTCCTGGTAAAAGACAGGCAGCGTCTTGAGGGTGACCTCCAAACCGTCACAGTCGACGAACAAGAGCTGCGTGTCGTAGTTGAGGTTACGCACCTGGTGGAAAAAATACGTCGCCAGGGCGCACCACCTAGGAGGAGGCTCGACGTAAAGGTATCGCTGCAAGGTCTGAAGGCAGAACTTCGCGACCTGGGTGCGGACGGACACCAGCGACTGACTGCACTCCTCAATGGGGAGACTCAGAACCTGCACAGCGATCCAGCGCATCTTTTTGTCCCAGAAGAAGTCGACCAACGTTCTCTGGATGTCAGCGACAAAGCCAGGAGGCGGGACCAAAGTGACCAGCCGGTACCACAGCATGGCGGCCACCAGCTGGTTTATGACCAGCACTCGACTCCTGTAAGATAGCACTCGGAGCAGTCCTGTCTAGCGGCCTTGGCGAGCCGAGACTTTGGCCTCCAGCTCCTGCCAGTTGGCCGGCTAGGATTCCTCAGCCGGGCTGAGGTAGACCCCCGGCAGAAGAGATGTGTGGTACTCCAGCTGAACCCCCGTAACTCCTCCAGCAGAGAGTCCACCCGCCACGGACCGACCAGTAGTCCGGAACATTTGGCCCAGTTGATCCTGGCAGAAGACGCCACCGAGTACACGGCCTGGCACTCGCGCATCCTCCCCAGGTCAGCCGGGTCGGTGAAAGTGAGGAGCACGTCGTCAGCGTAGGCCGAGAGGACCACCCCCGTGCCCGCGCCGCGCAGAACCAGCCCCGACAACCTCCTCCACAAGAGGCGCAAGAAAGGCTCCATGCACAGGGAATACAGCTGGCCGGACAGGGGGCAGCCTTGATGCACTCCTCTCCCGAAGCGAGGTGGCGCCGTCAGGGACCCATTAACTTTAACCAGACACTCTGCGGCGGCGTACAAAAGTCGGATCCGTGCGACGAAATGCGTCTTGAACCCGAATGCCCACAGAGTCCCGAGCAGGTACTCGTGATCGACCCTGTCGAACACCTTCTCCTGGTCGAGAGACAGGAAGGCGCTCGGCAGACCAACCGGACGACAGAAATGGATCAGATCCTGGACCGGGTGGACGTTGTCGTGTATCCTCCAGCCCGGGACCGTGTAGGACTGGTCCGGGTGAATCATGTGGGCCAGCACAGAAGCCAGGTGAGAAGACAGCACCCTGGCGAAGGTTTTGTAGTCCGCGCTGAGGAGGGAGACTGGACGCCAGTTCTTAATGAACGAAGGTCCCCCTTCGTGACTCACTTCACTGTAAAATCTTTATCTAACTCAGCTGTGAATACTTGTAATCAGAGAGGCACCACAAACATCCGAGGAAGAGAATTCCCATTTCGAATGGCCCTTTTCGAATTCTTCCTCATCACGCTGTGAGAATAAGAGAATCATACAGCGTGGAAACAACTCCTTTTGTACAATTTGTCCATGCCAATCAGGCATCTTAATCAGACATCGTTCCACTTTCCAGCATTTGGCCCACAACACATGATTCATTCCTATTTATGTACCTATCCAGTTACATTTTAAACGTGTAATTGTACCCGCTTTTACCACTTCTTCTGACAGTACACCCACCAGCCTCTGTATGAAAAGGTTTCCCCTCAGGTCCCTTCTCAGACATTTCCCTGTCACCTCCACCCTATGCTGTCTAGTTCTGGGCGCCTCTACACTGTTAAAAAGATCTTGCCCATTCAGACTATCTATGCCCCTCAGGACTTTTTAAAACCTCTGTCATGTCACCATTCAACCTCTGACTGTCCAGGGGAAAAAGCCTCAACCTGTTCATCATCTCCCTCTAGCCCAAACCCTCAGGTTCCAGAAAATCCTTGTAAACCTTTTCTGCACCCTTTCAAGCTTAACAACATCCATCCTTTAATAGAGTCAACTAATATGTACGCAGTTTTCTTAAACTGATCTCACCTACGTCCTGTACAAGAGCAACACGTTACTCCAACTCCTATTCTCAATGTTCTGACCGATTAAAGCAAGCATGCCAATCACATTCCTCACTACTATACCGACTTAAACTCCACTTACAAGGAACTATGAATCTTCACCCGTAGTTTTCTTTGTTCAGCAAGATTCCTCAGGGCACTACCCCGCTTTAACTTACCAAAATGCAAAACCTCACAAATATCTAAATTAAACTCCATCTGCCAGTCCTTGTTTCATTGATGGTCAAGGATGCCGTTATATTCTGAGATAATCTTCTTCATTGTACACTGAACCAATTTGATGATGTTATCTGTAAACTTACTAACCATGCCTCCGATAATCACATCAAAGTTGTTTATGTTCATGATGAAAAGCAGTGAGCTCAGCACTGATATTTTCAGAACACCACTGGCCACAGGTCTTCAGTCTGGAAAACAATCCATTACCTCCAATCCAATTTTGTATCCAATTGGTTAGCTTTTCCTCGATTACATGTAACCTAATTTTAGTAATCTGTCTATGATGGGGAACCTTATTAAATGCCTTGCTGACGTTTGTGTAAAAATTGTACACCACAATGTCTTCTTCAATCTTCTTTGTCACCTCTTCATAATACTCAATCACATGAATTAGACATGATTTCCATCTCACAATCCATATTGACTACCCCTAATCATTCCTTGGCTTTCGAAATAAATGCAAATTCTATCCCTCAGAATCCCCTCCAAGGAACTCCTCGTCTCTGACGTTGGCTGATTGAGTCGATAATTCCCTGTGTTGTTTTGGCTCCCTTCTCCCTTTTCTAGCCCTACTCCTCCACTGCCCACAAAAAATAATTATAACTATGTTGGTGATATGGCCAATGATATAGTTCTCAGAGTGTGTCAGGGTCAGTGTTAGGAACAAGTCAGGCAGATTTCTTTAATTTACTAAAACAACATGTCTATGACCAAAACAAACTACCATGGAAAGAGGAATGACGAGAGGATATTGCAAATATGTACAGTGATATTTCCCTTTGAAAAATACTGAGAAACACACACACACACACAGACAGACACACAGACAGACACACACGCACGCACGCACACACACACGACAGACAGACACACACACGCACGCACACACACACACGTATTGTCGATAACAAACTGAAAAAGCAAAATATCTGCAAAGTTAACTTGAAAGAACATTGTCCAAATATGATTCGAACTTATGACCTAAGGAAAAATGAGAGTTTGACTCAAATGAGAGTTTGACTATATGTAGAATCACCAAGTCCGACAGCATGGAGAGAGGCAGCGAGGCCCTTTGGCCGAAACTCGTCCATGCTGACCCAAATATCAAACCACACTAAACTCATTTTCCAGCACTTGGCCCATAGCATTCTCGTCCTTCCCTGTCCATGTACTTGCCCAAATATCGTTAATACAAATGCTTCAACCACTTCGGTTGGCATCTCATTCCCTTTGTGTACCACTCTCCGTGTAAAACAGTTTCCATCAGTTTCCCTTTTATTCTTTCCTCTCTGACCTCACCAACATCCTGTATAACTGCAACATAACTTCCAAACTGCTCTCCTCCATGTCCTGACCGATGCTTGCTAGTGTGGCAAAAGCCTTCTTGACTACCATGTCTAACTACGACCCCACTTTCAGAGAATGGTGGACCTAAACTCCATGGTCCCTCTGCTCAACTACACTCCTTAAGGTCCTACCAATCACCATGAAACTCCTACCCTGATCTAACGTTGCTAAAATATTCCTCGGCCCACTTCTCCAGTTTGATCAAAGTCCTGCTGCAATTTCTGATTTACTTCCTCACTGTCCACGATACCACCTATTTTAGTGTCATTTCAGGTTTCCTAATCATGCCTTGTACTTTCGCAAGAATAACATTGTTACAGATATCAAACGGCAATGGGCCCAGCAGCGAACCCTGAGGCACGTCATATATCACAGGCCTCCAGTCCGAGAGCATCCTCCTACTATTACCCTCTGCTTACTACCATGAAGCCAATTGCCTGTCCAATTTGCCAGCTCCCTCTGGATTCCGTGCGATTCCAACCTTCCAGACCAGCCTCTCAATGGTAACCTTGTCAAAGGCCTTACTAAAAACCATACAGACTACGTCTAACCGCCCTACCCTCATCAACATCCCTGGTCACTTCATCAATGAACTCAAACAAATTTGAGAGGCGTGATCTCCCACTCACAAAGCCATGCAATTTTTCCAGTCTAAGAACGACTATTAATAATAATTATTAAAATTAATAATGACAAACTAATAAATAATAATAATATGAAATTTTCAGTGGAGAATAAATTATCCATGGTATGTGATATTGGAACGTGCATCATGGGTGAAGGGCAGAATAGATTTTGTACCTGTGTCATTGAACTGTGTTGAAAAAAAGGAAGGGTAGCATGGTGGTTCAGTGGCTAGTACTGCTGCCTCATAGTGCCATGGATCCAGGTTTGGTTCCAGCTTCGGGTGATGCTCTGTATGGAGTTTGCACATTGTCACTGTGTTTGTGTGTGTTTCCTCTGAGTGCTCCATTTTCCTCCCACAATCCAAAGATGTATACGTCAGGTGAATTTGTCATGCTAAGTTCCCCATTGTGTTATGTGCATTAGTTAGGGGTAAATATAGTGTAGGGGAATGGGACTGGGTGGGATACTGTTTGGAAAGTCGGTGTGGTCTTGTTGGGCCAAATGGCCTGTTTCCATACTGTAGTGAATCTGAAAAAAAGACTATTTCGAAACAAACCCTATCTTTCCAAATGCTTGTATATTTCATCTCTCAGAGTCTTCTCAAGTAACCTACCTACCACAGATGTTAGGTTTCCTGGTCGATAGATCCCAAATTTTTCTTTGCTTCCCTTCTTGAATAATGGCACGACATTTGCTACTCTTCAATATTCTATAACCTAACCTGTGGCTAACGATGATGCAAAAATATCAACCAGGGTCCCCGTAGTTTCTTCGAGAGCCTCTTGCAGTGTTCTTGGATGCATCTGTTTAGGATCAGGAGATTTATCCAGCTTCATACATTCTAATGCATCCACCACATCTTCTCCTGTGATATTGACTCACCCCAAGATAACACGACGACCTTTGTTAACCTCCCAAGTCTTTTTCTATTTATCCACGGTAAAGGCAGAGGAGAAATATTCATTAAGAATCTCGCAAATCTTCTGTGGTTCTCGACATGTATGCCCACTTTGGACCTTATGGGGTCATATTCTCATTTAATTATTCTTTTTACTTTAATATATTTAAAGAGCCTCTTCAGATTCACCCTAATCTTCTCAGCCAATGCTATCTTGTGACCCCTTTGCGCCCTCCTTATTTCCTTCTTCAGTAAACTACTGTACCCCCTGTACAACTACAGGGATTCCCTCGATCCCAGCTGCCTGCACCTGAGCCATGCCTCCTTTTTGCTGGTCAAAGCCTCAATATTTCCTGACATCAAAGGTTTCCTCTTCCTACCAAACTTGCCTTTTATCTTCACAGGAACACATAGACCTTGAACTGTAGACAATTCACTTTTAAAGTCCTCCACTTGCAATAGGTCCCTTCGCCTGCAAACAAACTCCTCCAAACAACTCCTACAAGCTCCTGTCTAATTCTGTCAAAATTCGCCTTACCCCAATTTTCAATCTGAACATGTGGTCCCAGAGTGCTCCCCCACTGTCTCCTCAGTCACCTGTCCTGCCCGAGATCTGAGAGTAGGTCACGTTTCGTCCCTTACTGAGTTACACCCTCTCCTTACTGCTTGCACACTCACTCCATCACTATCACCCTGACCCCTCACACTCACTTCATCACGATCACCCTGACACACTTACACTCACTCCATCACAGTCACCCTGACCGCCTCACACTCACTCCATCACAGTCATCCTGACTGCCTCACACTCACTCCATCACTGTCACACTGACTCCCTCACAGTCACTCTATCATCATCACCCGGACAACCTCACATTCACTCCATCACCGTCATCATGAGCCCCTCACACTCACTCCATTCACTGTCACACTGACTTCCCCACACTCACTCCATCTCAGCCACAATGAACTCCTCACACTCACTCCATCACAGTCACCTGAACACCCTCACATGCACCCCATCACCCTCACGACGATGCACTCAACCTCACTCCATCACCGTCACCCTGAACCCCTCACACTCAAAACATCACCGTCACCCTGGCCCCCTAACACTCACTCTGACACTGTCAACCGGACCGCCTCACAGTCACACCATCACCATTACGCTGACCCCCTCACACTCACTCTATCACTATAACTCTGATCAACTCACACTCACTCTGTCACCATCACGCTGACTCCCTCACACTCACTGCATCACTGTCACCGTGATCCCCTCACACACAATCCATCACAGCCACACTGATACTCTCACACTCCCTCTTTCACTGTCATCCTGACCCCCTAACACTCACTCCATCAATGTCAACCGAACCCCTCACACTCACTCCGTCACCGTCATCTTGAACCCCTCACAGTCACCCCATCACCATATCCCTGACCCCCTGACACTCACTCCATCACTATAACTCTGATCAACTCACACTCACTCCATCACTGTCACCCTGACACGCTCACACTCACTCCATCACAGTCATCCTGAGTGCCTCACACTCACTCCATCTCCATCACCCTGAAGCCCTCACATTCACTTCATCACCATAACTCTGATCAAATCATACTCACCCCGTCACCGTCACGTTGACTCCCTCTCACCCACTCCATCACTGTCAACCTGAAGTCCTCACACTCACTCCATCTCAGTCACACTGATTCCCTTACACTCACTCCATCACTGTCAACCTGACCCCCTCATACTCACTTCATCACCGTCACCCACACCCACTCACACACACTCTATCACCGTCGCACTGACCCCCTCACACTCACTCCTTCACCGTCACACTGTCCCCTGACACTCAAAACATCACTGTCACCCTGACCCCCTCACACTCACTCCATCACTGTCAACATGGCATTCTCAAACTCCTTCTATCACAGTTACACTGACTCCCTCACACTCACTCCATCACTGTCTACCTGACACTTTCACACTCAATCCATCACAGTCACACTGATTCCCTTACACTCACTCCATCACTGTCAACCTGACACCCTCACACTCACTCCATCACTGTCACACTGACACCCTCATACACACTCCATCACCATCACGCTGATTCCCTCACACTCACTTCATCACTGTCAACCTGACCCCTCATAATCACTTCATCACCGTCACCCACACCCTCTCACACACACACTATCACCGTCGTACTGACCCCCTCATACTCACTCCTTCATCGTCACACTGTCCCCTGATACTCAAACCATCACTGTCAACCTGACCCCCTCACACTCACTCCCTCACTGTCAACATGGCACTCTCAAACTCCTTCTATCACAGTCACACTGACTCCCTCACACTCACTCCATCACTGTCTACCTGACACTTTCACACTCACTCCATCACAGTCACACTGATTCCCTCACACTCACTCCATCACTGTCAATATGGCACTCTCAAACTCCTTCTATCACAGTCACACTGACTCCCTCACACTCACTCCATCACTGTCTACCTGGCACTTTCACACTCACTCCATCACAGTCACACTGATTCCCTCACACTCACTCCATCACTGTCAACCTGACACCCTCAAACTCCCTCTATCACAGTCACACTGACTCCCTCACACTCATTTCATCACTGTCACCCACACCCTCTCACACACACTCCATCACCGTCACACTGATACTCACACTCACTCCTTCAGTCACACGGACCCACTGACACTCACTCCATCACAGTCACTCTGACTCCCTCACACTCACTCCATCACTGTAAACTTGCCACCCTCAAACTCACTACATCACCATCACCCTGACACCCTCAGACAAGCTCCATAACAGTCACCCTGAACCCCTCACACTCACTCCATCATCGTCATCTTGACCCCCTCACAATCACTCTATCACCGTTACGCTGACCCCCTCTCACTCACTCCCTTTCAGTCACCCTGACACCCTCATACTCACTCCATCACAGTCATCCTGAGCGCCTCACACTCACTCTGTCACTATCACGCTGACTCCCTCTCACTCACTCTATCACCGTCACCCTGACCCCTTCACACCCATTCCATCACCATCACTCTGACCCCCTCAAACTCACTCCATCAACATAACCTTGATCCACTTGCACTCACTCCATCACTGTCACCCTGACCCCCTCACAGTCAAACCATCACCATGATCCTGACCCACTCTCACTCACTCCATCACCAAAGCCGTGATTATCTCACACTCACTCCCTCACTCACTCCCTCACTGTCACACTGACTTCCTCACACCCACTCCATCAATGTCAACCTGACACCCTCAAACTCACTCCATCAAAGTCACACTGACTCCCTCGCACTCACTCCATCACAGTCAACCTGACACCCTCACACTCGCTTCATCTCCGTCACCCACAGCCTCTCACTAACACTCCATCACCATCACACTGATACTCACACTCACTCCATCACTGTCACACTGTCCCCCTCACACTCACTGCTTCTCCGTCACACTGATTCTCTCACACTCAATCCATCACAGCCATACCGATCCTCTCACATTCCCTCTGTCATTGTCACCCTGAACCCCTCACACTGACTCTATCATCCTCACCCTGACCCCCTCACACTCACTCCATCACTGTCACACTGACCCCCTCAAACTCACTCCATCATTGTCACACTGACCCCCTCACATTCACTCAATCTCCGTCACCTTGACACCCTTACACTCATTCCATCACCTGACTCCCTCACACACACTCCATCACCGTCACCCAGACCCCTTCACACTCACTCCATCACCATCAGCCTGACCCCCTCAAACTCACTCCTTCACCATAACCCTGATCCACTCACACTCACTCCGTCACTGTCACCATGACCCCCTCACAGTTACTCCATTACCATCACCCTGATGCCCTCACACTCACTTGATCACCAAAACCCTGATCACATCATACTCACTCCGTCACCATCACCTGACTCCCTCACACACACTCCATCACCGTTACGCTGATCCCCTCACATTCGTACCTTCACTGTCACCCTGACCCCCCCCACACACTGAGTCACTGTCTCCCTGATTTCCTCACAGTCAATCCATAAAAGCCACACTGCTCCTCTCACACTCACTCCAACACCATCACTCTGAACCCCTCACACTCACTCCATCACTGTCACGCATATTCCCTCACACTCACTTCATTACAGCCGCACTGATCCCCTCACACTCACTCCATCTCCGTCAGCCTGACTCCCTCAAACTCACTCCATCACAGTCATCCTGACCACCTCACACTCACACCATCATGGTAACCCTCACCCCCTTACACTCACTCCATCACCATCACCCTGACCACCTCACACTCACTCCATCACCGTCACCCTGACCACCTCACACTCACTCCATCACCGTCACCGTGACCTCCTCACACTCACTCAGTCACCGTCACCATGACCCCTCACACTCGCTCCATCGCCATCACAATCACCCCCTCACAATCACTCAGTCAACGTCACCCTGGCCACCTCATACTAACTCCATCACCATCACCCTGGGCCCATCACACTTACTCCACCTTCATCACCCTGACCCCTCACACTCACTCAGTTGCCGTCAACCTGACCACCTCACACTCGCTCCATCACAGTCACCCTGATCCCCTCACACACACTCCATCACCGTCAAACTGACCGTCTCACACTCACCCGAATACCCTCACACTCACTCCATCACACTCACACTGATGGCCTCACACTCACTCCATCACCGTCTCCCTGACCCCCTAACACTCACTCCCTAACAGTCAACGGAACCCCCTCACACTCACTCTGACACCATCACCCTGACCCCCTCACAGTCACCCATCACCATCACCCTGACCCCCTCAAATTCACTCTCACACCATACCTCTGATCAACTCACACTCACTCGGTCACTGTCACGCTGACTCCCTCACACTACTCCATCACCGTCACCCTAAACCCCTCACAATCAATCCATCACAGCCACACTGATCCTCTCACACTCCCTCTGTCACTGTCACCCTGACCCCCTCACACTCACTCCATCACAGTCACCCTGACCCGTTCACACTGACTCCAAGACCATCACCCTGACCCACCCAAACTCACTCCTTCACCATAAGCCTGTTCCACTCACACTCCCTCTGTCAATGTCACCCTGACCCTCTCACAGTCAATCCATCACCATCACCCTGACCTCCTCACACTAACTTCATCACCAAACCCTGATCATATCACACTCACTCCATCACAGTCAGTCGAACCCCCTCACACTCACTCCATCACCCTCACGCTGATGCCCTCACCCTCTCTCCATCACCGTTACCCTGACGCACTCGCACTCACTCTGTCACTGTCTCCCTGATTCCCTCACAATCAATCCATCAAAGCCACACTGATCCTCTCACACTCACTCCATCACCGTCACCCTGAACCCCTCACAATCACTCAGTCACCATCACCACGACCCCTCACACTCACTCCATCACCATCGCCATCACCTCCTCACAATCACTCAGTCACCGTCACCCTGAACACCTCACAATCACTCCATCACCGTCACCCTGACCACCCCACACTCACTTAGTCACCATCAACATGACCACTCACACTCACTCCATCACCATCGCCATCACCCCCGCACAATCACTCAGTCACCGTCACCCTGACCACCTCACACTCACACCATCACCGTCACACTGACAGTATCACACTCGCTCCATCAACGTCACCCTCACCGTCTCACACTCACTCGGACACCGTCAACCAGACCACATCACGCTCACACCATCACCATCACGCTGACCGTCTCACACTCACTCCATCAATGTCAACCTCACCCCCTGACACTCCCTCCATCACTGTCAACCTGACCTCCTCACACACGCTCCATCACCCGCACCCTGACCCCCTCACACTCACTCCATCACCCTTACCCTGACCCCCTCACATTCACTCCGTCACACTCAACGGAAGCCCCTCACACTCACTCCGTCACCATCACACTGACCCCCTCACAGTCACCCCATCACCATCACCCTGGCCCCCTCACACTCACTTGAGCACCATACCTCTGATCAACTCACACTCACTCAGTCACTGTCACGCTGACTCCCTCACACTCACTCCATCACCCACACCCTGACCCCCTCACACTCAATCGATCACAGTCATACTTATCCTCTCACACTCCCTCTGTCATGGTCATCCTGAACCCGTCAAACTCACTCCATCACTATAACTCTGATCAACTCACACTCAGTCCATCACTATCACCCTGACCCCCTGACACTCACTACATCACTATAACTCTGATCAACTCGCACTCACATCCATCACTGTCACGCTGACTCCCTCACACTCACTCCATCACTGTCATACTGACCGCCTAACACTCACTCTGTCACAGTCAATGGAACCCCTTCACAGTCACTCTGTCACCGTCACCTTGACCCCCTCACAGTCACCCCATCACCATGACCCTGCCCCCCTCACACTCACTCCCTCACTATACATCTGATCAACACACACTCACTCACTCACTGTCACGTTGACTCCCTCACACTCACTCCTTCACCGTGACCATCAAACCCCTCACACTCAATCCATGACAGCCACACTGATCCTCTCACACTCCCTCTGTCACTGTCACCCTGAAACCCTCACACTCACTCTAGCGCCCTCACCCTGGCCCACTCACACTCACTCCAACAACATGACGCTGACCCCCTCAAACACATTCCTTCACCATCAGCCTGATCCACTCACACTCACTCTGTCACCATCACACTGACCCCGTCACAGTCACCCCATCATCATCACCCTGACCCTCTCACACTCACTTCATCATTGTCTCCCATATTCCCTCACACTCACTCCATCACAGCCACACGGATCCTCTCACACTCACTCCATCATCGTCACTCTGAACCCCTCACTCTCACTCCGTCACTGTCACCATGATTCCCTCACATTCAATCCATCACTGTCACCCTGACCCTCTCACACTCACTCCATCGCTGTCACCCTGATTCCCTCACACTCAATCCAACACAGCCACACTGATCCTCTCAAACTCCACCTGTCACTGTCACCCTGAACACCTCGCACTCACTCTACCACCCTCACCCTGACCCCGTCACACTCAATCCATCACAGCCACACTGATTCTCTCACACTCCCGCTGTCACTGTCACCCTGACCCCTTCACACTCACTCCAACACGATCACCCTAACCCCCTCAAACTCACTCCTTCACCATAAGCCTGATCCTCTCACACTCACTACGTGACCATCACACTGACCTCCTCACAGTCAGCCCATTACCATCACCCTGACCCTCCCACATCACTTCATTATTGTCTCCCATATTCCCTCACACTCACTCCATCACAGCCACACGGATCCTCTCACACTCACTGCATTACCGTCACACTGAACCCCTCACTCTCACTCCGTCACTGTCACCCTGATTCCCTCACATTCAATCCATCACTGTCACCCTGACCCCCTCACACTCACTCCGTCACTGACACCCTGATTCCCTACACTCAATCCATCACAGCCACACTGATCCTCTCACACTCAATCTGTCACTGTCACGCTACACCCCTCACACTCACTCTATCACCCTCACCCTGACCCCTTCACACTCAATCCATCTCAGCCACACTGATCCTCTCACACTCAATCTGTCACTGTCACCCTGAACCCCTCACACTCACTCTATCACCGTCACCCTGACCCCTTCACACTCTCTCCAACACCATGATCCTGACCCCCTCAAACTCACTCCTTCACCATAAGCCTGATCCACTCACATCCACTCCGTCACCATCACACTGACCCTCTCACACTCACCCCATCACTATCACCCTGATCCTCTCACACTCACTCCATCACCATACCTCTGATAAACTCAACTTCACTCCATCACTGTCACGCTGACTCCCTCACACTCATTTCATCACCGTCACCCTGACCCCCCACACTCAATCCATTACAGCCATACTGATCCTTTCACACTCCCTCTGTCACTGTCACCCTGAACCCCTCTCACTCACTCTATCACCCTCACTCTGACCTCTCACACTCACTCCGTCACTGACACCCTGAACTCCTCATACTCACTCCAACACCATCACCCTGACACCCTCAAACTCAGTTCTTCACCATAAGCCTGAAACACTCACACTCACTCCGACAACCATCACACTGACAACCCTCACAGTCAACCCCAACACCATCACCCTGACCCTCTCACACTCACACCATCACCATACCTCTGATCAACTCACACTCACTCCCTGACTGTTACGCTGACTCACTCACACTCACTTCATCAACGTCACCCTGACCCTCTCACACTCACTCTATCACCGTCACCCTGACCGCCTCACACTCACTCCATCAACGTCACCCTGACCCCCCACACTCACTCCATCACCATACCTCTGATCAACTCACACTCACTCCGTCACTGTCACGCTGACCCCCTCACACTCAATCCATCACAGCCATACTGATCCTCTCACACTCCATCTGTCACTGTCACCCTGAACCCCTCACACTCACTCTATCACCGTCACCCTGACCCTTTCACACTCTCTCCAACACCATGACCCTGACCGCCTCAAACTCACTCCTTCACCATAAGCCTGATCCACTCACATTCACTCCGTCACCATCACACTGACCCCCTCACAGTCACCCAATCACCATCACCCTGACCCTCTCACACTCACTCCATCACCATATCTCTAATCAACTCACCTTCACTCCTCCACTGTCACGCTGACTCCCTCACACTCACTTCATTACCGTCACCCTGACCCCCTCACACTCACTCTATCACCGTCACCCTAAACCCCTCACACTCACTCCATCACCATCACACTGACCCCCTCACACTCACTTCATTACCGTCACCCTGACCCCCTCACACTCACTCTATCACCGTCACCCTAAACCCCTCACACTCACTCCATCACCATCACACTGACCCCCTCACACTCACTCCATCACTGTCACCCTGACCCCCTCGCACTCACCCTATCACCCTCACCCTGACCGCCTCACACTCACTCTATCACCGTCACCCTAAACCCCTCACACTCACTCCATCACCATACCTCTGATCAACTCACACTCACTCCGTCACTGTCACGCTGACCACCTCACAATCAATCCATCACAGCCATACTGATCCTCTCACACTCCCCCGTCACTGTCACCCTGTACTCCTCACACTGACTCCCTGACTGTCACGCTGACTCCCTCACACTCACTCCATCACCGTCACCCTGACCGCCTCACACTCACTCAGTCACTGTCACACTGACCCCCTCACACTCACTCCATCACCATCATCCTGACCCCCTCACACTCACACCATCACGGTCACCCTGACCCCCTCACACTCACTCCATCACAGTGACCCTGACCTATTCACACTCACTCAGTCACCATCACCCTGACCCCTCTCTCTCACTCCATCACTGTCACCCTGATCCCCTCACACTCAGCCTATTACTGTCACCCTGACCCCCTCACAAACACACCTTCACCGCCACGCTGACCGATTCACACTCACTCCATCAACGTCACCCTGACGCCCTGACACTCGCTCCATCACTGTCACCCTGACCTCCTCACACACACTCCATCACAGTCACCCGAACCCCCCACACTCACTCTACCACCTCACGCTGATGCCCTCACCCTCACTCCATCACTGTTACCCTGACCCCCTCACACTCAATCCATCATAGCCATACTGATCCGCTCACACTCCCTCTGTCACTGTCACCCTGTACCGCTCACACTCACTCCATCACAGACAACCTGATCCCCTCACACTCACTCCATCACCGTCGCTCTGACCACCTCACACTCACTCCATCACCGTCACACTGACCATCTCATAATCACTCAGTCACCCTCACCCCGATCCCTCACACTCCCTCCGACACAGTCACCCTGTCCCACTAACTCTCACTCGATCGCCATAGCTCTGATCAACTCAACTAACTCCGTCACAGTCACGCTGTGCCCCTCAGACTCACTCCATCACCGTCACCCTGACCCCTCACACTCACTCAGTCACCGTCACCCTGACACCCTCACACTAACTCCATCACCGTCACCCTGACCCCTTACACTCACTCCATCACCGTCACCCTGATCCCTCACACTCACTCCATCAATGTCACACTGAAGCCCTCACACTCAATCAGTCGCCGTCACCCAGACTGCTCACACTCATTCCACCATTGTCACCCTGACCACCTCACACTCACACCATCACCATCACCCTGACACCCTCACACTCGCTCCATCACTGTCACCCTGACCTCCTCACACACACTCCATCACCGTCACCCTGACCCCCTCACACTCACTCCATCACAGTCATCCTGAACGCCTCACACTCACCCCATCACTGTCACCCTGACCACCTCACACTCACACCTTCACCATCACACTGACCCCCTGACACTCCCTCTGTCACTGTCACCCTGTACCGCTCACACTCACTCCATTACAGACAACCTGATCCCCTCACAGTCACTCCATCACCATCACCCTGAACACCCTCACACTCACTACATCACCGTCACCCTGAAACCCTAACACTCACTCCATCACTGTCACCCGTTCCGCCTCACACTCACTCCATAAACATCACACTGACCCCCTCACATTCACTCAATCACAGTCACCCTGACACACTCCACTCACTCCGTCACTGTCACCCTGACCCCCTCACACTCACACCACCACCTTCACCCTGAACCCCTCACATTTACTGCATCATGGTCACACTGATTCACTCACACTCACTTACTCCTTCACCGTGACACACACTCTCGCATACTCACACCATCACGATCATCCTGATCTGCTCACACTGAACCACTCACACTCACTCCAGCATCCTCATCCTGACACACTTATGCTCACTCCATCACTGTCACCCTGACCCCTTCACCACTCACTCCATCACCATCACCCTGACACCCTCACGTCATTCCATTATCATCACCCTGATCAACTCACACTCAGTCCATCACTGTCACACGGACACCCTCACACTCACACCCAGACAGTCATCCTGACCCCCTCACACTCACTCCATCACCGTCACCCTGATCCGCTCACACTCACTCCTCACCATCACACTGAACCACTCACACTCACTCCATCATTCTCATCCTGACACACTTACACTCACTCCATCACTGTCACCCTGACCCCTTCACACTCACTTTATCACCGTCACTGCGACCCTCTCACTCTCAATCAATCACACTCACGCTGATGCCCTCATACTCACTACATCACCGTCACCCTGATCACCTTTCCCTCACTCCATCACTGTCAACCGTACCGCCTCACACTCACTCCATCAACGTCACACTGACCCCCTCACATTCACTCAATCTCAGTCACCATGACACCCTCACACTCACTCCTTCACCGCCACCCTGACACCCTCACACTCACTCCATTGCCGTCGCCCAGACTACCTCACACCCACTCCACCACTGTCACCCTGACCCCCTCACACTTATATCCGTTGCTGTCACCCTGACCCCCTCACACTCACTCCATAACCATCACCCAGACCCCCTTAGACTAACTCTATCACACTCACACTGACACTCTCACACTCACGCCATCACCGTCACCCTGACCCACTGAACCTGGTCCATCACTGTCACCCTGACCCCCTCATACTCACTCCATCAAGATCACCCTGACCTCCTCACACTCACTCCATCAGTGTCACCCTCACCCCCTCACACTGACTCCATCACAGTCATCCTGAGCACATCACACTCATTCCATCACCGGCACCCGGCCCCCCTGACACTCGCTCCATCACCGTCACAATAACCCCCTCACAATCACTCCATCACAGTCACCCTGACACATTCACACTCACACCATCACAGTCACCCTGAGTGCCTCACACTCACTGTATCACTGTCATACTGATCCCCCTTATATTCACTCAGCCATCCTCACCCTGACGCCTCACACTCACTCCATCTCCATCACCATGTCCTCTTCACACACACTCCATCACACTCACACTGACCTCCACACACTCACTCCGTCACCTTCATCCGAACCCCCTCTCACTCACTCCATCACCCTCACGCTCACTCCATCACCGTGTCACTCAACCTCGCACACTCACTCCATCATGATCACCCTGATCCACTCACACTCACTCCTCACCATCACACTGAACCACTCACACTCACTTCATCATCCTCATCCTGACACACTTACACTCACTACATCACCATCATCCTGACCTCCTCACACTCACTCCATCACCATCAACCTGATCAACTCACACTCACTCCAACACCTTCACACTGACTCCCTCACATGCACTCAGTCACCATCAGCCTAACCCCTCACACTCGCTCCATCACCATCACCCTCACCCCCTCATATTCACTCCATCACCATCACCCTGACCCCCTAACTCTCGCTCCATCGATGTCACCCTGACCTCCTCACACACATTCCATCACCCTCACACTGACCTCCTCACATTCACTCCATCATCTTCACCCGAACCCCCTCACACTCACTCCATCACCCTCACGCTGATGCCCTCATCCTCACTCCATCACTGTCACCCTAACACCCTCACACTCACTACATCACCATCACCCTGAATCTCCTCACACTCACTACATCACCATTATCCTGACTCCCTAACACTCACTCCATCACTGTCAACTGTACCCCTCACACTGTCTCCATTAACATCACACTGACCCCCTCACATTCACTCAATCTCAGTCACCCTGACACACTCACACTCACTCCCACGCCGTCACTCTGTCCCCCTCACACTCACTGCATCTCCATCACCCTGAACCCCCTCACACTCACTACATCATGGTCACCCTTATCCCCTAACCGGCACTCCTTCACTGTCAACTGTACCCCCTCACACTCACTCCATCACCGTCACAATGACTCCCTCACATTCACTCAATCTCAGTCATCCTGACCCCTCACACTCACTCCATCACCGTCACCCTGAACACCTCACACTCACTCCATCACCATCACACTGATCCTGTCACACTCCCTTCGACATTGTCACCACTCCCCTCACACCCACTCCATCACCCTGACCCTGACCCCCTTACACTAACTCCTTCACTCTCACACTGACACTCTCACACTCACTCCATCACCATCACCCTGACACCCTCACTCTCACTCTCACTCTATATCTGTCACCCTGACCTCCTCACACTCACTCCATCACTGTCACTCTGACCCACTGAACCCGGTCCATCACTGTCACCCTGACCCCCTCATACTCACTCCATCCTGACCCCCTCACACTCACTACATCATCGTCACCCTGACGCCCTAACCCACACTCTGTCACTGTCAACGGTACACCTCACACTCACTCCATCAATGTCACACTGACCCCCCTCACATTCACTCAATCTCAGTCAACCTGACACCCTCACACTCACTCCAACACTGTCACCCTGTTCCCCTCACACTCACTCCCTCACCGTTACCCTAATCCGCTCACACTCACTCCTCACCATCACACTGAACCATTCACACTCACGCCATCATCCTCATCCTGACACACTTACACTCACTCCAGCACTGTCATCCTGACCCGTGTACACTCACTCTATCACACACACCCTGACCCCTTCACAGTCACTCCATCACCATCTCTCTGACCTCCTCACACTCACACCATCACCATCACGCTGATACTCTAACACTCCCTTCATCACCGTCACCCCATCCCTCACATTCACTCCATCAACCTCACGCTGATGCACTCACATTCACTCCTTCACCGACACCCTGAACCCCTCACACTCACTACATAGTCGTCACTCTGACCACTCGCGCTCACTCCATCACTGTCCCACTGACACAATCACACTTTCTCCATCACCATCACACTGAACCACTCACACTCACTGCATCACCGTCACCCTTCCTCCTCACATTCACTCCATCACCATGGCAATGAATGCCTCACACCAACTCCATCTCCAACACACTGACAATCTCACACTCACTCAGTAGCCCTCACCCTGACCCCTCAAACTCACTCCATCACCGTCACCGTGACCTCCTCATACTCGCTCCATCACCGTCACCCTGACCCCTCACACTTACTCCATAACCGTTACCCTAACATCCTCACAGTCAATCCATCACACTCACCCTGACCGCTCACACTCACTCTATCACCATCACACTGAACGCCTCACACTCACTCCTTCAATATAGTTGCCACCCCTCACACTCACTCCCCCACCCTGACACCCTCACACTCACTCCTTCACTTTCACCCTGACCAACTCACACTCACTCATTTACCCTCACCCTGATAACCTCATACTCACTCGATCACCATCACCCTGACCCCCTCACACTCGCTCCATCACCGTCACCCTGACCCCCTGACACTCGTCCATCACTGTCAACCTGACCTCCTCACACACACACACTCCATCACCCTCACACTGACCTCCTCACACTCACTTCGTCACGGTCGCCCACACCCCCTCACATTCACTCCATCTCCGTCACCCTGAACACCATCGCACTCACAACATCACCGCCACCCTGACCCCCTAACAGTCACTCCATCACTGTCAACCGTACCCCTCACGCTCACTCCATCAATGTCATACTGACCCCCTCACATTTAGTCCATCACTGTCATACTGACACCCTCACACTCACACCCACACCGTCATCCTGACCCCTCACACTCACTCCATCACCATCATCCTGATCGGCTCACACTCACTCTTCACCATCACACTGAACTACTCGCACTCACTCCATCATCCTCATTCTGACACACTTACACTCACTCCATCACAGTCACCCTGACTGCCTCATATTCGCTCAATCACTGTCACCCTAACCTACTCACACACACTCCATCACTCTCACACTGACCTTCTCACACTCACTACTTCACCTTCACCCGACCTCCCTCACACTACCTCCATCACCCTCACGCTGATGCCCTCATCCTCACTCCTTCACCGTCACCATAACACCCTCACACTCACTACATCACCGTCACCCTGAACACCCTCACACTCACTCCATCACGGTCGTTCTGACCCCCTCACAAGCACTCCATCAACGTCACCCTGACCCCCTCACACTCACAACATCACCTTCACTCTGAACCCCTTATATTTTCTGCATCACGGTCACCCTGATTCACTCACGCTCACTACATTACCATAACACTCGTCCTCACACACTCACTCCATCACGATCATCCTGATCTGCTCACACTCACTCCTCACCATCACACTGATACACTCACACTCACTCCATCATCCTCATCCTGACTCACTTACACTCACTCCATAGTTGTCACCCTGACCACTTCACACTCACTACATCACCATCTCCCTGATCAATTCACACTCACTCCGTCACTGTCATGCTGATTCCCTCACACTTACTCTATCACTATCACCCGGACCTCCTCACACTCACTCAGGCACCGTCACCCTGACCCCTCACACTCACTCCATCACCGTCACCCTGACCGCCTCACACTCGCTCCATCTCCATCACCCTGACCACCTCACATTCACTCCATCAACCTCACGCTGATACCCTCACCCTCACTCCATCCTGACTCCCTCACACTCACTACATCATCGTCACCTTGATGCCCTAACCCACACTCCGTCACTGTCAACTGTACACCTCACACTCACTCCATCAATGTCACACTGACGCCCCTCACATTCACTCAATCTCTGTCAGTTTGACACCCTCACACTCACTCCATCACCGTCACCCTAATCCACACAAACTCACTCCTCACCATCACACTGAAGCATTCACACTCACGCCATCATCCTCATCCTGACACACTTACACTCACTCCAGCACTGTCATCCTGACCCGTGTACACTCACTCTATCACACACACCCTGACCCCCTCACAGTCACTCCATCACCATCTCTCTGACCTCCTCACACTCACACCATCACCATCACGCTGATACTCTAACACTCCCTTCGTCACCGTCACCCCATCCCTCACACTCACTCCATCACCCTCACGCTGATGCACTCACATTCACTCCATCACCGACAGCCTGAACCCCTCGCACTCACTACATCGTCGTCACTCTGACCACTCGCGCTCACTCCATCACTGTCCCACTGACACAATCACACTTTCTCCATCACCATCACCCTGAACCACTCACACTCACTGCATCACCGTCACCCTTACTCCTCACATTCACTCCATCTTCGCCACCCTGACAGCCTCACAATCACTCCATATCCGTCACCCTGACCACCTCACACGCACTCCATCACACACATCCTGACCCCCCTCTCTCACTCCATCACCGTCACCTTTACCCCCACACTCACTCCATCACCATCACACTATCCCCCTCACACTCACTCCAACACTCTCACCGCGACCCCCTCACACTCACTCCATCACCGACAGAATGATCCCCACACATTCACTCATCACCCTCACCCTGACCCTTCACACTCATTCCATCTTCACCAGCCTGACCACATCACACTCACTCCATCTCCGTCACCTTGACCCCCTCACACTCACTCCATCTCCGTCACCTTGACCCCCTCACACTCACTCCATCACCCTCATCCTGAATCCCTCACGCTCACTCCGTCACTGCCACCCTAAACCCCTCACATTAACACCATCACAGTCGCCCTGACCCCATCACTCTCACTCCCTCATTGTCACCCTGCCCCTCACACTCAATCCATCACCATCACTGTGAAACCCTCACACTCATTCCACCACCGACATCCTGACGCCCTCTCAATCACTCCATCACTGTCATACTAAACCCCTCACACTCACTCCATCACCATCACGCTGAGCCCCTCACACTCACTCCGTCACCCTCACCCTGACCCCTCACGCTTACTCCATCACTATCACCCTGACCTCCACACACTCAAATCATCACCCTCAGGCTGACCCCTCACATTCACCCTCTCACCATCACCCGACCCCCTCACACATACTCCATTACCATCACTTTTACCCCCCACACTCACTCCATCACCATCACCCTGACCCCCTCACACTCACTCCATCACCGACCCAATGATCCCCGCACATTCACTCAGTCACCCTCACCCTGACAACTCACACTAACTCCATCTTCACCAGCCTCACCAGCTCACACTCACTCCATCTCCATCACCTTGACCCCCTCACACTCACTCCATCACCCTCACACTGACCCCCTCACACTCACTCCATCAATGTCACCCTGACCCCCTCGCACTCACTCCATCACCCTCATCCTAAATCCCTCACACTCACTCTGACACCGTCACTGTAACCCCCTCACACTAACACCATTACAGTCGCCCTGACCCCATCACACTCACTCCCTCATTGTCACGCTGCCCCTCATACTCACTCCATCACCAACACTGTGACACTCACACTCACTCCACCACCGACATCCTGACACCCTCTGACTCTTTCCATCACTGTCACACTAAACCCCTCACACTCACTCCATCACCGGTTCCCTGACTCCCTCACACTCACTCCATCACTGTCGCCCTGACCTCCTCGCACTCACTATGACACTGCCACCCAGACACCCTCACAGACACTCCATCACCATCACGCTGAGCCCTTCACACTCACTCCATCACTGTAACCCTGAATCCCTCACACTCACTCCATCACTGTCACACTGACCCGCTCACACTCACTCCATCATTGTCACCCTGTCCCCTCACATTCACTCCATCACCGTCACTGCAACCCCCTCACACTCTCTCCATCACCGTCACACTGGCCCCCTCACACTCACTCCATCATTGTCACCCTTCCCTCTCACATTCACTCCATCACATTCACACTGACTCCCTCACACTCCATCACCGACACAATGACCACCTCACAACTCACTTATTCAGCCTCACCCTGACCCCTTTTGCTCACTCCATCTTCATCACCCTGACCACCTCAAACTCACTCCATCTCTGTCACCCTCACCTCCTCACACTCACGCCGTCACCCTCACCCTGACCCCTCACGCTTACTCCATCACCATCACCTTGACCTCCACACACTCAAATCATCACCCTCACGATGACCACTCACATTCACTCTGTCACCATCACCCTGACCCCCTTACACACACTACATTACCGTCACCTTTATCCCCGCACACTCACTCGATCACCATCACACTGACTCCCTCACACTCACTCAATCACCAACACAATGACCAACTCACACTCACTTAGTTACCCTCGCCCTCACCGCTCACACTCACTCCATCTTCACTGCACTGACAGCCTCACACTTACTCCATCACCATCATCCTGCCCTCCACACACTCACTCCATCATCCAAACGCTGACCCCTCACATTCACTCTGTCACCATCATCCCGACCGCCTCACACACACTCCATTAGTGTCACCTTGACCCCCTCAAACTCACTCTATTACCATCACAATGACCCCCTCACACTCACTCCATCAATGTCACTCTGACCCCCTCAAACTCACTCCATCACCCTCACCCTGACTCCCTCACACTCACTCCATCACCGTCACTCTAACCCCCTCACATTTACACCATCACAGTCGCCCTGACCTCCTCGCACTCACTATGCCACTACCAACAAGACACCCTCACACACACTCCATCACCGTCACGCTGAGCCCCTCACACGCACTCCATCGCAGTCACACTGCCACTGTCACACTCACTCCACCATTGTCATCCAGATTCCCTCACACTCACGCCAACACCGTCACACGGACAACCTCACACTCCCTTTGTCACCGTCACCCCATCCCTCACACTCACTCCATCACCGTCACGCTGAGCCCCTCACACTCACTCAATCGCAGTCACACTGACACACTCACACTCACTCCATCATCATCACCCAGATTCCCTCACACTCACGCCATCACCGTCACACAGACAACCTCACACTCACACCATCACCGTCACGCTGATACTCTAACACTCCCTTCGTCACTGTCACCCCATCCCTCACACTCTCTCCATCACCCTCACGCTGATGCCCTCACATTAACTCCATCACCGACACCCTGAACTCCTCACACTCACTACATCATCTTCACTCTGACCACTCACACAAACTCCATCAGTGTCATACTGACCCAATCACACTTTCTCCATCTCTATCACCCTGAACTCCTCACACTCACTGCATCACCGTCACCCTTACTCCTCTCATTCACTCCATCTCCGTCACCCAGACCACCTCACACTCACTCCATCACCCTCATCCTGACCCCTCTCCCTCACTCCATCACCATCACCCTAGCTCCCTCACACTCACTCCATCACTGTCACCCTGACCCCCACACACTCACTCCTCACTGTCACCCTGACCCCATCATACTCTCTCCATCACTGACACAATGATTCCCGCGCATTCACTCAGTCACCCTCACCCTGACCACTCACACTCACTCCATCTTCACCAGCCTGACCACCTCATACCATCTCCATCTCTGTCACCTTGACCTTCTCACATTCACTCCGTCACCCTCACCATGACAACTCCGTTACTGTCACCTTGACCCCCCTCACACTCACTCCATCACTGTCGCCCTGACCCCCAAACACTCACTCCATTGCCGTCACCCTGACCCCATCATACTCTCTCCATCATTGTAACACTGCCCCCTCACTCTCACTCCGTCACGGTCATACTGAACCCCTCACACCACTCCATCACTAACACCTTGCCCCCACCACACTCACATCATTGCCGTCACCCTGACCCCCTCACACTCACTCTATCAACGTCTCACTGACACTCACTCCATCACTGTCACACTGAACCCCTCACACTCACTCCATCATTGTCACTCTGACCCCCTCACACTCACTCCATCACTGTGTCCCTGACCCCCCACATCAACGTCACACTGACTCACTCACACTCAATCCATCACTGTCACGCTGACCCCCTCACACTCACTCCATCACCATCACACTGAACCCCTCACACTTACTCCATCATTGTCAACCTGACCCCTCACACTCACTACATCACCGGTACCCTGCCTCATCACACTCACTCATCATTTTCTCCCTGCACCCTCACACTCAATCCATCACCATCTCACTGACCCCCCTCACACTCACTCCATCACTGTCACCCTGACACCTCACACTCAATCCATCACCGTCACGCTTACCCCTTCACACTCACTCATTATTTTCACCCTGCACCCTCACACTCACTCGATCACTATCACACTGACCCCCTCACACTCACCCCATCACCATCACACTGTCTCCCTTATGTTGACTCCATCACCGTCACACTGACCCCCTCACACTCATTATTTTCACCCTGCCACTCACACTCACTCCACCACCATCACACTGACCGCCTCACACTCACTCCATCACCATCATCCTGACCCCCTCACACTCACTCCATTGGCACCACGAACCCCTCACACTCACTCCATTACTTGTCACACTGAACACCTCACACTCACTCCGTCACTGTCACCCTGAGACCCTCACACTCCCACCAGCATCGTCGCCCTGACCACGTCACATTCACTCCCTCATTGTCACCCTGACCCCCTCACACTCACACCATCACCGTCATATTGACACCCTCACACTCATTCCGTCACCATCACATTGACACCCTCACACTCATTCCGTCATCGTCACTGAGACACCCTCACACGCACTCTATCACCCTCATCCTGACCCCCTCTGACTCACTCCGTCACTGTCACACTGAACCCGCACACTCACTCCATCATTGTCACTCTGCCCCCTCACACTCACTTCATCACCGTCACACTGCCCCATTACACTCACTCATCATTGTCACCCTGCCAACTCACATTCAATCCATCAGCATCACTCTGACCCCTCTCACACTCACTCCATCACTATCACCCTGACCCCTCACACTCACTCCATCACCATCACACTGAACCCCTCACACTTACTTCATCATTGTCACCCTGCCCCCTCACACTCACTACTTTACCGGTACCCTGCCTCATCACACTCACTCATCATTTTCACCCTGCACCCTCACACTCACTCCATACCAATCTCACTGACACCCTCACACTCACTCCATCACTGTCACCCAGTTACCTCACACTCACTCCATCACCATCACACTGACCCGTTCACACTCACTCATCATCTTCACCCTGCCCCCTCACACTCAATCCATCACCATCACACTGATCCCCTCACATTTACTCCATCACCGTCACCGTGACCCCCTCACACTCACTCCCTCATTCTCACCCTTCCCCCTCACATTCGCTCCATCACCGTCACACTGAGTCCCTCACACTCACTCCATCACCGACACAATAACCACCTCACACTCACTTAGTAACCCTCACCCTGACCCCCCACACTCACTCCCTCATTGTCACCCTGCCCCCTCACACTCATTCTGTCACTATCACTTTGAACCCCTCGCACTCACTCCATCATTTTCACCCTGCCCCCTCACACTCATTCTGTCACCATTACATTGACACCCTCATACTCATTCCATCACTGCCACTGTGACACCCTCACACTCACTCCACCACCATCACCCTAACACCCTCTCACTCACCCCGTCACTATCACTTTGAACCCCTCACACTCACTCTTCAATTTCACCCTGCCACCTCACACTCATTCCATCACCGTCAAACTGAACCCCTCACACTCACTCCATCGTTGTCAACCTGCCCCCTCACACTCACTCCATCACCGTCACCATGCCCCATCACACTCACTCATCATTTTTATCCTGCCACCTCACAGACACTCCATCACCATCACACTGACCCCTCACACTCACTCATCATTTTCACCCCGCCCCCTCACACTCACTCCATCAACGTCACACTGACTCACTCACACTCACTCCATCACTCTCAGCCTGACCCCCTCACACTCACGACGTTACCATCAGCATGACTCCCTCAAATTCACTCCATTACCATCACCTGGCCCCCTCACACTCACTCCGTCATTGTCACCCTGCCCCCTCACAGTCACTATATCTCTCTCACCCTGCCACATCACACTCACACATCATTTTCACCCTGAACCCTCACACTCACTCCATCCTAATCTCTCTGACACCCTCACAGTTACTCCATCACTGTCAACCTGCCGCATCACACTCACACATCATTTTCACCCTGCCCCTCACACACATTCCATCACCATCACACTGACCCCCTCACGCTGACTCCATCACCGTCACATGGACCCCCTCACACTCACTCATCATTTTCACCCTGCCTCCTCACACTCACTACATCACCGTCACACTGACTCACTCACACTCACTCCATCACTCTCAGCCTGACCCCCTCACACTCACGACGTCACCGTCAGCATGACTCCCTCTAATTCACTCCATTACCATCACCTGGCCCCCTCACACTCACTCCATCATTGTCACCCTGCCCCCTCACAGTCACTACATCTCTGTCACCCTGCCCCATCACAATCACACATCATTTTCACCATGCCCCTCACACTCATTCCATCACCATCACACTGACACCCCCACACTCACTCCAACAACGTCACACTGACTCACTCACACTCACTCCGTCACACTCAGCCTGACGCCCTCACACTCACGCCGTCACCGTCAGCATGACTCCCTCACACTCACTCCATCACCGTCGCCTGACCCCCTCACACTTACTCTGTCATTGTCACCCTGCCCCCTCACACTCACTATATCTCCGTCACCCTGCCCCATCAGACTCAATCATCATTTTCACCCTGTCCCCTCACACTCGCTCTTAAAAATCACACTGACCGCCTCACACTCACTCCATCACCGACAGCACGAACCCGTCATGCTTACTCCATCACTGACACACTGAAACCCTCACACTCACTCCATCACCGTCATCCTGACCTCCTCACACTCACTCCATCACCGTCACCCAGACCCCCTCACCCTCACTCTGTCATTGTCACCCTGCCCCCTCACATTCACTCTAACACCGTCACACTGACCCCCTCACACTCACTTCATCACTATCACCCTGACCACCTCACACTCACTCCATCACCGTCACACTGAGCCCTTCATACTCACTCCATCACAATCGCACTGACACTATCACACTCACTCAATCACTGTCATCGCGACCCCCTCACACTCACTCCATCTCCCTCACCCTGACCCCCTCACACTCACTTCATCACTGTCACCCTGACCCCCTCATATTCACTCAATCACAGTCACCCTGAAACATCGCACTCACTCCATCACCGTCACACTAACCCCCTCACATTCACTCCATCACCATCACACTGACCCCCTCACACTCACTCCCTCACTGACACCATGACCACCTTACACTCACTCCATCACCATTACCCTGACCTTCTCACATTCACTCCATCACCATCAGCCAGATCCCCTCACACTCACTCCATCACCGTCCTCATAACACCCTCACACTCATTCCATCACAATCTCCCGGAGACCCTCACACTCACTACATCACTGTGTCCCTGACTCCTCAATGTCAATCCATCACTGACCCCCAACACTCATTTAGTCAACCTCACCCTGACCCCTCACACTCACTCAATCAGTTTCCCGACACCCTCACACTCACTCCATCTCCTTCACTCTGACCTCCTCATACTCAATCCATCGCCCTCACCCTGACCACTCACACTCACTCCATCACCATCACACTGACCTCCACACACTCACTCCGTCACCATCACCGTCACCCTGACCACTCACACTCACTCCATCACCGTCACCCTGACCCCCTCACACTCACTCCGTCATTGTCGCAGGGCATTCCCTAGGCGAGATCAACATGAACAAAATCACCACTTTCTGAGATTAGAGATTCCATTCATTAGTCTAACAACAGGCAGGAGGAAGCTGTTTCTGAACTTGCTGCTCTGTGTTTTCAAGCTTCTCTATCTTTCAGCCTAATTGAAGAGGTTGTGGAAGATCTTTACAAGCATGTGATGGGTCTTTGGTAATGTTAGAAAAAAGAACATTCCCGTACTGGAACAGGCCATTCGGCGGCCTAAGCCTGCGCCGATCCAAATTCTCTTTCTCAGCCTGTCACCTATTTTCTAAAGGTCTGTATCCCTATACTCCCTGCCCATTCATGTATCTTTCCTGAAACATCTAAAATGGAGCCCCTATTGTGAGTGGGCACGGTGACAGTGATGCAGTAACTCTGAGGGAGTCAGGGTGATTGTGACGCAGTGAGTGTGAGGGGATCAGGGTGATAGTGACGCAGTAAGTGTGAGGGGGTCAGGGTGACAGTGACACAGTATGCGTAGGGATGTTAGGGTGATAGTGACGCAGTCAGTGTGTGTATGTAAGGGTGAGAGTGACGTAGTAATTATGAGGTGGCAGTATGATATTGATGCAGTAAGTGTGAGTGGGTCAGGGTGTCAGTGACGCAGTAAGTGTGAGGGGGTCAGGGTGTCAGTGGTGCAGTCAGTGTGAGGGGGTCAGGGTGACGATGATGCAGTAACTGTGAGGGGGTTAGAGTGATAGTGACGCAGTAATTGTGAGGGGGTTAGGGTGATAGTGACGCATTAAGTGTGAGGGGGTCAGGGTGATAGTGATGCAGTAAGTGTAGAAGTGTTAATGTGATAGTGAGACAGTAAGAGTGAGAGGGTCTTGTTGATAGTGATGCAGTAACTCTGAGGGATCAGGCTGACAGTGACGCTATAAGTGTGATGGGAAAGGATGATAGTGACACAGTTAGTGTGATGGGGCCAGGGTGATAGTGACACAGTTATTGTGGCGGGGTCAGGGTAATAGTAACACAGTTAGTGTGAGGGGATCTAGTTGATAGTGAAGCAGTAACTCAGAGGTTTGTTGCTGATTGACTGTCTCTCCCTCCTATCCCTCCCTCCCTCTCTCTGACACACACACTCTTTCTCCCTGATCCTCACCCTCTGACCCAGAGATTCGGGTGAGTTGGTCGTGACGCTGCATGTGGAGGTTTGGGGTGAAATGTGGGAGGAAGGGAAAATGGGGTAGAGACTGAATTGTGGGAGGGAGACAGCGACAGCAGGACATTGAGAGTGAGAGTGAGCGGGAGTGGGAGGGGGAGATGAAAGAGTGGAGGCAGGTGGAGAAACTAAGGTTGGGGGTGTGTGTGAGACGGGGGGCGAGGGACAGTAGAGGGGAAAGGTGGTGAGAAAAAGTGAGTGTGCAGAGACAGAGGGGGAGAAATGAGGAGAAAAAAAGGGCGAGAGGAAATGGGGAGGCCAGGCTACAGAGGGAGTTAAATCCAGCTCCTGATCTCAGGGCGCAGTGCCCTCCCCGTCCCTGAGGACCAGGACTCGGGGCTGAGACTGTCTCTCTCCAGCTTAGCTTCTCCAACACAAAGACACACAACAGCATCGTTCACTCTGCTGCTTGGCACACTTTAATGAACATTTTTATTGTTTACAAATGGAAGCGATGGATGCAGTCAGTGGGATGGATACAGTCACTGGCCCCTGAGTTGTGAGAAACATTCAAATGTGCCTCTCTAATCCCTCTGGGGGATAAGGATGGACAAACTAGCGCTACCCTCACTCTGTTACCATAGCGACAGGCTGCTCCATCGCTGAAACACTGAAATGAAATGAGAAAATCCCGGAGGGATTGATTATTGAGGGAATTTGACAAACGGATGGATTTGGGTGAAGGGATATTTCAGCACATCCTTCAGCTGCTGCCTGAACTTAGTCTGGGTCACGGCATAAATTGTGGTGTTTGTGCAGCAACTGAGGAGCTGCAGCATGAAGCCCAATTCCTTCACAAATTCATGGAGATGCACAGAGTAATACCCAATATCCCACATCCGGCCCCATATAGAATACAGCATGAACGTTGACCATAACAGGATGAAATTAGCCGAGATCACAAACAGTAAAATGATGGATTTTTTTCGGTTTCTCATTTCAGTGTCAGACTGAGCGTCCCCATTAGTGTGAGCGCAGAGTCTCCTGCGGGCTCTGCTGGTCACTAAAATGTGTCTGACGGTGAGAACATTGAGCAGCAGAATCAGGAGAAATGGGACACACGGGGTTAGAATGTGGTGGAGGAACTCGATTGCGGCCCAGACCCTGGAGGATAGAGCAGCGCCTGTTACATCACAAAACCAGGGATTGCTCGCCAGCAAATACCAAGGCAAGAGCATAAAATACCAGGAAATGTTCCTTAAACAGCTCAGCACAGTCACTGCTCCCAGAACCACAGCCGCCGTTTTCTCACTGCAATATTTACTTTTCAGCTTCTGGCAGCAAATGGCCACAAACCGATCAAAGGTGAAAGTGACGGTGAACCAGATGGAGCAGTCAGTGGCTGCATAAAGCAGGACGGCGTGGATATTACACACGGGGACGGAGTACCACAGGAAATAAAATTGTTCATCATAAACAATGGGAATGTGTCTCAGTATCAGGTCGAGGATAATGACCAGGAGATCCGCCACTGCCATGGCGCCCAGGTAACGTCTGACACATGGAGACAATCCACAATCTTTATAAAGCAGGACATAGATGGTCACTACGTTAACTGTGAGGAAGGAAAACAAACCCATTATCCATCAGCCTGGAGGCAAAGGGACCCGTTTGATCGGGGACCCAGTGAGTTTTTCAAATGTGTCCCTGTATTCAGGGATTTATTAAAATAATTGGAGCTGGAATAACAAATGGGAAGTTCTGAATTACTGACAAAAATGTGACATAAACCACAAGAAACTCTTCATCCCCAAACACACAGTGACACATCCATAAGAACAGATGGTTTCTGGAACACTCGATCACTCGAGAGCAGACGCAGGTCACTACTTCCCAGTTCCTAATACGGAGGGTGGAAACGTTGCTGTCCTGAAGGATTCTCTCCCAGTTTCCTGAAGACAAACGGAGTTTGGGAACTTCTGTATTTTGGTCTAAATTGTGGTCGATCCTGTGTCGTAAAGAAATGTAAACGCAGAGAAAATGTATTCACACCTTTAACTGCCTGAGGGGACTTCGGAACATTGTCTCCTTCTCCCTGGAACGGGATCTCTTCCCTCGGGATCTTACCGTTTGTTCAATTCACTGACTTCGACCGTTCACAAACAATGTCAGGGACAGAACGTTCCGGGAAATGTCAGTTATAGAATGTCAGGAACAGAATGTTCCAGGGAATGACAGTTATAGAATGTCGGAGACAGAACATTCCGGAGAAGGTCAGTTATAAAATGTTGGGGATAGAACGTTCCAGGGAATGTCAGTTATAGAACGTTCCGGGGTGCCCTTTGACCTGTCCATCACCTTTCCCACCTACCCAGCCCACCAACACGATGTCCTGTGCACAGGCTACATATCTGTCCAGCACGGGGAGCTGTGCAGCGATCACCCGAGAATTAATCTGTAAACCAGGATCAGTTACCCCCCCACAGCATGTAGGACTGTGTACCCCACCCCAGTGCATTGATCTGTAACCCAGGAGCAGTCACCCTCCCAGCATGTAGGACTGTGTACACCACCCCAGTACATTGCTCAGTAACACTGCGTTACGTCACTGCCCAGCGAGGGCAAACTTGCAAGCCATGCTGGAAGTGACAGGATATGCAGCTCCCATCCATTTCCAGCTCCATATCTCCATTTTGCCATGACAAGGGTGTGCTGTGCGTGTGAAACTCACTGCCAGAGAGAGATGGCGGGGGAATCAGTTTAAATATCATCACATGGGACGGGTTTGGTAAGCAGTCAGAGAGGGGGAGACTGAGAGACAGTGTCATGGAAGGATGTGTTCCCAGGTTTCAGAATGCTGAAATGGAGACAATTCGATAGCATCCTGTAACATCAGCCAGTCTTCCCAGGAAAGATTGTAAAAAGGGAGATTGGTTTGAAGTCAGATGATGGAGAGTTTTGGATGAGCATTTGTTCTACAGGCTTGTAAATGGGAGTGGTTTCAACAGAATCTATGACTCATTGGGCAGACTGTAAAAATAATTTGTCTCCGTGCCATTTTCATTGCGTGTGACAGAGGGATTGTATGCACGAGGCTGAGCTAGTTTCCTGGTGCTGTCTTACCAAACTCACCTCATTAACTACGTACCCCACCCCATGGTGTCCCTCTCATTCAATGCCAGCCTGATTTTCTCCCACCCAACATGGCTAGAGGTATGTACCATCGTCCAGATGTCCCTGGATATTCTGTGATCCCTGGCACTGGTGCCATCTTTAAAATGCCAATGGGCACAAGGTTGAGCTTTCTCTGTTAGGATCTGCCCTGCACAGTTTACTCCGGGCATGGCAGATAAGGGGCAATTACACCACTGTTTGTCGACAGGGACACAGAGGTCCTGGTGGAGGGGCTAGTACAGAGGGGGGCCATTCTCTTCGCATAGGGAGCCACACCACCAGACCCACCATGCATGGTCTGAGCTCACCACCCAGCTCAGTGGAGTATCGGTGGTCTGAAGAAATGTCCAGCAATACAGGACAAGCATCAATAACATTCTCCGCTCTGTCAGGGTAAGTATTACCGTATTCTTTCTGCTCCCTCACACTCACTGTATATCTGTTATAGCACCTACCCCTAAACAAGGTCCATGCTCCAAAACTCTCACTACTGCATGCAGCACCTTCCCCCGATCTCCCCCACTCTCTCTCTCTCATCCCTCCAGTTTACCCCATACACAAATAACACTGCATGGATACAACAAAGTGGACTGACTCCCTCCAGACACTTCACTATGGGCCCCCTCCCCACCTACACTAAAGCTAACAGCAGGGACACTCCCTTCCACTCTCCCTTTCTCCCATTCCGGGAGAAACAGCCTGGAATAGGACAGAAAGGGCCAAGCCGGGTGGTGGAGTGCCCGATATCCGTTCCCTCACACCCCCCTCCCTCCACCATGTGGGGAGGACCCTGGTACGAGCCGGAGAGGACCGGGACAACTCGTGTGGAGATTCTGAAGGATCCACGTCCCAGCGACCGAGTAATGAGCAATGTTCAGTGAAGAAACTCTCACTTTATACCCACTGGCATCTCTGTTTCCCCCTGGCAAAACTTAGAAGCTGTGGCCCTGATGTCATCTCCCTTTTGTGTAGAGCTGAGACAAATGGCATCCCCACGGTCTCGGTGGGTAGGAGGGTGGGCTCACAACACATCGTTTCCACCACCTCTCAGGAAGGGAGCATGGAGACTTCCTCCTACATCTCCTCCTGTAAACAGTTCAGATACTGAAACTAATGTGTGATAGTTACAGCTCTCCCCACTTGTCCTGACATCTTCAATAATATATGGTCATATACACCCAGGGCCCTCTGCTCCTGCAGCCCCTTTATAATGGTACAGCCTGTTTTAAACTGTCTTTCAATGTCCTCCCTACCAAATTGCATCACCTCACATTGCTCTGCATTGATCCCAATCTGCCCGAAATATACACAACGTGTCATTGTCCAGTTAGAGTTCCACCCTGTCCTCCATAAACTTCACAGCTCTTCCAGGTTTGGTGCCATTTACAAGAATTGATATTGTCATCGCGTCACAGTCCCCCCCAAAAAACTGAAATCCTGTCACATGCACGAGTGTGAGCCAGTGAAATACTGCTATATTCCCACGGACGGAGTCGGATAATGAGATTTTGTCAACAGAGCACCAAAATCCTGACACACACCAGACACAGGGAATGAAAAATGACAAACCATGAAGCAAGAGAAATCTGATAGGCTTTGCTTATCTTCATTGACATCATGGTATTAACGTGATCAAGTTGAAAGTGTGTATTGTACCTTTAAGACAGAATGAATGCTGTTCTGAACTCAGAGCATCCAAGCTCCTTTGTATATGAGAGGATGGCAGACCTAGAGTGTGAAGGACAACTGAAAAATATGTCACATTTGTCTGCTAAATAGATGCCTGAGTTGGTTGCTGTTTGGACATTAATTCGAATTTTACCAATCAGTTTAAATAATACCCCAGGATACCAAAACCAAGTTTGAATTTATTGTTTTTCAAAAATCGAACCAATGAGATAATCCGATGTGGATATTTAAAACGCAGGCATTTTGAAAATTGCAGTCAGAGCAAATCCCATCAACACAGATCCAAGAGATTCGGAAACACTCTCTATAAAAGGTACCTTTTCATATGAAACATATCCGCTGTAAACAGAAAGAAAATGACCCTGGGAGATCTACAGCCGGAAGAAGACGCGCAAACAACAGCTGCTGTGTGGTTTTGAAATTACATTGATGTGATTTTAAGAAGTGTCTTATTGAAATCGTATATTGTTATGGAGTTGGAGTGGGGTAATAAGAAATTAAGAGAAAGGGGGTCTCAGAGTTGTGAATAGTTGATGTAAAATGTTTACTTTCCGAGTTCAAAAATAAATTGATGTTTTTATTTAAACAATGGAATTTGGGAGTTCTCTGTTCCTAATATTATAACAGTGTACGAGGCGAATTGAGCATTTCTTTATGTTTAGTTTCAATTACCTGATGAGTTTCACGTCCTGCCCTAACCATTCCCGTATGTGTATCTGTGTGTCTCTGTGTGGGGCAGGTCTGGAAGTCTCTGTGGTGTTTAAAGTGATGCAATAATCTCCGGATCTGTGCCTCACAACACACTTCACATTCAACAACCAAATATATGAACAAATCAACGGCACAACCATGGGCTCACCCATCTCTGGACTCAAAGCAGGAGCTGTAATTCAAAGACTAGAAGAAACAGTCTTACCGCAAATTCAACCCAAACTCTGGGTCAGATATGTGGATGACACCTTTGTAATCATTAAAAACACAGAAATAGAGAACACACACCAGATCATCAACGCCACACTAACAGGAATGCGATTCACGAGAGAGGAAGAAAAGGCCAACTTACTCCCATTCCTAGACGTGATGGTACAGAGAACACCGAACGGAGAATTCACCACAAAGGTATACAGGAAAGCCACACACACAGACCAAGTCCTGAACTACGAAATCAACCACCCCAACACACACAAAAGAAGTTACATCAAGGCACTATTCAGAGTAGCCACAACACACTGCAGTAAACCAGAACTGCAAAAAGAGGAAGAAGAACACCGATACAATGTAATCACAAAAAACAGATACCCGCATCAACAGATGCCTAAGGGAAAGACAACGGAATGAGGACATGCCACAACCCAAAGGACTAAGCAACCTACCATACATCAAGAGCATTTCCAAACTGACAGCCAGACGATTGCGACCACTAGGACTCATAACAGCACACAAACCAACAGCTACTCTCAGACAACAACTCACCAGAACAAAGGACACGATATCCAGCATGAGCAAAACCAATGCAGTGTACAAAATCCCATGCAAGGACTGCACAAAACACTACATAGGACAAACAGGAAGACAGTTAACGATCCGCATCCATGAACACCAACTAGCCACGAAACGACACGATCCTTAGTAGCCACACACGCAGATGACAAGCAACATGAATTTGACTGGTACAATACTACTATTATAGGACAAGCCAAACAGAGAACGGCCAGGGAATTCCTTGAGGCATGGCACTCATCCACTGATTCAATCAATAAGCACATCGACCTGGACCCAATATACCGACCACTGGAACGGACAGCTGGAACTGACAACCAGAAGCGGCAGAATCAAGTCACTAAAAATGCTGGAGGAAAGATCACAGAAGCGCTTCACAGGAGCCTCCCAAGCACTAAGGATGTCACCTAGACTGGGGACAAAACATCTGCAACACAAATTCCCAGCTCGGAGAACAGAACCACCATACCCATAGTATATATCTGTCCAGCACGGGGAGCTGTGCAGAACACAACAGTGCGTTGATCAATAAACCCGGATTATATATCTGTCCAGCGCCGGGAGCTGTGCAGACCACAGCAGGGCACTAATGTGTGAACCTGAAACTAATATCCATCCAGCATAAGGAGTTACACAAACCACATCATTGCATTCTCTATCAACCTCACCCAGATCGTCTGACCAGCACAGCGACCTGTTCAGTGATCACCCGTGAATTAATTGGTAAACCAGGAGCAGTTTCCCTCTCAGCATGTAATACAATGTACACCACCCCAGTGCATTGATCTGTAGTCCAGGCACAGGTACACTCCCAGCATGAAGGACTGTCTGCACCATAACAGTGCATTGCTCTGTAAACAAGGAGCTGTCACCCTCCCAGCATGCAAATCTGTTTACACCGCCCCAGTTCATTGGCTGTAACCCAGGGGCAGTTACCCTACCAGCATCTAGGACAGTACACCACCCCAGTGCATTGATTTGTAATCCAGGAGAACTTACGCTCTCAGCACGTAGAGCTGTGTACACCACCCCGGTGTATTGATCTGTAAATCAGGAGCCGTTACCCTCCCAACATGTAGAGTTGTGTACACGATTCCAGTGCATTGACCTGTAACCCAGGAGCTGTTATCCTCCCAGCATGTTGTACTGTGTGCACAACACCAGTGCATTGATCTGTAAACCACGAGCAGTTACCCTCACAGCATGCAAGACTGTGTAACCCATCCCAGTGCATTGATCTGTAAACCAGGAGCAGTTACCTTCCCAGCATGTCGTGCTGTGTACACAACACTAGTGCATGATCTGTAAACCAAGAGCAGTTACCCAATCAGCATGTAGAGCTGTGTACCCCACCCCAGTGCATTGATCTGTAACCAAGGAGCAGATACCCTCCGTGCATGTAGGACTGGGTACTTCACCCCAGTGCATTCTTCTGTAAACCAGGAGCAGGTACTCTCCCAGCATGTAGGACTGTGTACACCACCACAGTGCATTAATGTGTAAACCAGGAGCAGTTACCCTTCCAGCAAGTAGGACTGTGTACACCATCCCAGTGCATTGATCTGTAAACCAGGAACAGTTGCACTCCCAGCATGTAGGACTGTGAGCACCACCCCAGTGCATTGATCTGTAACCCAGGAGCCGTTATTCTCCCAGCATGTAGGACTGTGTACACAACCCCAGTGCATTGATCTGTAACCCAGCAGCAGTTACCATACCGGCATGTACAGCTGTGTACACCATTCCAGTGCATTGATCGGTAACCCAGGAGCAGTTACCCTCCCAACATGTCGAGCTGTATACACCACCCCAGTGCATTGATCTATAAACCAGGAGCAGTTACCCGCCCAGCATGTAGGACTGTATACACCACCTCAGTGCATTGATCTGTAAACGAGGAGCAGTTACCCACCCAGTATGTCGGACTGTGTGCCCAACCCCAGTGCATTGATCTGTAACCCAGGAGCAGTTATCCTCGTTGCATGAAGGACTCTGTTCCCCACCCCAGTGATTTGATCTGTAACCCTGGGCAAGTTACCCTCCAGCATGTAGGACTTTGTGCTCCACCCCAATGCATTGCTCTAGTAACCCTGCGTTAGATCCCGGCCAGCGTGGGGCAACTTGTAACCCATGCTGGATGTGACAGGATGTGCAGCTCCCATACATTTACTGCTCCATATCTCCATTGTGCCATGGTAAGTGGGTGATGTGGTTGTGAACATCACTGCCACAGTGAGATGGCATCGGAATCAGTTTCAATATCACCACAGGGGAGGGGTTTTGACTACCGACAGACAGTGGGAGACTGAGAGACAGTGTCATGGAATGATGTGTTCCCAGGTTTCAGAATGCTGAAATGTCGACACTTCGATATCATATTGTAATATGAGCCAGTCTTCCCAGGAAAGATGGGAAAAAGTGATACTGGTATGAAGTCAGATGAGCATTTGACTAGGTGACATCATCAGTGAGAGTCTCCACTGCAGTGCTGTTGGTATATCCCGCCTCTCTATTTCGAGGTCTTGGTTTCTTAATTTGGGTAATGTCATTTCCGGTTTTCTTTATTACAAGAGAAGGTAGATAGGATATAAATTGATGTTTTTATTGATGGACTTCTTGTTTGAATGCGATTGCTCTAAGAACGTCTTTGCGTTTCTTAATATGTGCATGTGTTGTTTCAGTCAAAGTGGTGCCCTTCTTTGTCTGTACGTATGGAACATAGTGATAGTGGGTCAGGTCTTTTGCTGGTCAGCTGGTTTTCGTGTATCCTGGTAATACGACAACAGGACCATTTCAATGGCGGAAAAATGATGTTTAATCAATGTGTGTGTGCAGATATTTTGCATATGTGCACAACACATTCTAAATGAATAACGGAGACACAGTTATCGAAAAATGATGCACATGATGTCTACAATTTATAAAACTCTGTTTGATGCTCATCTAAAGTGATATGTTCCCCTTCTCTCAATGTTGCCTCCTTTTCTGGAATTCTCTACTCTAATCTTTCATTCTAATCAGGATGTGTGTTATAAATTCTTGCTTCTGGTGTCCCAACTTATTTCAAGTTAATCCCCTTTCTACCGGGACTTCAATATATTGTCCTGCTGGGTTCTTTCCAAAGCTAGTGTCTGTCATATTATTGGAAATTAAAATTCTGGCATCAGACCCAGCATGTGAATACATTACTCTGTTGAAAATGCACTGTGCAAAGGACCACAGCACAAAAGGAATTGACAAAACATTGAGGGATGTGCATCTACTTCTTTCAATAATCTAGTTTTCTCATTTTTCACATTTCCTCATCTATATACACTCTTCCGTTCTCTCTTTGTATCTAGTTCAGAAATCTGCCCATTATTCTTTGTGTCACATCTTCATGTTACTTGTCGTCTGTGTGTGTGGCTACTAAGGATAGCTGCTCATCAACAGATGCCTAAGGGATAGACAACGGAACGAGGACATGCCGCAATCCAAAGGACTAGCCACACTACCGTACATCAGGAGCATTTCTGAACTGACAGCCAGACTACTGCGACCACCAGGACTCATAACAGCACACAAACCAACAGCCACTCTCAGACAACAACTCACCAGAACAAAGGACCCGATACCCAACATGAGCAAACCTAATGTAGTGTACAAAATCCCATGCAAGGACTGCACAAAACACTACATCGGACAAACAGGAAGACAGTTAACGATCCGTATACACGAACACTAACTAGCCACGAAACGACACGACCAGCTATCCTTAGTAGCCACACACACAGACGACAAGCAACATGAATTCGACTGGGACAACACTACCATTATAGGCCAAGCCAAACAGAGAACAGCCAGGGAATTCCGAGAGGCATGGCACTCATCCACAGACTCTATCAACAAACACGGTAAAAACAATGACTGCAGATGCTGAAAATCAAATACTGGATTAGTGGTGCTGGAAGAGCACAGCAGTTCAGGCAGCATCCAACGAGCAGCGAAATCAACGTTTCGGGCAAAAGCCCTTCATCAGGAATAAAGGCAGTGAGCCTGAAGCATGGAGAGATAAGCTAGAGGAGGGTGGGGGTGGGGAGAGAGTAGCATAGAGTACAATGGGTGAGTGGGGGAGGAGATGAAGGTGATAGGTCAAGGAGGAGAGGGTGGAGTGGATAGGTGGAAAAGAAGATAGGCAGTTCGGACAAGTCAAGGAGGCAGTAACTGAGCTGGAAGTTTGAAACTAGGATGAGGTGGGGGAAGGGGAAATGAGGAAGCTGTTGAAGTCCACATTGATGCCCTGGGGTTGAAGTGTTCCGAGGCGGAAGATGAGGCGTTCTTCCTCCAGGCGTCTGGTGGTGAGGGAGCGGCGGTGAAGGAGGCCCAGGACCTCCATGTCCTCGGCAGAGTGGGAGGGGGAGTTGAAATGTTGGGCCACGGGGCGGTTTGGTTGATTGGTACGGGTGTCTCGGAGATGGTCCCTAAAGCGCTCTGCTAGGAGGCGCCCAGTCTCCCCAATGTAGAGGAGACCGCATCGGGAGCAACGGATACAATAAATGATATTGGTGGATGTGCAGGTGAAACTTTGATGGATGTGGAAGGCTCCTTTAGGGCCTTGGATAGAGGTGAGGGAGGAGGTGTGGGCACAGGTTTTACAGTTCCTGCGGTGGCAGGAGAAAGTGCCAGAATGGGAGGGTGGGTCGTAGGGGGGTGTGGACCTGAACAGGTAGTCACGGAGGGAACGGTCTTTGCGGAAGGCGGAAAGGGGTGGGAGGGAAATATATCCCTGGTGGTGGGGTCTTTTTGGAGGTGGCGGAAATGTCGGTGGATGATTTGGTTGATGCGAAGGTTTGTAGGGTGGAAGGTGAGCACCAAGGGCGTTCTGTCCTTGTTACGGTTGGAGCGATGGCGTCTGAGGGCGGAGGTGCGGGATGTGGACGAGATGCGTTGGAGGGCATCTTTAACCACGTGGGAAGGGAAATTGCGGTCTCTAAAGAAGGAGGCCATCTGGTGTGTCCTATGGTGGAACTGGTCCTCCTGGGAGCAGATACGGTGGAGGCGGAGAAATTGGGAATACGGGATGACATTTTTGCAAGAGATAGGGTGGGAAGAGGTGTAATCCAGGTAGCTATGGGAGTCAGTAGGTTTGCAAAAAATGTCAGTGTCAAGTCGGTCGTCACTAATGGAGATGGAGAGGTCCAGGAAGGGGAGCGAGGTGTCAGAGATAGTCCAGGTAAATTTAAGGTCAGGGTGGAATGTGTTGGTGAAGTTGATGAATTGCTCAACCTCCTCGTGGGAGCACGAGGTGGCGCCAATGCAGTCATCAATGTAGCGGAGGAAGAGGTGGGGAGTGGTGCCGGTGTAATTACGGAAGATCAACTGTTCTACATAGCCAACAAAGAGACAGGCATAGCTGGGGCCCATACGTGTGCCCATGGCTACGCCTTTGGTCTGGAGGAAGTGGGAGGATTCAAAGGAGAAATTGTTAAGGGTGAGGACCAGTTCGGCCAAACGAATGAGTGTGTCAGTGGAAGGGTACTGTTGGGGACGTCTGGACAGGAAAAAACGGAGGGCTTGGAGGCCCTGGTCATGGCGAATGGAGGTGTAGAGGGATTGAATATCCATGGTGAAGATAAGGCGTTGGGGGCCAGGGAAACGGAAGTCTTGGAGGAGGTGGAGGGCGTGGGTGGTGTCTCGAACGTATGTGGGGAGTTCCTGGACGAGGGGGGATAGGACAGTGTCAAGGTAGGTAGAGATGAGTTCAGTGGCGCAGGAGCATGCTGAGACAATGTGTCGGCCAGTGTGGTCAGGCTTGTGGATCTTGGGAAGGAGGTAGAACCGGGCAGTGCGGGGTTCCCGGACTATGAGGTTGGAAGCTGTGGGTGGGAGATCTCCTGAGGTGATGAGGTTCTGTATGGTCTGGGAGATGATGGTTTGGTGATGGGGGGTGGGGTCATGTTCGAGGGAGCAGTAGGAAGAGGTGTCCTCGAGTTGGCGTTTGGCTTCAGCGGTGTAGAGGTCAGTGCGCCAGACTACCACTGCGCCCCCTTTATCCGCTGGCTTGATGGTGAGGTTGGGATTGGAGCAGAGGGATTGGAGGGCTGCGCGTTGTGAGGGTGAGAGGTTGGAGTGGGGGAGGGGGGACGACAGGTTGAGGCGGTTAATGTCCCGGCGGCAGTTGGAAATGAAGAGGTCGAGGGCAGGTAATAGGCCAGCGCGGGGTGTCCAGGTGGATGCAGTGTGTTGGAGGTGGGCGAAGGGGTCCTCGGAAGGTGGGCGGAAGTCCTGATTGTGAAAGTTAGCTCGGAGGCGGAGGCGACGGAAGAATTGTTCGATGTCACGTCGTGTATTAAATTCATTGATGCGTGGACGGAGGGGGATGAAGGTGAGTCCTTTGCTGAGGACTGATCGTTCGTCCTCAGTGAGTGGGAGGTCTGGGGGGATGGTGAAAACTCGGCAGGGCTGGGAGCTGGGATCTGGTGTTGGTGTGGAGCTGGGAGTGGGGTCGGAGCCAGTACCTGGAGTGGGTGTGATGGTGGGGGGAATGGGGGTGGAGGCATGAGCAGGGGTAATGTTGCCCTCGGGGTTCTGGGGTATGGGTATAGTGACAGTGTGGTCTGTGGGGGCCGTGTCAGCAGAATGCAGGTGAGTGGCGCTGGTGTGGGTGGAAGTGGTGGTGATCATGGCAGTAGGGGTGGCGGGAGTCACTGAGCATGTGGCATCAGCGATGATGTGAGGGCCGGAAGTGGCTGTGGGAGTGGCCATGATGTGGGTGGAAGTGACATCATCACTCAGCGTGGGGGTGGTAGCTGCGTCAGCCGCATGGCTAATGGTGTTTCCGAGGCCAGTGGAATCTTCTGGAATGTTTGAGGAGCGCTGGTTATGGAGGTGGGTGGATAAAAGTTTGTTGTACTTACAGTTTTTGATGTTTGAGATGGAATTGAAATACTGTTTGTTGAGAGTATGAAATCTCCTGAGGATGTAGTACAGAGTGGGTCCTTTGCAATTCTGAGTGTGGCCCTCAGCTGAGGCAAGGCTGACTGTAGAGAGGTTAGGTGCCTGCGCATTGCTGCAAGCGTGGAGCGGAGGATCCTGAAGGATAACTGTTGCTGGTGTTTTTGAATCTGTAGTCTGTACTGTTTGTCCTGTTCGGGTCCGAACTCTGCTGGTTTAAAGGTGGTCTGGAGTCCATGTGGGATGAGTTGGTTACGGAGGCATGCACTGAGGAAGCAAATGTGGCTGTGGTACCGAGTTTGTTTCACGACATGGTTGAAGAGCTTCAGAGCAGAGGAAATGACCTGGGAGTTGCAGTGGGAGAGGGACTGCCTGAGATTCTTGTAGAGAGAGGAGCAAAACTTCTTCAAGGCAGGCATCCTTGCAAGAGGATTCGCAGTAGGGTTAAAATCAACAAGGTAAAAACAATGACTGCAGATGCTGAAAATCAAATACTGGATTAGTGGTGCTGGAAGAGCACAGCAGTTCAGGCAGCATCCAACGAGCAGCGAAATCAACGTTTCGGGCAAAAGCCCTTCATCAGGAATAAAGGCAGTGAGCCTGAAGCATGGAGAGATAAGCTAGAGGCGGGTGGGGGTGGGGAGAGAGTAGCACAGAGTACAATGGGTGAGTGGGGGAGGAGATGAAGGTGATAGGTCAAGGAGGAGAGGGTGGAGTGGATAGGTGGAAAAGAAGATAGGCAGGTCGGACAAGTCAAGGAGGCAGTAACTGAGCTGGAAGTTTGAAACTAGGATGAGGTGGGGGAAGGGGAAATGAGGAAGCTGTTGAAGTCCACATTGATGCCCTGGGGTTGAAGTGTTCCGAGGCGGAAGATGAGGCGTTCTTCCTCCAGGCGTCTGGTGGTGAGGGAGCGGCGGTGAAGGAGGCCCAGGACCTCCATGTCCTCGGCAGAGTGGGAGGGGGAGTTGAAATGTTGGGCCACGGGGCGGTTTGGTTGATCGGTACGGGTGTCTCGGAGATGTTCCCTAAAGCGCTCTGCTAGGAGGCGCCCAGTCTCCCCAATGTAGAGGAGACCGCATCGGGAGCAACGGATACAATAAATGATATTGGTGGATGTGCAGGTAAACACATCGACCTGGACCCAATATGCCTGCCACTACAGTGGACAGTTCGAACTGACAACTGGAAGCGGCAGAGACAGGTCACTATAAATACCGGAGAAAACAGCTCAGAAGCGCTTCACAGGAGGCTCCCAAGCACTGAGGATGTCACCTCGACAGGGGACGAAACGTCTGCAACACAAATTCCCAGCTCGGCGAACAGAACCACAACAACGAGCACGCGAGCTACAAATCTTCTACCAAACTTTGATCAGTATAATGATGGCTGGCCTTTTATTTCCACACAGTACTCTTGCTCTCACCTCATCCCTTTACTGTCTCTAAATCTTTATTTATACTCAGTGTCTTGGCTTCTTGGTGTGAGTGAATTCCCCAGATTCGCCAGTCGCTGAGTGCAGACATTTATTCTCATCTCAATGCAGAATTCCCTACCTGTGCCTAATACTGTGGGTCCTTGTTTTAGACACCACAGCCTGAGGAATTATCATCCATGCTTGCAATCTGTCTCACCCTGTCATGTGTTTTATACATCTCAGTGAGATCACCACTCACCCTTCTAAAACCCATGGAATACAGGCCCAGTCGCCACAAAGTCTGCTCCCACAACAAGCCTGTCATCCCAGAGATCAGCCTGGTTATCCTTCACTGCTGTCCCTCAATGTCATGTTTCTCCTGTATTAGGTAAGGAGACCAAAACTGCACAAAATACTGCACAAGTTTCGAGATTGGGTCTCTCCAAGGGCCTGTACAGCTGCAGTAATAACACCCTTACTCCCGGGCTCAAATCCTCCTGATATGAATGTCAACGGTCCATTTATCTCCCTAACTACTTTTTGTTCCTATAAAATTGTTTTCAGTGACTGGTGTACAGGGAGATCCAGATGCTTCTCAATGTTACAGCTCCCCCCTTGGAGGGTCTCTGTACACTGGGCAGCGTGGCAATGCCATTCCCTGTATTGATCTCTGGGTTGAGAACTCACTGCGCTGCAGGGACCTCGGAGGGCTGCTCAGAAGGAAACAACAAAAAGGAGCATACATCACTCTGTAGATCAACATGTTTCAAACATAGGCTGCCAATCTCTTGTTCCCACCAAAGTGCACACCGTCACCTCTACACACCTTGCTGTCCATCTGCCACGTATTTACCATTCACTCCACTTGTCTTAGTTACCTTGACGCTTTTTTGCAATCTCCTCACCCACTCACCATCCAACATCCTTTAGTTCTGTCAGCGGGTTGGGATATATTGTATTTGATTCCCGCAACCAAATGTTGAATAGGTATTGTGAACAGCTGGGGCCTGAGCACTGATCCCTGCGATACCTCAGCAACCTTTGTTTCCAATTTCTTGATGTCCGTGAACCTGTGTGTCTCTGGCTGGGCCAGCATTTATTGCCTGTCCCGTGTTGCCCTTGAGAAGGTGTTGATGAGCGCCTTGTTGTACCACTGTCGTCCACCTGCTGTGCTTGACCCACAATGCCATTAGGGAGGGAATCTCAGGATTCTGACCCAGTGACTGTTAAGGAATGGTGATATATTTCCAAATCAGGATGGTGAATGGCTTGGAGGGAAATTTTAAGATGGTGGTGTTCCCATACATCTGCTCCCCTTGTCCTTCTGGATAGGTGTGGTCGTGTGCTGGGATGATGGTGTCTGAGGATCTTTGGTGAACCATTTCAGTGCAACTTGTAGAAAGTAAAAACTGCTGCGGCTGCTGAGCGTTGATGGTGAGCATTGTGGAGGAAACGACACTCAAACTCAATGCTTAGTGATAATAATACCATTGAATGCCAAGGGGCAGTGATTAGATTGTATTTTAGTGATGATGATCACGGTCTGGCATTTGTGTGGCGTCAACATTCTTTACCACGTGTCAGCCTGGATACTGTCCAGAAATTGTCACAAATGGATATGGACTGTTTCAGTATCTGAGGAGCCACAAATGTTGCTGAACATTGTGCAATCATTGGCGACCATCCCCACTTCTGACCTTATAACAGAGGGAAGGTAATTGATGAAGCAGCCCTGAAGACGTTTGGGCGTAGGCCACTGCCCGAGGGACTCCTACAGACTTGTCCTGGAGCTGAGTTCACTGCCCTTTATCAACCATAACCACCTTACTACGTGTCATGTATGATTCTATCCAGAAGGGTGTTTGCCCCTGATACCCATTGGTTCCAGTTTTGCGAAGGTGCCTTGATACCACACTTGGTCGAAGGTTGCCTTGTTTTAACGTTATGTCACTCTCACACCATCTCTAGAATTCAGCTCTTTTGTCCATGTTTGAACCAAGGTAATGGGGTCAGGAGCTGGGCGACCCTGGTGGAGTCCAAACTGGGCGTCATTGACCAGGTTATTGCTGAGCAGGCGCAGTTTGAAAGCACTGACACCTTCCATCACTTTACTGATGATAGAGAGTAGACTGATGGGTAGGTAATTGGCCGGATTGGATTTGTTCTGCTTTTTATGTGTAGGAGATTCTTGGTTAATTTTCTACATAATCGAGTAAATGTCATTGTTGTAATGTATTGGAACAGAAAATGTGTTGGTGGAAAAGCGCAGCAGGTCAGGCAGCATCCAAGGAGCAGGAGAATCGACGTTTCAGGCATGAGCCCTTCTTCAGGAATTTCAAGGAGCATGCCCGAAACGTCGATTCTCCTGTTCCTTAGATGCTGCCTGACCTGCGCTTTTCCAGCAATACATTTTCAGCTCTAATCTCCAGCATCTGCAGTCCTCACTTTCTCCACTGTATTGGAACAGCTTGTCTCTGGTAGTGACAACTTCTGGAGCACAAGTTTTCAGTACTATTGCCAGAATGTTATCAGCATGTGTACCCTTTGGAGTATCCAGTGTCTCCAACCGTTTCTGGATATCGCGTGGACTGAAGCAAATTGGTTAATGACTGGTAACTGAATCGCTGCGGACCACTGGAGGAGGCTGAGATGGATCTTCCACTCAGCATTTCTGACTGAAGATTGTTACGAATGGACCAGCCTTATCTTATACACTGAAGTGGTGGGCTCTTCTATCATTAAGGATGGGGATACTTGTGGAATCTCTTCCTCCAGTGAATTTTTTCATTGTCCCCAGCGTTTCTCGATGAGAAGTGGAAGGACTGCAGAGCTTAGATCTGATCCATTGCTTGTGGGATTACTTAGCTCTGTCTATCACTTACTGCTAAAGCTGTTTGGCACACAAGTCGTCCTGTTTGGTGGCTTCACCAGGCTGACATCTCAATGTCAATTGTGCCCGGTGCTGCTCCTGCCCTCCTGCATACTCCATTCAACCAAGGTTGATCCACTGGCTTGATGGTAATTGTTGTGAGGAGGATATGCCAGGCCATGATGTTGTGCGGGAATACAATCCTGCTGCTATTGCTGACCCACAATACCTTATAGAAACCCAGACTTGAGCTGCTAGATCAGTTCGAATTCTGTCTTATTTAGTACGGTGATAGTGCCACTCAAAATGTTTGAGGCTATTCTCAATGTGAAGGTGTGACTTGTCTCCACAATGACTATGCAGTAGTCACACTTACCAATATTGTCATGGGCAGATACTTCTGTAATTGGCAGAATAGTAAGGATGTGGTCAAGTAAGTATTTTCCTCTAGTTGGTTCTTTCACCACCTGCCACAAACCCAGTCTAGCTGTTATATCCTTTAGGATCAGACCAGATCGATCATTAATGCTGCTTCAGAGCCACTCTTAGTGGTAAACATTGAAATCCCCCACTCAGAGTACATCTTGCGTACTTACCACCGTCAGTGTTTCCTTCAACTATTGATCAGCATGTAAGAGTACTGATTCATCAGTTCAGAGAATCATACTTACACTGATCAAATAATTAACTAGACCAGCAATCATCCCAACACACACAAACGAAGCTGTATCAGAACACTATTCCAATAAGCCACCTCAAACTGCAGCACAGACGAACTTCGGAAAACAGCGGAGAACCACCTATACAACGCATTCAAGGAGAACGTATACTCAAAAAATACAGTCCGCAGATTTCTCAAGAACAAACCACGACAAGCAGACCAAACACAGCCGGAAACCTGAACCACCTTACCATACATCAAAGAAGTTTCAGAAATGATAGCCAAACTACTGAGACCCCTCGGAATCTTAGTAGCACACAAACCCACCAACACTCTCAAACAAAAACTAACAATCTTAAAAGACCCAATACAACCCATGGACAAAACCAACGTCGTCTACAAAATTCCATGCAAGGACTGCCACAAACACTACGTAGGACAAACAGGAAGAAAGTTAGCCACCAGGATACACGAACACCAGCTAGCCACAAAAAGATACGACCCTCTCTCCGTCGTAGCCCGACACACGGAGAAAAAAAAACACCATTTCGACTGGGACAACACATCTATCCTCGGACAGGCTAAGCAAAGATATGCCAGAGAATTCCTAGAGGCCTGGCACTCCAACCACAACGCCAAAAACAAACAAATAGATCGAGATACCATCTATCAACTCCTCAGAATACGAACAGGAAATGGCATCACCACAAACCCCAGGAACACCATCCAGGGGAAACATATAAATAGAAAGCAAGAGACAACAGCTTTGCTTCACTTGGAGGGCGCCACTGATGATGTTACCTAGCCAGGTAATGAAACGTCTGGATATCAAACCTACTGCTCAACGAGCAAGGCTACACCCTATATCTTACAGATATTGTCAGGCTGATGCTTGTCGAGTCTGTTTATTTCAATTCACTGTTTCCTGCCAGCTATCCCATTCTAGAAACATGGCCATATATTCACCCCAATTCACTAAGATTTGATTTTGCAAAGTAGGCTTTACGCTTTACCAAAGCTTTTCTGAAAATCCAAATGCATTACATCCATTGCTTCTCTTTCATTTGTCTCCCAGTCTGTTTCTCAATCATAATTCTCATTTAATAAATCTATGTTAATGTTGTCCATGACCATTAATTTCAGTCCCAATAATCTCTCCTAAACCACTTACTTGCTATGTTCTACGTTCCATATACTATGTCATTTCCCCACACCAGACTTGGTTTTTCTAGTATTGTTAGAAAGTCCTGTGAAGACAGAACTGAAGTAATGGCCTCATAGTTCTGCCATTTCACTGTTCCCATTGCACATTCTCTGGTTTCAGATTGTAAGGAAGCTGCACTTATTTTCTCATACTTCTCACGTTGACATGATTTAACAAGGTATTACAGTTCACTCTTATAACCCTTGTGAATATACTCTTCAGAAACCGATCAATTTCTGCAGTCAGATGCTCAATAATTGACACCATACACTCACGGGAGTATAGACTCTGTGCCAACAGAAATACAGCACGAACTATATTAGTCCCACTTTCCAACCCCAGACCCATAGCCGGGAATGATATAACACTTCCAAGTGCTTGAACAAGCACTTTCTAAATGTTGTGGGGTGACCTACGATAACTCCCCTCTCAGCAAGTGCATTCCAGACTCCAACACCCTGTGGGTGAAAAAAAACCCAAATCATCTCTGTACTTCAAGCTCTTCACTTTAAAAGTGTGCACTCTTGTTCTTGACCCTCTGAATAAAAGGAACAGCTGTTGTCTATCCACACTGTCCACGTCCCTCGTTATCTTATCCTTCTGAATCACATCCCCCTCAGCCTTCTCTGCTCCAAAGTAAACAACCCGAGCTTATCCACCCTCTCTCCATAGCTGATGTGCTCCATCCCAGGGAACATCCTGGTGAATTTCCTCTGCACACCCTGCAGTACAATCACATCCTTCCTGTAATGTGACTCAAAACTCCACACAGTATTCCATCTTGGCATAACCAAAGCACTGGAAAGCTCTTATAATCTACACACCCGAGGTCCAATTCTTAACTAGTCAATTACCCTGTCCAGTCACATTCAGGGATGTGTGGAGGAGAACACTCTGAGCTTCCTAACGTGGTGCCATTCATTGAGTACTCTCCTGTCTGGTTCCTTCTTCCAGGTTTACATTCCACCCGTCTGACAATTCCTTCTGTATCTTCCTGCAACATAAGGCCTTCCTCCTCACTGCCAACCACCCGGCCAATCATTGTATCAAACGCAAACTTACTTATCACAACTCCCCCCTCCTCTACTCACCTCCTTACAGATTCACATCTACACCATTTATGAATACCATAAACAATAAGGGACACAGCACTGATCCCTGTGGTACACAAGGGGACACTAGTCTCCAGTCACACAAGCATCCTTCTCCCACCACCCTCTGTCTCCTGACACTAAGATATCTTTTGTTATAACTTGTCAAGTTATCCTTGATACTGTGAGACTTCACTTTATTTTTCAGTTTCCCATGTGGAACTTTGTCAAAGGCGTTGCTGCAAAATTAAATAAGCGATCTCCTCAAACTAATTCAATCAAATTCATTAGATGTGACTTCACTTTGATAAAGTCATGATGATTATCCCTGATCAAACCTTGCCACTCTGAATGGAGTTCAATATTCTCCTTCCCTATTTTCTCCAGTAGTTTCCCAAACAATGATCTGACACTCGTTTGTCTGTAGTTCCCTGGTCTATCTCTACCACCCTTTACTGTGAAGTGGAATCGTATTAGCTGTTCTCCAGTCTTCTGGCACCTCCCGTATGGTCAGATTCTAAATAAAATTTTCAGTCAGGGTCTTTCCTTCGTTGACCCCGACAGCAGCCTGTGACACAATTTTCCAGACCGGGGGATTGGTCCAATTTTATACTGGACAAATCCTCAAATGCCTGCTCGTTTTTTACATCAATCTGTTCAAGAATTTGCCAGTCCATCTTCTCTAATTTTGTACCTGTCTCTTCCTTCTCCCAAGTAAAACAGATGTGAAGGGCTCATGTAACAATCTATTAATGTTCACCAGCTTCACACACATGCCATGTTCTCAAAGATCATAAAAGAAAACCAATGCATTGTGGTCACTGGTCCCACTGGTGGGCGGCACAATGGCATAGTGCTTAGCACTGCTGCCTCACAGCGCCAGAGACCCGCGTTGAATTCCCGCCTCAGGCAACTATCTGTGTGGAGTTTGCACATTCTCCCCGTGTCTGCGTGGGTTTCCTCCGGGTGTTCCCGTTTCCTCTTACAGACAACAATGTACAGGTTAGGAGAATTGGCCTAGCTAAATTGCCGGTAGTGCTGGGTGAATGGGTAAACGTAGGGGAATGCATCTTGGTGGGTTGCTCTTTGGATGGTGGTTGTCAATTTGTTGGGCCGAAGGGCCTGTTTCCACACTGTAAGTAATCTAATCTAATAAAAGGTCGTTTACAGCAAAGTTTTTATTTAGCTCTTCTGATCATCCAACACCAATTCCGAAATAACCTGATCTCGAGCTCGGTGCTTGACATACAGTTAATACAAGCCATCTCACACATGCTCATGAGATCCATTTTTCCAAGCATTAGCATTCAGTTGGGTTCACACTGCTTAGATATGATTTAAACAGTACATTATTACTGCAGTAGCCACAATCGTGCATATCTTCTTTTCCTGTTTTATTACATACCCAGCACTTGTATTGCAGCTTTCACTTTGATATATAACTCCCATCAATATTTGCTTCTCCTTGCTGTTTCTGAGCTCCACCTTATTAGATTCTGTAGAATCTGAGCGACGTGGACTCTGGGTAAATTAGTGTTAGAGAACATCTCGCCACATTATTTATGCTCTTCATCAGATCTCCTGTTATGCTGGTAGAGTAGAGAAGGACAATAATCTTTCAACAATGCTGTGTATTTCCCCAGCCAACTGAGACTGCTGTAACCTGGATGGGAACCTTACAGCAGGCTGCTAAAGCATTGCTGCTGCTGTACACGGTCTTAGTGAGATCACATCTGGAGTAGTGTGTACAGATTTAATCTCCTCAATGAGGAATGGATATTGTTACATTCGAAGCAGCTCAGAGATGGTACCCTTAACTGATTCCTGTAATGAAGGTGTTGACCTATAAAGAAAGGATGATCAGGTTGTGTTTAGAAGAATGAAAGTTGTTCATATTTTTACATCGAACACCGGAAGGAGTCAGCAATAGAAGCCAATTACACAATGAATGGAGCAATCTATTCCATTTATCCAGCATGTTACACAGGAACAGCAGAAGGATATTCATGCCTTTGACCCTTTTACACCAGAACAGGACAAGGTTATTCAGCCCTGGAGCCTAATGTAAGGTTAAAGGAGGAGGCCAATGAGCCCCTCGAGTCAAAGAACTGGACCCAGAGTAGGTCATGCTGCACCAGTATCCTGTTACACAGCAACAGGATCAGTCCATCAGCCTCCTCAAGTCTGTAACACAGGAACTGGAAGAGGCCACACAATAACTGGAGATTTGTTACACTGGGATAACAGGAGGTCATCCAGCCCCTCCGATCCTTTGTGGGGGGAATTGGATAAAGAAACAAAGTGTCGGGGACATTTTCTTAACAAGAAATTTGGAGGTAATTCTGACACGTGCCTGTTGTGTGAGAACAGGAGAGGACCAATCACTCCCTCAGTCCCATCTCAAGGATACATCAGGAGACCGTTCAGTATCTCCAGCCTGTTATGGAGAAGTATGAGAAGACCCATCTTCCCTCAAAATGTTACACAGCAACAGAAAGGTTCCATCATCCCACAACCCTCTAACACATCAACAGGAAGAGGTCATTCTGGCCAGAGAGATGAGAATATCTGAAAACCAGAAAGACGTCATCCCATCGATTTTGTCCACCAGCAGGATGATGAATCCATTCAGCCACACATGCCTCTTATACAGCAATTGGAGCAGATCCTTTAAAAACATGTGCCCGTTAAACAGGAATTAAAAGAAAACGTAAATGTTTTCAAAAGGGAAGAACTTATGATAACTCTGTACAAAACGTTAAAACATAATGATAAAACTATTTCAATTTAAGGTAAATTATTAGAATCCGTTGTTGAGGACATTTGCAAAGTTAAACCACAATCCATCAGAGTCAACACGGTTTAATGAAAGATAAACCGAGTATGCATTGTTTGCTTGAGTTACTTAAGGACACGACAAACAAGTTGGATAGTATGATGTCTGGGGATGGAATGTATCTGGTCTTCCTGAAGGCATCGGATATGTTGCTTCTCCAATGAGTAAGTGGTAATATCAGAGAACATGGGTTTAGGAGTAATTTATTAGCTTGGATGGAGGATTGGTTAACCAACAAAATGCAGTCAGATGGAATAAATCTGTCATTTTCTTTTGGAAATTTCAATTTCTGGAGTTCCAGAGATTTCAGTACTCATGCCTCAACTATTTCTGTTCGATATTATTACTCAGTTGACGGGATAGAAAATAATATTTTCAGAGGACACTAACATTGGTGGGAAATTACTTCAGAATGAAGATGGAAGACATACAAAAATAAATATGGATAGGTTGGTTGAATGGTCATAATTTGCAAATGAAAATCAAATTGGATAAGTATGGGTTATTCAAGTTGGCTAGCATAATAGAAAGGCAATTTATTATCTAAATGTAGAGAAACTTCAAAGTGTTTAGGAGTAGAGGGATATCAGTGTCCACTTGCATATCACAGAAAACCTGCATGCGGGTACTGCAAGTAATGAGAAATGCAAGCATGATTTCAGTCTTTGTTTGGTAAATGACAGAGTAGAAAGGCAGGGTGTGATACTGTAGCTATGCAAGGCATTCGCGAGGCTGCAACTGGTGTAGAGTTTACGTGCCATGACTTGTGGAAGTATGCATTTGCATTGGAGGTAATTCAGAAGAGGTTCATTAGATTGATTCCAGAGATGAAACAATTGTCTAATGAAGAGAAATTGATCAGTTAAGGCCGATATTCTCAAGTTTATAAGAATGAAAGGAGATCTCATTGAGATCTGCAAAATCTTAAGAGTAATTGAAAATGTAGATGTGGAGTGGATATTTTCTCATGTTGCGCAATCTACAGCAGAGCCCAGTATTTTAGGATTGAGAGATGGCAGGAGGGCGGAACAGGGGCTGCAATGACACCAGCCATGTTTGTATTCAATGGTTGAGCAGAGATGACATCAGCCATGTTTGTATTCAATGGTGGAGCAGAGATGACATCAGCCATGATTGTATTCAATGGCGGAGCAGAGATGACATCAGCCATGATTGTATTCAATGCCGGAGTAGAGATTACATCAGCTCTGATTGTATTCAATGGTAGAGCAGAGATGACATCAGCCATGTTTGTATTCGATGGCGGACCAGAGATAACATCAGCCATGATTGTATTCAATGCCGGAGTAGAGATTACATCAGCTCTGATTGTATTCAATGGTAGAGCAGAGATGACATCAGCCATGTTTGTATTCGATGGCGGACCAGAGATAACATCAGCCATGTTTGTATTCAATGCCGGAGTAGAGATTACATCAGCTCTGATTGTATTCAATGGTAGAGCAGAGATAACATCAGCCATGTTTGTATTCAATGGTGGAGCAGAAATTACATCAGCTATGATTGTATTCAATAGCAGAGCAGGGTAGAGGGGCTGAATAGCCGACTGATGCTCCTTGTTCTTATTCAGTCCTTCGAATGTGTTACACAGGAATGGGGAGAACTTCTTATCAAACAGGAAGCAGGCACTCCAGATAAATCAGTCTTAATTAGTTGGACAGGACGTAAAATGTTGACTCATATAGTGACCGCCGTTGGGCCCTCAACTATTTACAATCTATATCAATGATCAGTGGGATGGAACAGATGTACTGACACTGAGTTTGGTAATGTCTCTGTGATAAGAAAGAGATTACATTATCAAGAGAGAGTGGAGAGTCTGCAAATAGATACAGAGTGGTGAAAGCAAGGATCATAGCTTGGCAGGTGGAATATAACATGATATAACCTGTCATTTCATTTACAGGAATAATGGAAGGCAGTATGTTACTGAAATGGAGAGGGATTACAGGACATAACGATACTGTCTACTAGGGGATTCAGTCAGATCCATTCAGACATGGGAGGTTTTGCTCTATCCCTGATTGTCTGCTCCTTAATGCTCCAAGTGACGCCATTGCTCTCCGTGCACATGAATATTTTGTTGTGGTTGGTTGGTGGTGGGATGATGTTTCGAAATGTGCATCAAGGGGACGGCCTTTTTCCAACATACATTCATTCCTTTCTTATCGTCTTCGGAGACCCGAAGACGATAAGAATGTCTGCCTGCATCTGAATGAAGGAACTGTGGCTGCTGTCAGGACAGAGGTATTCACCAACATGATGCACTGTGCATGGGCACACTGTCACATCAACAGAGAGAGAGCTCCTTCAGTTCCTCCACCTCTCCCCTTTGACATGGGTACTCCGCAGATGCCATGTATTCCATCGGGAATCCCACTATACTGGGAAAATAAGGATACACCCGGTAGCTCTCTGCTGTGGGAGAAACAATGTATTTACCTCATCCACCATATACATCCTCCATCACCGAATGGTGGCATTGATATTGAGATACTGGGAGATGATGGATCTGTCACCTTCCTGGAAAGTTCCGGATCATGGAAGCTGAATAAAACTGTGACCTGAACATGCACTTACAGCATCATCCTCCCCCTGGTGTGAAGCTGCAGGTCGTGTTGAAGGAGGTGACACCGCTCTGTGACCAGCTCCTTGCTCAGTCAGGACCCCTCACACTCTGCTCCTGGGTTAAGTGGAGCTTGGGAAGCTGTTCCTGGAAAACCCGGGGTGGATACAGCAGATCCCTTTCCTCACACACACTCACTGCGTGGGTTCAGAGCTTCCCTTCTCTGAAGCCTCTTCGCGATTTGTTGTTCACGTTGCAGGCTCAGATGCTGCAACTACAGTCTCCATGCTCCATCCAGAGTTGGGACACCAAATCCTCAGGTCTCCCTGAATGTCTGAGGCAGCTTACAGCACAACCTCCAGCAAACCATCCCCAGCCCCTCCACTAAATTTTCAATTACAGTCGTCAGTCACAAACCCCTCGGCTACAGTGTTTTGGACAAGACCAGAACCCCGATTAGACCCAAACCTTTCCTTATTTTGAATACAGATGTGAAGTGTGCGTTCCAGATATGGTGTGACTGGACAAACCACGCGACATTAAGCAAACTATAATCTATTCAAATGCTTTATTTAGAATGCAATCAAAGAAAAGAACATTTTGGGATAGATTGTGTCGAAACAGTTACACATCAATTGATACTATACCTTCTTGGTTTACACCGCTTGGCACAAAGATATATTTAAATACTGATCCTTACAGCAGTTTTCCAATCCAGGGGGAAACAACATCAACAGAGATCTCTGAGAGAAAAGCAGCTATAGACCATGTATTGAAGCTTCCAACCCTTCTGCGATCCCCAGCAGCTTCTGAATGTTGCTGCTAAAAACAAACCGAGAAAACCTGGTCTGGGAGAGCTGGCCACTGCCCTTCATTGTTACCACCGTTTTAATAAAACCTAAAGGCTTTCTCAGTTATTTACTTAAACTGTTTTCAGACAGCAGTTCTGTCCCTCTGGCGTTGTCAGATCAGCTGAAATGGTTTGTTACATCAATTCTGAATCTCCTTGAGAGAACACCACATACAACATAAACTGGGACAAGATGACAGCCCAGCATATAGAGCTGTGCAGAGCAGGTTAGTGTGTTGCTCAGTAAACTGCACTATCTGCCCAGCATAGAGAGTATTGCAAACGTTACCATCATATGCTAACTATACACGCATCAGATTACTGCAATGTCTACAATGAGAAGATTTGCTTTGTGTGTGTTCAGCAGAGACTGAGAGAGAGTCCATGTGTACGCGCGATGGGCGTGGTTGAATGTGAAACTCATTGTTTGAGAAGGAACGCACATGGAGGAAACTATTTTAAATATGAACAACTGGCAGGCATTTTGTTAATCAACGGAGAAGGAACAGGAGAAGCTTCATGGACAGATGAGGAAAAGTGTTTGAGAATGTCAAAATAAAGGCATTGCCAGACAAAACAGCAAAATACATCGGCGTGCACATGAATGACAGATGGATGGGAGTTTGGTGTGTGGTCGAATCAGATTTGCTTCGGCAGGTGTGAATCTGGGTGTGTCAGCAGCAGATTATTAACTTCATTAAGCCTGTACTTCATAGCTCAAGGTTCAAACAGCAGATGGAATAAACCAGTGAGATATATTCTGGAGTGGGGCGTATTTCAAGTTCGAAATGGTCAGGCAATGGTGTCATGTATCAGCTCATAGTCAAATGGATCTCCAACAGCCGTGACTTGTCTGCTTCAGCCACAGATATTGGCCAGGGATGGGATGGAAACAGTGGAAGGAAGTGGAGTTTATAACAAGAACAGTAGAGAGTGACCTCCATGCTCTTAATATTTAAATAACAAAGGCCATGATACAATAAATTGTAGTTCTCCGCTGGAACTGAGTAGATCAACATAGAGACCCAGGAGTAACACTGCCAGAACAGAGGGAGACAATAATTGAACACATTCATTGATGTAGTTAGTAGTGGTCTGTAGAGTGAATATCTGGATTCAGAGTTTCAACAGGAACAATAATAGTGGCAAGAAGTGTAGACTATATAAAAGTACAGTAATACAGTCATAACTGGTTTATAGAATAACAAAATCTGGACAGTGACACTTACCAGGAACACCAACGATAGCCAGGTAGGGATAATAAAAAATATTGAATAACGAGAAGAGTGTCATAGATCCACAATGATAATGACCACCAATAAAATGCAGAAAGATACCAAACATAATTGGATAAACTCCTGTCTGTTGTTGGAACATGCCAGTCCAATGATCCCAGATTCTGATACATTTTTGGAACGTTCCAGTCTAATGTTCTCAGATTCTGATCTCTCCGCGACCTCTCTCTAAATCTGCTGATCCCTGTCAGTACTGTCGGTGATGCTCCCGCTCACACTTTGGGATAACACATTGAACGGCGCCCATTAATCATTAAAAGATGGAAACCCTCAACTAGGATAATTAGAATCCACGGAGATTGGCATTAATCACAATCACTGAACAAACACTGGGAAACTGAGCAAAGGCTACGGCAACGGATTAATGGGCTCCACACAACAATCAACACACAGGAGTGTTCCCTTCCAGGACATTAAACCTGGGACCTTCTGGTGACCATCCTTCAAGATGGACTTCAGGACAGGCAGCAGCGAACAGTGGCCGAGCAGAGGATGATAACTAATTTCGGTACCCATAGGGAGGGCGTCAACCGGGACATTGGGTTCATGTCACATTACAGGTGACCACTATTGCACTGTATACACACACACAAACACACACACACAAGCACTCCTATACACACACATAGATACGGACACACATGTACACAGACACGCACACAGACACTCACACACACACTTACAGACACCCACACTCACACAGGCATCCGATCAGAGACTTAGACCACTCTACACTCATGCACACACATATACACTCTCTCACACTGATGCTCAAAACGGCCCACACCCAGCCACGCACGCACACTCCCACACTCACACATACACCCCCTCACAGATTTAAGACACTCTACATCACTACACACACATATACACTCCCTCTCGCACTCACAACCCCCAACGACGACAAACACACACAGAGAAAAAGACCCACATGCACACATATATTTTATGGGGTGAATTTGTGCTTGCAGAGTTACATTGTACTTTGCTCAAAAACTACATGAATTCATGTAAACCTCTGAGCTCAAAAACTGCATGAATTCATGTAAAACTCTGTTTTCTCACTTTTCAGATTAGAATCAATCTAAACATCATTGTATAGACAGAGAACACAAGGGGCCAACACCTTCAACATATTGTCTAGCTATCACTCAATGTTACCGGTAGCCTGAGAATGCAATTATAAAAAAAAGGTTTTGTGATTTACGGATAAAAGACGTGAAACTATCATGGTGTTCGAACAGATGAAAGACTCAACACACAATCAAGATATTTTTCAATGGATAATATCAGTTACATCACACTGTAAATTTTTGCTATAAATTCTGTGCCTTAGAGGTGTGTCCTGCACTATCACCTGATGAAGGAGCGGCGCTCCGAAAGCCAATGTGCTTCCAATTAAACCTGTTGGACTATAACTTGGTGCTGTGCGATTTTTCACTTTGTACACCCCAGTCCAACACCGGCATCTACAAATCATGACTAAACAAACAGGCTCAGTTAACCAGTTCTACACATCACTTTTCATATCACTAGAAAAGGGAACATTTACTGGGTTTGGATGGAATTGATGAGGGTTGCTGAGGGATGGACCATAAATCTTTAAAACTTTTAATTTTTTTTCAACTTGTATATGAGATCATCAACAGGACACTGCAGGGGTTTATATATGTTCTGCTCTGTTTATGAAAGGAGGCAATTATAAAAAAACAGATCGGTTGCATAAAAAAATCAGGTGGGCACGTTTCCAGATACCGTAACCCAATGTATAATACTTATTGACCACTGTGAGGATGCACCTGGTTTTAAGTGCCCTGTTATCAAATCCTTTCATAACCTTGCGACGGAGCATTGATTGTGCTGCTCAGTAACTGGCCGAAGCAATTCTGTCCCTATGGACCTCTTTCAAAGAGATAAGAGAAGGCCATTCAGCCCATATAAGCCTGTTGCTAGTTGAAAAGGTGGAAATCTAGAATATTGGCACATTTTACCAACGGAATCATTCAAAACGAAGAGATGTGTCGCTTTAGCTGTATGAAGTGTTACTGAGAGGGTCCCTGGAGTACATTGTGTTGTTTGTGTTTCTGTAACTGAGAAGGGTTGGACCTCCATCAGATCCAGTTTAACGGCTGCTGGTAATCCACGGGCTGCTGTGTCATTTAATGTCTCGAGTCTCTTACACAGGACAGGAGGAGGCCATTCAGCCTTTCCAATCTATTACAGAGGGCCACGAGGAGCCTATTCAGCCTCTCGAGCCTGTTACAGAGGGGCGGGAGGTGTTTATTTAACTTCCAAGTCTGTTACACATAAACATTAGTTTTAAATTAGTTTTGGAATAGGAAAGACCTGATGTAAACATTAAAGTTCTAACTTTGAACAAGGCCAATTTTGAAATTCTGAGGCGAGCCCTGTGAAAGGCAGATTGCAATACCCTATTCACAGGTAAAGGGATGGTTGGAAAATGCAAGGGAATCAAAACTTGGTTTCAGAGAGTCCAGAGCCAACGTGTTCCAATTAGTGAGATGGGCAAGGCTGGTGGGTGCAAGGAGTGCTGGATGGGTGGATATATTGATGCTCTGTTCAAGGTAAGGAAGGAGGCATATGTCAGGTAAACAGAGTTGAGATCAAGTGAATCCCGAGAGATGTATAAGGGCAGCAAGTGTATAGTCAATGGGGAAATCGGTCAGAAAAATGTGGACAAGAGATGGCTTTAGAAATAGGTTTAACGAGACATTGAAGAAATTCTACAAATCCTTTAATGGCAAACGATTACCTAGGTAGAGAATAGGGCCCCTTAAAGATCAGTAAGGCTACCTATGTGTGGAACTACAGGAGTTTGGAGGGAGACTAAACAAGTATTTCTCCTCAGTATTTAATGTGGAAGAGGTTATCAGAGAGAATGAAGAAATATATAGTGCTACCTTGAAAAGTGTCGATATTACAAGGAGGTGTTGGACATTTTAAAACACACAATGGTGAACAAATCCCTGGGACCTGAGCAGTTGTATCACAGATGCTTTTGGGAAGCTAGGAACGAGATTGCTCAGCATTTTGCTGACATTTTCGTAACATTGATTTCCACAGCTGAGGTGTCAAAAGACTGGAGGGCTGATAACATAGTGTTATTATTTATGAAAACATCGTAGATTGGTTAGCAAGGTTCGACTGCCTGGGATCCAGGGACAGCTCGCCACCCATATCCAACATTTTCTTTAATATTGGAGACAGGGTGTGACAGTGACAGTTGTTCATTAAACCTGGAGGCCTGTGACCAGTGGCATGCCACAATGATCAATCATGGGTCCACTGCCTTTCGTCACTTCTACAAATTATTTGCATTTGAGCACATGAAGTATGGTCAGTAAGTTTGTAGATAATCCCAAATTGTTTGGTACAGACGACAGTGAAGCATGATCTCTCAGACTACAATGGGACTTTGCTCAGGTGAGCCGAGGAGTGGCAGATGGAGTTTATTGTAGTTAAATGTGAGGTGTTGCATTTTGGCAAGACAAATCAAGGGAAGTCATATAGGTAGGGTTCTGTCGAAAGCTGCCAATCAAAGAGAACTCCATCGAAATTATCGAATCCCTACAGTGAGGAAACAGGCTATTTGGCCCATCGAGACCACACCGAACCTCTAAACAGTATCCCACTGGACAAACCCCTCCCCTATCACTCTAAGCTTGTTTTTTTCGTTGGCTAATCCAACTCGCCTATATATCCCTGGGTACTATACGCAATTTAGCATGGCCAATCTACACTTATCTGTATATCTTTATACTGTCAGAATAAAACATACTTTCCGGAGTAAACTTTTGCAGACACGGGGAAAATGTGCAATCTCCACACAGGCTGTCATTCAAGGATGGAATTAATCCCCGATCGCTGCGCTCTCAAGCAGCACTGCTATTCACTGAGCTACTGTGTCACCTTGTGGTGCAGGTTCTCCGTTCCTTCAAAGTGCCATCACACATAGACAGCGCAGTGAAGAAGGCACTTGGTGATCTGCCCTTTATTCATACGTGCTTTGAGCCTAAGCGTTTGCATGACGTTTTGCATCTGTACAGGACATTGTTTTGGCCACTTTTGTAATATTGCCTTTAATTCTGGTCTCCCTGCTGTAGGAAAGATGCTGTCAAACTTGAAAACGTGCAGAAGAGATTTAAAAGAATGTTGCAGGTGTTGGACGGTGAGAGTTACAGGGAGAGTTTGAATAGGCTGGGACTATTTTCAAGTGATGAGGCTGAGGGGTGACCTTGAAATCATGAGGGGCATAGAAAAGGTAAACAGTCAACGTCATTGCCCAGGATAGGCGAGTCCAAAATTAGAAGACAAAGGTTTAAGGTGAGAGGAGAAACATTTAAAAAGGGACACGAGGGACAACATTTTCACACAGAGACTGCTGTGTGTATGGAGTGAACGGCCAAACGACGTGGTGGAGACAGGTACAGTCACACCATTTAAAAGGCATTTGGATGGATACATCTTGGAAAGTGTTTAGAGGAAGATGGACCAAGTGCTGGCAAGGGGAACGAGTGTTATTTAGGATAGTTGGTCGGCATGGACGAAAGGTATTTTTCCGTGCTGTACATCTCTCATACTCTATTGCCTCTTGAGTGGAAAACACAGGAACAGGAGATAGCTATTCAGCTTCTGAATTACTCAATTACTGAGAGTAAAATACAAAAATACATCATTCAGAATTTAATGGTGTTTCACAGCAACAGGAGAAAGGCTTTTAGACAAGAGAGCCGTAAGGAATGTGAAGAGGCCATTCAGGCCCTCAACCCTATTCCACAGGAGCAGCAGGTGAGCACAGAGCTATTGGAGCCTGTTAGTCAGTAGCAGTAGGAGGGCATCTACTTTCGCAAACCTTGAATCAGGAGGCAGTCACTCAGCTGCCCAAGATTGGGACACAGGAACTGGTCGCAGTCATTCAACTGCTTGAGACTGGGTCACAGGGAAAGGAGGGGGTCACTCAGAGCTTAAAACTTGGGCACAGGGAAATCTGGAGGTTAGTGAGGCCCAGCATCCTGTTATGCAAGGACAGTAGGAGGTACCTCACTCCCCACCAGTATGGGACACTGGGAGAGAAGGGGAGTTTGCTTGGAACAAACAGAAATGTATGAATTAGTTGCATTAGTGGTCCATTCAATCCTGCCCCACCATCCACTAAGACCACGGCTGATCTGAATGTGATTTCCTCATTCCATTTTACGGATACTCCCCTCTCTGCAGCCTCTGCTCCTTTTGTTGGTCATGTTGCAGACTCAGACGCTGCAACAACACTCACCATCACTCATCCAGAGGGTTGGGTCGAGAGATGAGTCAGCATTTGAAGGGTCCAATCACAAGAATGAAAACACAAAATAAAGGTATTGCCAGATGTTTAGTTCTCTCACATTCTCAATCCAACTCACAAAACCACCCATCCATTACACTTTCAGGATGGAGCACTGTGTAGATCCGGCTAGCGTATAGCTGAATGCAACCAGCAATATCCAGAATGGAACTCTGTGCAGCCCACACCAATGCTTGATCTATAGTCCTGGGCTAAATGTACAGTGTGAGGAGCTGTGCAGACCACACTGGTTCATTCATATATAAACCCAGGCTGTTACATTGTTCGGTAACACTGTGTTAGATCACTGCCCAGTGTGGGGAAACATGTAACCAATGCTGGAAGTGACAGGATGTGCAGTTCCATCCATTTACAGCTCCATATCTCCACTGTACCTTGACAAGGGATGCAGCGAACCTGAAAGTCACTGCGAGGAAGAGATGTAATTGGAAACAATTTACATGCCAATAATTCTAATTAAGGCACATATCACTCTCATAATTAATGTTGAAATAACTGAGATAATATCGAATGAGGTTTTGTGAACGGTGCAAAGAAGTAAGAGGGGGATGGTGATGTTATAGTGGTTGCACTATAAGCCTCCAAATAATCAATGGGAATTAGAGGAACAAATATTCAGGGAGACTGGCGAGACTTGCAGGAGCAATAGGTTTGTATAATAGGTGATTTTCATTTTCCTAACATAGACTGGGACTTCAAGAGAGTTAAGAACTTAGATGGAACGTAAGTGTGTTCAGGAAAGCTTCCACAAGCAGTATGTAGAGGGTCCAACTCGGAAAGTGACTAGAGCTGTTATAATTTTAAAATAGTTATGGTAGGGACAAAATTAGTCCACAGTTTCAAGTCCTAAATTGGGGCAAGGCGTATTTTGTTGGAATTAGACAGAGGATTGCAGGGGTTGATGGGAGTAGATTGTTTTGAGGTAAAATGATCCCAGGGAATTGGGAGGGCTTCAAAAGTGAGATAGCTCGAGTTCAAGGTCTAAATGTTCCTGTGCGAGTGAAGGGGAAGTGAGGCTGGAAGAGAGAATACTGGATGACAAGAGATATTGTGGCTCTGACCAGAAAAAAAGGAGGCGTGGCTCAGGTGCAGGCAGCTGGGACCAAGGGAATCCATGGAGGCACACAGGGGATACAGAAGTTTACTGAAGAAGGAAATCAGCAAGGCGAAAAGGGGGTATGAGATAGCGTTGGATGAGCAGATTAGTGTTACTCCAAATTCAGTATAGGAAAGAAAAAGAACAACCAGAGAGAGAATACAACGTCTTAAAATCCAAAACAGGCACGCATGTGTAAAATCTCAAGAGATGGGTGAAGTCCTCAATTTCCCCTCTGTGTTTACCAGGACGAAAGACATGAAGACCTGTGACTTTTGGGAGGTTAGTTGTCATATCTTGGTACAGTCCATATCACAGTAGAGGTGCTGATGGACATATTAGAATGCATAAAGTCAGATAAATCTCTTGGTCCTGAGAGATATATCCAATAGCACTGCTAGAGACGAGAGATGACACTTCAGGGGCCAAGGTCCCGGAAGACTGGGCGGTATCAATGTGCCCTTATTCAAGAAGGGCTGCAAAGAAAAGCCTGGGAAATATAGACCAGTAAGCTTCACATCTATTTCTGAAACCACTTGAGAAGGTTCGGAGATATAAAAAATGCATACATTTGGAAAGAAAGATTTTAACTTGTAGCAGTCAGCATAGCTTTGTGCGTGGCAGATCATGCCTTCCAAATTCTGTTCGAGCTTTTGAGGAAGCGGCCGGGAAGGTTGAAGAGGGCAGGATGGTAGACATAGTCTATATGGATTTCAGTAAGGCCTTTGATCAGGTTCCACATGGTAGGCCGCTGTAGAAGGTTAGATCGCATGGACTCCAATGTAAACTGGCAAATTGGCGACACAATTGGCTTGACGTTTTGAAGCAAATGACTATGGTGAAGGTATGCTTGTCGGACTGGAGACCTGTGACTAGTGGAGTGCCTCAGTTGTCGTTCCTGGGCCAATTGTTGTTTGTTAACTATGATTTGGACCAGAGTGCACAACGCAAGGTTACGAAGTTTGCAGATGACTCTAAATTAGGAGGCATCATTTCCAATCAGGAACTTTATCAGAAATTGCAGCAGTACCTTGGTCAGCAGAGGAAGTGCGCTGAGAAATATCAAATGGCGTTTAATATAGATAAGTGTGACGTCTTGCATTTTGGAAAATCAAATCCAGGTAGGAGTTTAATGATGAATGAGAGGGTCTTAAGGAGTATAGTGGAACAAAAGGACGTTGGGGATCAGGTGCACGGTTGTCTGACATTTGAGTCACAGATACACAGGACAGTGAAGAAGGCTGTTGGCACACTGGCCTGCATCATCACATTGAGTATAGAAGTTGGGACGTTATGTTGCAGTTTTACAGGATGTTGGTTATGCTGCAGTTGGAGTATTATGCTCAGTTTTGTTCACCTTTCTCTAAAAACGATATTATTGATCAAAAAAGAATGCAGAACAAATTTCCAAATATGTTTCCTGGGCTAAAGGCTCTAAGTTATAGGCAGAGGTTGGGCAGGTTAGAACTTATTTCTTTACAGCATAGGAAACTGAGAGGGTTCTGAAAGAAGTGTAGCTCTTATAAAATCATGAAAGGCGTGCATGGGTTGAATACTTGAAAGGTTTTCCTAAGGTTGGGGAATCGAGGACTCGAGGACATCCATTAGTGTTTGGAAAGGAAAAAATATGCAAAAAGGAACCTGAGAGGCTACTTTTTTACACTGAGTGTGGTACGCATATGGACTGAGCTGCCAGTGGAAGTGATTGAGGTGGGTATAATAACAACATTGAAAAGGCATTTGGACAAATGCACAGATAGGAAAGGATTTGAGGGATACAGAACAAGGGCAGGGAAATGGGGTGATCGAGGTTGAACATTTTGGTTGACATGGTCCAACTGGGCCAAATGGCCAGTCATACTGGCAGTCTCGTGCAGTATCACTGTAAATGAGTGTGTTTTGGAGTGGAGAGAGATGTTGGGGGTGGGGGCTAAGAAAATATGTCATGGAAGGATATATTCACAGGTTGCAGAATGCTGAAATGAAGACAGTTCGATAATATCTTGCAATACGTTTCAGTATTATGAAGAATTATGAGTGAAAGGGATATTGCTGTGAGTTCAGGCGACGGAGAGTTTTGGATGAGTATTTGTTCTGCAACTTCGTAACTTGGAGTGAGGACAGCAGCGTCTTCACCTCACTGGGCTGAATCTAACAAAGACCAGTGTCAGTGACATTTTGATTGAGTGTGACAGAGGGGTTGTCTGCACGTATTCGAGCTAGTTTCATGGTGCTATCTTACCAAACTCGTCTCATTAACTACCCACACCACTCCATGGTGTCCCGCTCATACAATGCCAGCCCAATTCTCCCACCCATCATGACTGGAGGTACTCACCATCGCCCGGATGCCCCTGGATATTACGTGGTCCCTGACACTGGGACCATCTTTAAAAGGCCAAGGGGCATACGGTTGAGCTTTCTCAGTTTGGAGCTGCCCTGCACAGTTTACCCCGAGCATGGCAGCTAAGGGGAAATTACATGACAGTTTGCCGACAGGGGCACAGAGGTCCTCGTGGATGGGCTAATAGAGAAGGGACCATTCTCTTCCCAGAGGGACCACAACACCAGACCCACTGAGCATGGTCTGAGCTCACCACCCACTTCAGTGCAGTATCTGTGGTCTAAAGAAATGTCCAGCAAAGCAGGACAAGCATCAATAACCTTCCCCGCTCTGTCAGGATAAGGGTCACCATATTCTCTCTGCTCCCTCACACTCACTGTATATCTGTTATAGCACCGACCCCGAACAAGGCTCATGCTCTACCACTCTCACTACTGCATGCAGCACCTTCTCTCTGTTTCTCTCTTTCATTGCTAATGCCCATCCACACACACACACACACAGTTATAAAATATTCTGGAGAATGCCAATTATGGAATGTTCCAGATAATGTTCCAACTTATTCCCAGTTTCAGTAAAGGCGCAGTGCCGAAGTGTGTGACACGTAAGAGGATGGAATAGAGATGTATGTTTTTCAAATCGCATACAATTAAAATCCTTCACGAGACCATTCAGTACTTCAAACATGCTCCACATGCAATACGTTTGAGGGTGATCTGATGGTTTTCTCAGCTCCATGTTATAGGAACTTTCAGTCATTCAATCGCCATGTTCCTGTTACCAAGCAGTCGATTCTCAGACCCTTTATACCCCGGGTTTCTTCGAGCATGTGTTCAGAAGGCATTTCCCATGGGGACGCACTCTCCTTATAATATATTACATCTGCTTTATAAATTCATGCAACAGCTGAAAATGTGTTGCTGGAAAAGCGCAGCAGGTCAGGCAGCATCCAAGGAGAAGGAGAATCGACGTTTCGGGCATGAGCCCTTCTTCAGGAATCCTGAAGAAGGGCTCATGCACGAAACGTCGATTCTGCTGCTCCTTGGATGCTGCTTAACCTGCTGCGCTTTTCCAGCAACACATTTTCAGCTCTGATCTCCAGAATCTGCAGTCCTCACTTTCTCCTCGAAAATTCATGCAACAGTCAGCATGCTTTCCACAGACCAATCAAAAACCTGCACTTATTTTATGGTTATCGATATCCAATCACAATTAGACATTCTGGTTATTTCACTTGTCTCACCTTATTGCATTCAGCCAAAGACAGCTTCCAAACACTTGTCTCATTATAAAATATTATTTCAAGCAGAGAACATTGTTATCTGAAATATACCTTTTTCCTTGTCATGAAAGTTTCTCTTGCACTTTGTCTGTGACTGAGTCTCCCACTCAGTTGGCTGGATGGTTAGTTTGTGATGCAGAGAGAGTCCACCAGAGCAGGTTCAACTCCCCCCACTGACAGAGGTTACCATGAAAGGGATGCTCTCCCAACATCACCCCATCACCCGTGTGGTGACCTTCAACGTAAACAACCATGAGAGGGCTCTCTAATGAGAATTATTTGGGACTCTAATCTATCAATGTTAGCATTTTTAAACAATTTTTTAATTGAAAAATATATTTTTATTATTATATTAAACCATTAACAAAACAATTCAAATAACTGAACAAAATTACACCCATGTGCATGTATGTACAAAATAAGTTAAAGACTCGAAACGGACAGAAGAAAAACAAAAATAAACAATAAATAATAAATAAATAGTACGGCACAGCATAACAAAATGATAGCTCTCGTTCTTCGAGAGCATTAACTGATACACATTCATACATTCATAATTCTTCATATGTGATTCATTTGACAATATCGTCATGGCTATATAAAAGCTCTTTTTCGAGTGGCAGATAAGTCTGTATCGCGGTAATCCAAATAAGGGTTGCCATATCTTATATAAATCTCTGCTTTTCGGTGCAGAGAAATACTGGTGAGAAATTCCAAAGGTATATTCCCCATGACGAGCTTACAACGACCCAACAGACCCGGGGGGCGGGTTTCAGACAGCTAACACAACAGAATATTTTTTCTAGCACAGGATGTATGGGGGAGATACTAAACGAGTATCGTGCATCAGTATTTACTGTGGAAAAGGATATGGAAGATACAAAATGTATGGAAATAGATGGAGACACCTTACAAAATGTCCATATTACGGAGGAGGAAGTGCTAGATGTCGTGAAACGGGTAAAGGTGGATAAATCCACAGGACTTGAACAGGTGTACCCTAGTACTCTGTGGGAAGCTAGAGAAGTGATTGCTGGGCCTCTTGCTGAGATATTTGTAATATGGATAGTCATGGTTGAGATGCGAGAAGACTGGAGGTTGGCGAACGTTGTGTCACTGCTTAAGAAGGCTGTTAAGGACAAGCCAGAGAACTATAGACCAGTGACCCTGACGTTGGTGGTGGGCAGGTTGTTGGAGGGAATCCTGAGGGACAGGATGTGCATGTAGTTGGAAAGGCAAGGACTGATTATGGATAGTCAACATGGCTTTGTGCATGAGAAGTCATGTCTCACAAACTTGATTGAGTTTTGTGAGTAAGTAATGAAGAGGATTGATGAGGGCAGAGGGGTAGATGTGATCTATATGGACTTCAGTAAGGGTTTTGATAGGGTTCCCCATGGGAGACTGAATGGCATGGTTAGCTCTCATGGAATACAGGGAGAACTAGCCATTTGGATACAGAACTGCCTCAAAGGTATAAGACAGGGTGGTGGTGGAGGGTTGTTTTTCAGACTCGAGGCTTGTGACCAGTGCAGTGCCATAAGGATCGGTGCTGGATTCACTTATTTTTGTCATTGACATAAATAATTTGGATGCGAGCATAAGAGGTACAGTTAGTAAGTTTGCAGATGACACCAAAATTGGAGATGTAGTGGAGAGTGAAGAGGGCCACCTCAGATTTATCAAAAGGCCAATGGGCTGAGAAGTGGCAGATGGAGTTTAATTCAGATAAATGCGAGGTGCTGCATTTTCAGAAAGAAAATCTTAGCAGGACTTATACACTACATGGTAAGGTCGCAGGGAGTGTTGGTGAACAAAAAGACCTGGGAGTGCAGGTTGATAGCTCCTTATAAGTGAAGTCGTAGGTGGATAGGATAGTGAATAAGGCGTTTGGTTTCCTTTATTGGTCAGGGTATTGAGTACAGGAGTTGGAACATCATGTTGCAGCTGTACAGGACACTGGTTAGGCCACTGTTGGAATATTGCGTGCAATTCTGGTCTCCTTCCTATTGGATAGATATTGTGAAACTTGAAAGGGTTCAGAAAAGATTTCAAGAATGTTGCCAGGGTTGGAGGATTTGAGCTATAGAGAGAAGCTGAACAGACTGGGACTGTTTTCCCTGAAGCGTCGGAGTCTTAGGTCTGACATTATAGAGGTCGACAAAATTATGAGGAGCATGTATAGGATAAATAGGTAAAGTCGTTTCTCTGTGGTTGGGGGGTGCGGGTCCAGAACGAGAGAGTATAAGTTTAGGGTGAGAAGGCAACGATGTAATAGAGAACTACGGGGCAACTATTTCACACAGAGAGTGGTACATGTATGGAATGAACTGCCAGGTGATGTCGGGGCGTCTGATACAAGTGCAACATTTAACAGGCATTTGGATGTGTATATGAATAGGAAGCGTTTGGAGGGTTATGGGCCGGGTGCTGGCAGGTGGGGATAGATTGGTTTGGTTATGTGATCGGCATGGACAGGTTGCACCGAAGGGTCTGTTTCCATGCTGCACATCTCTCTGTCTCTATGACTTATATTAATCTGTTTTTTGGTGCAGCTTGCTGCTGAGAAAGTCCAAACGAATATTCTCCATGATGAGCTCGCAAAGGCCCAACAGATCCGCGGAGATTTCAGACATCCAACACAACAGAATATTGTACCTAGCACAGTAAGGATATTTTTTCCCATTTGCATCTGCGTAAGATACTCTGGGCTGGCCCAGGAAAATAGAAACTGGGTCCATCTCCAATTCGGTCCCCAAGACCCACTCTACCACACCGAACACAGTGCTCCAATATATACAAAGCCTGCAGCAGGACCACATGCGATGATTAAGAGTGCCTGTAGTGATTCTGCAATTAGGACATGCTGAAGATAATCCCACTTTGAATTTTGAGAGAAAACCTGGGTTCAGATAGAACCTATGAACAATTTTCAACTGTATGGAGTGGGTCCTATTATTGATCAAAATCCTTCGAGCATTTTGGCAAATATTTTCCCATGTCTCCGAAAAGATCTAAACCCTCAAGTTTCTCGCACAGACGTCACGAAACTACACAGTCTTGTCTGCGGGGACACTCTCCAACAAATGGTAAAGGGTACTGACAGAGAATGTATTCTTTACAATAATCACCTGCTTCTCTGTATCGGATCTATAAGTGTCTGTTAAAATTGTGTTTTTTAATCAAATCTCTAATCTGGCAAAAAAAATCAGAAGAAGTCTCTACTAGGTAGTCCATTCTTATGAGTTAGTTGATCAAACTATATCATTGTTTCTCCCTCAAGTAACATGTCGTAGCTCGGTGGTTTGCACTGCTGACTCACTGCACCAGGGTCACGGGTTTGGATCCAGTCTTGGGTGACTGGCTGTGTGGCGTAAGTATATTCTCAACTGTGTCTGCGTAGGTTTCCTCCCACAGTCACAAACATGTGCAGGTTAGATGACTTAGCCAATGCTAAATCGCTCATAGTGTTCCAGGATCTGTAAGTTAGGGCATTAGTCAGGGTAAATATAGGATGGTAGGGGAAATGGGTCTGGGTGGATTACTCTTCACAAGGTCGAAGTGGACTTGCTGTGCCCAAGGACCTGTTTCCACACTGTACGGATTCTAATAATTCTAAATAACCCAATCAAAGTATCCCCCTCGCTGCCCACAGTTTAAACCTGGAATCCATTATCCCCGGTATACCAATTACAGGGGTAAGAAACGTGGTAATGGCTGTATTGCCCTCGATCTGACGCCTTGTCCTTTAAGTTTTAACAGTATTAATAAACATTAGTTTATGACAATATTCCATAAATGTTGTCATTTTATCGAAGAACAACAGTCTTATAAGGGTTAACTTTGTCTGAGAGGGCTCAATGTCTAGCCATATTGATGCCGAGACCTCAGCGGCCCAGGCACTAACCTACTTTTAAAAAACTTAATTGATTGCTTTTAATCTGGGAGATCTATCCCCACAATCTGTGGGGCAGTTGCAATTTTGTTAGCTTGATAAAGAATCGCTTATGGTGCCAAATAAAAGAGCTAAGCCAGCCATTATATTTCTGAAATATCTGTCGGGAAATATCAAAGAAAGTATTCGAACGGGGTGTAGGAAATGAGGAAGGACATTTATTTTAATAACAGCTATCCGACCTAGCCAGGATATTGGAAATGCCTCCCATCTTTGAAGTTCCTGTTTAATTTTGTCAAACAAATTGATATCGTTCACGTTAAATAAATGATCAAAGACAGTTGTAATGAATATACGAAAATAGGGAAATCACCCCCGTGACCATTTAAAAGGAAACCAGGATTTGCCCTCAGTATCAGGTATTTCCCTAAGACCTCCCATGTGGCCTCCAACGTTGTAAAATTATTCTTATCGTCTGGAAAGGCAACAAGCGAATCAATGCATTGCATCACGTGAACGACCGAAATAGCGGGATTTGACAAAAACATAAGACCCTCATCTGCATACAATGTAATCTTTCGAGACTTCGATCCCATTTCTGGGGCAGATATGTTGGCATCCTTACGGATGGCCTCCGCCAGTGGCTTAATCCCCAACGTAAACAAAAATGGTGAAAGGTGTCAACCTTGTCGTCTACCTGGAGATATATTAATGTTACTGATTGGCACACCCTTAGTGAGAACTGCAGCCAGAGGATCGCGGTAAAGGACCCTCACCCACTTGATAAAAACTTTGCATATACCAAACCGTTCTCATGTAATGAAGAGATCCGGCCAATCATCCCAATCAAATGCTTCTCTCATCTAAAGAGATCAATAATCCCTGAACAGATTGTTGTTGACACTCTTGGATCATATTGAGTAAATTCTTAACATTGTAGGAAGAATTGCGGCCCTTTATAAAGTATGTTTGGTCCTCTTTGGTCACGGAAGGCAGCAAAGTTTCAACCCTGAATGCACGGATCTCACACAGGATTTTGAGACCAACATTTAAAAGTGAGATTGGCGTGTAAGAAGCACAATCCTCCAGGGTCTTCCTTTCTTCAGCATCAGAGAGATATGAGCCTCTATTAAGGATGGAGGGAGGGGTTTGTGACTGTATGAGTGACGGAACATATTAAACATCAGCCCTGACAATAGGTTTATAAACTATTTATAAAATTCACTAGGAAATCTGTCAGGAATGTGCGCCTTTACATTCGGAAGCTGCTTCACACCCTCCTGCGCTGACAATGGCGCATTAAGGCACAACACCTATTCAGGGGTTACTCCTGGAAGACCCAGGTCCTTGAAAAATGACTCCATATTCATCCATCTATCCTCAAAATGTTCAGGCTGAAATAATTCGGTGAAAAATCTCGGACAGGAGGCATTAATCTTTTTGGAATTGAAGGTGAGGATCCCAGTATCTTCCCTAATTGAGGTAATGGCTGAAGACGGGCGCTCGTTTTCCTGGCAAGAGACAATAAATACCTGCCTGGCTTATCACCATGTTCAAACAGCCTTTGTTTTGCAAAAGTAAGTTCCTCCTTAGCTGTCTGTGTGAGCGTGGAATTCACTGTCGGCCGAAGCGTTGTAATCCTCTGCAGTTTAGCCACTGAGGATCAATCACAGTATGCCCTCTCGGCTGTTCTCAGCTGTGCTTCAAGCCAGCGTTCCTGCTCCCCCTTCTGCAGCATCCTAAGGAATATTTATTCCCTTGCCATGAGCCTTAGCAGTAACCCATAGAGTGGATGAGTTACTGGTTAAATTCGAATTAATGGCTAAGAAAGTTCTGAATTCATTGCAGTGGGCAGCATGCTGGCGCAGTTGCACAATGTTTCAGTGGTTAGCACTGCTGCCTTACAGCACCAGAGACCCGGGTTCAATTCCTGCCTTCGCTGGCAGTCTGTGTGGAGTTTATACATTCTCCCTGTGTCTGTGTGGGTTTCCTTCCCGTGATCCGCTTTCCTCCCACAGTCCAAAAATGTGCAGGTTAGGTGAATTGGCTATGCTAAATTGCCTATAGTGTTAGGTGAAGGGGTAAATGTCAGCGAATGAGGCTTTGCTGTTTTGTTCTTCGGCGGGTCGGTGTGGACTTGTTGTGCCGAAGGGCCTGTTTCTACACTGTAAGTAATCTAATCTAAATACTCAATTAACCAACTAGTCTTAAGAATAAAAGGATACATTTGCAAGTGCCTCGAATCTTTTATATTGCCCTTAATCTTATTCAATAAGTATCCTGCTTCATGGTCAGAAACGGTAATATTCCCAATTGTGTAGGATGCCACCGAATCTAAGATTGTTGCAGGGATGGGGAAGATATCAACCCTCGTGTGGCATTTCTGCGGGTTAAAGAAGAAAATAAAATCCCTAGTTGTGAGGTAGATCTGCCTCCAGACATCCACCAGCTCTAGTTCTGCACACATATCCACTAATTGCTTACATTATAACGAGGGTATTGAGGCACCTTTGGACATTCTGTCTACCGTGGGGTCCATAAAACAGTTGAAATCTTGTACAATAATGTGCCACGATGCAAGATAACTGAATTTGGAAAACGCATCTACCAGGATTTTAAGTGGATGCGCCGGGTATGGTATGGTGGTGGGGGCAATAAACAATCAAAATACTGTATTATTTACCATAGTTCAAGGCTTTGGGGATTATGAGCCTCCTGTGAGAGTCAAATACAATCTAGTAGGTTAAGTGAATGATTCTTTTTTATCCATTATGGCTTCTCCCCTACTCGTAGTATTAAAAGAGGAGAAATAAACCCGATCAAATCCGCCCTGTTGTAATGTCAAATGTTCCTTGTCATCAAGGTGCATCTCCTGCAATAGGGCAACATCCACCCTCTCTTTTTCAGACTAGACAGTAATTTTTTCCTCTTTTCTGACCAATGTCTCCCCTTAATGCTCCAGGTACACCAGTTAAGAACATCATTATCCAGAACACACTGTAGCAACATTGGAGCTCGAGAGACGAAGAACTAGAATCCTGAACATTAATTAACAAAGTCTCATGGAGCTTAAAAACTACACAAACTAAGACTACTATAACTGCCAACTCTCGAAACGTTCCAAAAGAAAGCATTTTAAGTAAATGGCTGGGATGGAGTGGGTTAGGGAACTACTTTGCCCGTGCTGTGATGCAGAGCCCAAAAAAGCAGACCTTCCAGATCGCCACCATCTTGGATTTTCCCTTAACATTTTATCATATTATCATTTCATTTTGCATTATATTCCTGGATGTTCTGGGGCAGTGTGATTTTTCTACCACTGTCAGCATTTCCCCAACACTGCACATTCCTGCCATTTCCCAACAATCCTTGACTCCGTTATTATGTATGAACCTTCTGTCTGTGCCTCAAACGTATTCAATATCTCTGCCTCCCATGCTCGGCAGGGAAGAGAGTTCCAAGTACTCTCAGCACTGAGAAAACAAAAATTAACTTCATCTGTGTGTGAGATTATTTTTGTCTCCTTCCCTGAGAAAAGATATAATTAAATTGGAAGCAGTTCGGAGATGTTTCACTTCATGTATTCCAGGAATGAGGGTCTTATATTATGAAGGTTTGAACAGGTTACTCTTGGAATGAGAGGTGATTTTATTGAAACATACAAATCCTAGAGGAGAGTGATCAGAGAGATACCCACTGGGTGTTTGTATCATCCAAACCTCTTGTTGTTTTTATAGAATCTCTACAGTGTGGAAGCAGGACATTCCACCAAGTCCACATTGATCCTCGGAACAGTATCCCCCCGGACCTGCCCCCCTACTCTATTCATGTAACCCTGCATTTCCAAAACTAACCTATCTAACCTACACATCCCTGGGCACTATGGGCAATTTAGCATGACCAATCCGCTCTAAGCTGCATGTCTTTGGACTATGGGAAGAAACGCACACAGACATGGGGAGAATGCTCATAATCCACATCGAGGATTGCCCGCGGTTGGAATTGAACACAGTTCCTTGGTGATGGGAGGTAGCAGTGCTAACCACAGATCCACCATGCGCATCCGTTAGTTCCATTAGTTACTTGTGGCTGACTAAAGAAATCTGCCTGACTTGTTCCTGTCACTGAACCTGACTCAGTCTGAGAACTTTATCATCGGCCATATCACCAATCTGGTTACATTTAAAATTTGGTGTCAGCAGTGGAGGAATGGGACGATAAAAGGAAACAGTGACACCATCCAACCTCTTCAGAGCAGGATTTAGGACAAATCCACAAAGTGGAATTTCAGTCAAGTGGGAATTCCCTTTCCCAGAAGTTTGGGATGGCTGGACTGTTATATTACATCGAAGCTGGCTTTGTTTGATTTTCCATGGACAGGTGAATTAGGGATAATGGTACATGGAAGAAAACAGCAGCTGGGATCACAATGAGATGAGCCATGACCTTATTTAATGGTGGAGTAGTGTCAAAGGGCCGAATGGCCGACTTGTGTCCCTCAGCCCTATGTTCTGATGTTCCATTCAGACCTCGGACATGCTAAATAGGGGCAGATCGAGGCCACTCAGATTGTTAGGTGTAGTTTTGGAAATGTACTTGGAAAATCCAGGCTGGATCAGGAAGTGACCACCACTCCCACTCCCCAATCCCTGTTTCCAGGCTTCCCCTCTCTGTAACTTCTGCTCCAGATGTGGGTCATGTTGCAGACACAAATACTCTGGGAATACAGCCACATACCCCACCCATGGTTAAAACAACAAATCCTCTGCTCTCCCCGAATGAAACATTGTACAACACGATTTCCATGAAAATAACCCGTTACTTTCCAAAAGCATGACATGTGAAATTAATAAATAGGAGCAGGAGTAGGTCAATCGGCCCCTCAAGCTAACCCTGTCATTTCATAAGAACATGGCTGATTTACCCCAGGCCTCAACTCCACTTTCTTGCCGCCTCCTTGTATCCCTCCACACCTCTCTGGGTTCGGGAATTCCAGGCATTCACTCCCTTCGCAGTGAAGACATTACTCTGCATCTCAGATTGAAATCGATGTTCCTCATTCGGTATCTATATCATCGAGTTCAACACTTTGCCAAGAATGGAAACAATTTCTCAACATCTACCTTCTCCAACCCCTTCTGTGTCTTGTATTTTTCAACAGTATCACTCCTCATGCATTTAAACCCCAATGAATTATCGCCTCACCATTTTAGAGATTCTCAAAAACTCAACCCTTTCATCCCAGGAAACCGCCTGATGTACCAACCGAGTTACTTGCTGCATCAGCATGCTGACTTTATGTTTCATACACAGGAAGACTCCAAAGCCTTTGTACTGCTCCATTTCTCGAAGTCCTCTTCATTAAATAGAGCCTGTCTTTTGGTTCTCAGTGTCATCCATAAACTTGGATGTATGTTGCACTCAATTCCCTCCTTCAGGCTGTCAGTCTAAATTGTAAATAACTGATGCCATCGGGCTCATAGCTGTCGTACTCGAACAGATACAACTTTATCATGAAGATTAATTAATCCAGACTCTCCGATTTCTATGTGCTCACCAATCATCATCCCATATTAATAATTATCCATCATCCTCCGAGCTTCTGTCTTGTGTAAGAACTTTTATTCTGTAATACCTTGTGGAAAATCTCTGGAAAGCCTGGTGTCTACCAGATCCCCTGTACCAAATCCGCTTGTTACATTCTCAGGCATCTCCAGAAATACTTTGCATACTTTTTGCAGGGAAATTATTGTTTTCCTTTCACAAAAACACACTGACTCTGCGTGAATCTTTTCTAAATGTCCATGCTGGCCAGGATTGCCAAATTAAGCTCGTCCCATCTGCTTTCATTTGGCCGATATGCCTCTAACTGTTTCCCATTCATATGTTTGTCCAAATGAGTTTTAAATGTTGTAACTGTACTGGCATATACCACTCTTCCTCTGACAGCTCATTCCATACTTACACCACTCTTTGTGTAAAGAAGTTGCTCCTTCCTTCCTTTTCAACCTTTCCTCTTTCACCATAAACCGATGCCATCTATGGCTGAACTCCCCCATGCCGTTGGAATGATCTTGGCTATTCAACCTATGCATATCTCTCATGATTTTAGAAACATTTACAATGTCGCCACCCAACCTCCTACACTCCATCTGATACTAATTTCAAGAACAAGCATTTAAAGATAAGCACTGCAAAGTTGAAACAATATTAACCATGACAAGTAAACAATACACAGCCCAAACTTCATATGGTGATTTGTTTTCCTCCCTATTATAATACGAAGGCAGCATGAAACGCTTACTAGTGCCAATAAGAAGTCAAGCACCTGGTTTCCTTTCTCTAAAGAGGGCGATGATCTCGACAGTGAAAACGTATTTATGGCCCGATCTATATAAAGTCACATCGTCAACATTCTCCCTCCTGGCCTCCCTATGTCCTTGTGTGGTTGTGTCTTCTTTATCTTGCACTCAGTAGAGAGAACCCCTTTCCCCCATTCACACCTTAATTTAAATACATTTTATATCATCCACTCATTCACCAGTGCTAAAAGCCCGTTTATCTTTCTCACACCTCTTTTCCCTGTCACCCATCCCCTACCTCTGACAAGGGATTAAAAATCCAAGTTTCCAATCCTTTTCAGTTCTGAAGAAATGTCACACTAAACTTTAAATGCTAACGCTTTTTCTCTGTTTCTGCAGATGCTGACAGACCTGCTGAGTTTCTCCAGAAATGAATAGGCACAGAACAAAGTTTCACGAAAACAAATAACTGTGGATACTTGAAATAAAAATACAAAAATTGCTGGAGAAACTGGGAGCTTTGTAAAGGGTCACTGGACCTGAACGTTTCACTCTGCATTCACTCCAGAATATACTGCAACATTTCCAGTAAGTTCCTCAGCAATTTCTGTTTTTGGACAATTTCCAAAGAATGATGTCAAAGATGCTCAAACATCCTGTCCAACATGGAGAGCCATACACTGGGAACTGAACAATAATGCATGGTGGTCAAGTTCCTTGACTCTGAAACTGCATAAGACTGACATCACAGACACTACAGAGCTTTTAATCAAGGTCAGGGAGAAAAACAGAGTGAAACATGTTCACTTCAAATACAGAAGTTGACATTGTGGAAAAGAAACGGTTTAGTTTAGTACCTTAAATGGATTGAGTTAAATTAAGAAATTGGAGGCGTGACACCAGGGAGATGCCATCAGCAGAATGAGAATATGAAAATGGAAGTGTTGCCGCATCAGAACCAAGGATAGGTCACTGAATACAGGGCTGATGCCAAGGTCAGAATCACGTGCACCTAAACCTGTTGACAACCCATTAAAGCCACCACACTTGACTGGTTACTTTCCAAAGAGCAGAATTAACTTCTGATGGAGAGGGAGAAATGATCCCAAGACGAACAGATCGAATCTAAGCTCTGTCGTCCTGTTAATCCAAGCATAAATGTCGGTGGCCTATTAAACAATTTACCGGAGGAGAGGACACCACAAAGATTCTCATCCTAAATATCGGAACAACTCTGTACATCAGTGGAAAAAAGTCAAAGATGTGGTGTCTGCACTACCCTTAACCAGAGGTGTTGAGTGGATGATCCAACTCACACTCACCATGATGCTCACAGAATCACAGATGCCAGTCTTCAACTAATTAGATTTGCTGAAACAGCTGAACACAGTAGATACGACAAAGGCAATGGTCCCTGACACCATTCCTGCAATAGGACTGTAGACTTGTGCTGCACAACAGGCCGTGTCCCTGGGGAATCTGTTTCATTCCAGCTCCTACTCTGACATCTCCCTGCCAATGTGGAAATTTACTTAGCTATGTCCAGTCCCCGAAGAGAATAATAACAATCTGAACAATTGGCACCTCGAACTCCCATCACAATAGTCTAATTGGTGTTTTTTTTTGACAGAGTTGTCAAGTAACACCAAAATAATCTGGTCAGCCTGGTTTCCAATAGGTCCCCATGTGGAGATGATGTTGTTGTGGAAATATCATTGGATTACGAATCCAGACCACGATAATGTTCTGGCAGCTGGTGGAGATTAAAAATAATTAATAAAATATTGAGACCTAAAATCTGGTGTCAGTAATAGTGATGTTGTGTCCAATGTTTATTGCAAACATTGATCTCCTTCGCCAATGTACTTTCAGGAAGTGAATCTCCCGTGCTTTCTTGGCCTGGCCTAAAAGTGACTCCAGACGCACAGACATGTGATAAACGTTTTCAATGGTTTCTGAATCGGCCAAGCAATACACTCAATTGTATCAAATTGCTCTGAGGTCTTAACGGATAAAACCGGACAGAACACCTGGCACCAGATTCGTTATCAGAAAAGGGAATGGGAAACACAGTCCTATCGACCCTGCAGATGCCTCCTTCCTAACATCTGAGAGCTTGTGATAACATTTACAGAACATTCCCATAGACTGCACAGAAACATCGGGAAAGGAGGAGGTCATTCAATACAGTGAGTTTTCCCCATGCCAGTTCATGATCGAACATCTCCTCAATGCAGTTTTCCCCATACAATGTTCATATCCCATAATATGTTTCAACATTGTGAAATAGACCAAGAACAGTTGTAGTGCTTTTGGCCCCTCATTTTTGCTCCTCACATTCAATATACACATGGTTCTTTGATAACGCTTGTGTATTAAATACGATTTGACTGTTTTCTATAAAGTGAACTATCATACCTGCTTCCAATGTGTCTCACACTGTCAGAGTTTGAGATATTTCAATGATATCTCCACTCATTTTCCTACTCTCTATGAAATACAGGCCCAGTTACCCCAAACCTCTGGTCCCACAAAAAGCCTGTCATCCCAGAGATCATTCTGGTCATCCTCCATTGCTCTCCCTCAATGTCAGGTTTGTCCCTTACTAGGCAAAGAGACCAAAACTTCATACAATACTGCACAATGTTCGAGATGGGGTCTCACTAAGGCCCTGTATAGATGCAGTAAATGACCCTTATCTGTGTATTCAAATCCACCTGAAATCAAGGCGAATATACCATTTATCTGCCTATCTGCTTTCTGCTCCTGCAATATTACTTTCACTGACTAGTGTTACAGCTCCCCACTTGCTGGGTCTATATACACTGGTCAGTGTGCCAATGCCATTCCCAGTATTGACTTCTGGTTTCAGAAATCACTGCCTTACATGGATCAGAGGGCTGCACAGAAATAAAGCAAAAATGCAGCTTAATTCCCTTTATAGAGCAAAATTTTTCAACCACACCCTTTGAAAATGATAGGCTGCCATTCTATTGTTCTCATCAAAGTGCACAACATCTCGTCTGTCCCATTGCTCTCCATCTACCACTTATTTGCCCAGTCTCTGCACTTATGGGCGGCACAGTGGCACAGTGGTTAGCACTGCTACCTCATAGCGCCAGAAACCCGGGTTCAATTCCTGCCTCAAGCGCCTGATTGTGTGGAGTTTGCACATTCTCCCCGTGTCTGTGTGGGTTTCCTTCGGGTGCTCCGGTTTCCTCCCACAGTCCAAAGATGTGCAGGGCAGGTGAATTGGCGTGCTAAATTGCCCGTAGTGTTCGGTAAGGGGTAGATGTAGGGGTATGGGTGGGTTACGCTTTGGTGGGGCGGTGTGGACTTGTTGGGCCGAAGGGCCTGTTTCCACACTGTAAGTTATATAATCTTGTCTCAATCACCTTGGAGTCTTTTTTACATCCTCCTCATTCACTCAAAAGCTAACATCGTTTAGTCCTGTCAGCAGACTTGGGAATATTGCATTTGAGCCCATCAACCAAAGTTATGATGAGTATTGGGAATAGCTGGATGTCAAATCTCGATTCTTGTTATATCATCTAAGCCTTCCATTAAAAACAAACATGGTGGTATTCTTACTCACTGTTTCCTGCCAGCTCTCCCATTCTAAAACAATAACCATATATTAACCCCAGTCCCACAGGAATCGAATTTGCACAAATGACTTGGGGCTTTATCAAAATTCTTTCTGAGATTCCAATCATATTTCATTGATACCTTTTCCATAATTTTGCTAAATGCCACTTTCCCAAATATGATTCCCATTTCATAAATCGCTGTTGACATTTTCTAAGCCCATTAATTTCAGTGCAATATTTGTCTTTAAAACTGTTTAGTTGCTAATTTAGTTGCTATTCCCTTTTTCTCACCAGACCAAAGTTCTCTAGTATTTCTAGGAAGTTTTCTTTGTTCTTTATTTCTTCTGTGAAGGCATAACTGAAGTATTTATTCCATAGTTCTGCTATTTCACTGTCCTCAATCATCTGGTTTCAGACTGTAAGAAAGCTGCATCTTTTTCTCTTAATTTTGCCATTGACATATTTTCAGAAGATAGTACAAGTTCACTCTTATATACTTTGATAGGATATTCTTCAGAAACACTTCAATTCCTATTTTAAGCTATTCAATGATTGACCTCCCACATCCATACAATAACAGAAGCACAGTCTCTGTTCCATCAGAACTACAGCACGACCTACATTAGGCCCACTTTCCGACACAAGACCCATAGCTGTGAACCTTATGGCATTTCAACTGCACAACCATGTATTTTCTAAAGGTTCTGAGGTTACCATGACAACTCCCCTCTCAAGAAGTGCATTCCAGACCACAACACACTCTGGGTGAAAAAACAGTCCTCAAATCCTCACTAAACCTTAAACCTTTCACTTTCAAAGTGTGGCCTTTTGACTAAAAGGAACAGCTGCTGTCTATCCACCCTGTCCATGACCTTCGTAATGTTATCCGTTTGATTCATGCACCCCTCAGCCTTCTCTGCTTCAAAGTAAACAACCCAAGCTTACACAACCTCTCTCCATACAGATATACTCCATCACAGGGAACATCCTGGTGAATCTCCTCTGCACCCCATCCAGTACAATCACATCCTTCCTGTAATGTTGCTCCCATAACTATACACAGTATTACATCTTGGTCTAAACAAAGTTCCGCATAGCTCTTATAATCTATGCTTCGATATATCAAGGCTGTGTTTACACTCCCCTGTGCTTTCCCAAATTGTGCAATAACCTGTCCAGTCACATTCATGGAAGTGTGAAGAAGCACACTCTGAGCTACCCCGTGTGCTGTCATTCACCGAGTCCTCCCCTGTCTGTTTCCTTCTTGCAAAGTGCATCACCTCATATTAATTAGGGTTACATTCCATTTGCCATTGACCTGCCCATCTGACCATTCCATCTGTATCTTCACTGTCAACCACCCGGCCCATCTTCGTATCAATAACAAACTTACTTATGACGCCCCTACCCCTCGTTCATATTCACAGCTGCATCCCTTATGATAAGGTTTAAAATCAGAAAACATCAGCTTATACTCCAACAGGTTTATTCGGAGGCACGAGCTTTCGAAATTCTGCTTCTTCACCAGGTGGTTGTGCGCTTTGATTAAGCGCTTTGAAAGCTACTGCCGAATAATAAACCTTTTGGAATTTAACCTGGTGTTATGCAATTTTTAGCTTTTTCCACCCGAGTCCAACACCAAGACCTCTGAATCAGAAATAACAAGAGACACAGCACTAATCCCTGTGGCACATCATTGGACACTAGCCTCCAATCACTCAAACAGTCTTCTACCACCACCCTCTGTCTCCTACCACGAAAGTTGATTTGGATGCAACTTGGCAAGTCACAAATGAGTCCTACCTGTTCCTGATTGTTCTGTTCCGCTGGAAACACTTGTAGAATATCAGGACATTCTCCCTAATTTTGCCTGCCAGTAGTTTTCCATGCCCCTGTGTGAATTAGTCCCCTCCAAATGATGAATTTCCTCCTTGTTGCAGTCTTAACTGGTCTGTCCCAGATCCTGCCATTATTTGCCTTGATTGTGGAATAGACAGTGAGGGAAGGGTTCTGTTAATTTCCAACTTGTCATATGTTTTCTGAATTTTCGAAATTTCACTATGACCCACCTCTCATTCTTTGAAATTCTAGAGAACACAGGCCGAGTTTCCTCATCAGGCAATCGCACTATCTAAGGGATTAATCTGGAGAATGTCCATTGCACTTCCTCTGTGGTCAGTATATTCTTTCTGAGATTCGGTCACAAAAACTGCGCACAATACTCCAGGTACAGTCCTATCAACACGCTGTGAAACTGCTTCAACATGTCTTTACATCAATGTCCTAACTCTCTTATATGAAGGCGAACCAAACATTAACTTTCCACTTACATACATTCCTCCAAATTCTATTCACATTCATTGCATTTACAACCTCGTTTTTTGAGTTCTTATAGAAACACTTCGGAAAATCCAATATATGCCACTTCTATTGATTCCCCGTTATCTATGCTGTAAGTAACAACTTCGAACAATTCCGAAGTTTCTCAAGTATGATTTCTCTTTCAGAAATGCATGCTGATTCTCTTCATTGTTGCTGTTAATTTCTAAATAGCAAAAATGTCATACTGTGTAATAGATTCGAACAGTTTCCTACAAATGTCAAGTTAATTAGTGTTAATTCTCCACACTATGTCTTTTTCCCTTTGTAGCTGTTTGGATCCCTTCCATTCATCGATCGTGCTTGGATCACGTTTATCCACAATAGTTTCCGGTCTCTGCAGAATGTACAGGAAAATAAAACACAGTCATCGGCAGTGCAATTAATACTACTATTGGTGATTTATTTACGTCATTTTGATAGGACGTATATCTGTTTCATCAGACTTAGCAATGCTCAATCCAGCTTCATGTTCAAGTACGACCTTGTTATTGACATGAATTGACTTTATGTCTTTAGCTCCAGGAGTCCGGTATGATCACTTGGTATGACTGGGGTATTTTCTGGATCTTCCTCCATGAAGACAGATACAAAGTTTTCTTGGCCATTTCCCTGTTCTACACAATGACCTCTCCTCTCCCGATTACAAATTTCCACATTTGACCTTGCTTTAATTTTGTTTCCTTTGAAATATAGATCGCAGATTGACACAGTCTTTTTGTTCCTGTTTGTTGGCAAGTATGTTCTCTTTTTGATTTCCTTTTCTGTTTCATGGCCTTCCTTTTTTCAGATCGTTAATGTCTGAGAATTCTCAGGTTTTCACAATAGCTGGAATTCTTCTGAAGTCACTTCCTATGATAAACATATTTTCTAATTTGTCATGTTAACTATCATTGAGTCACTTTCTCACTCTTTGGTGTTTGTAGCTGAAATAAATAGATGTATGTTGCAGACTTTGCAGTATTTCAAAAAATTCCTGGTCCTGACCAGTTAAATTCAGGAACAGCGCAGGAGGATAGGTGGATAGAGAAGAAAATGTGGGAGCACGGCTTGGCTCTTTTCTATCATCGCTGGCCAACGAGTGAGGTCCCGGACAACTGGAGCATAGCGAATACTGAGCCCGTATTCAAGAAATGCTACAAAGATAAACCTGGGAACTAAAGACCAGTAATCCTAAAATCTAGTGGGCAGATTACTTTAGAAGATTCGGAGAGATTGGATATACATGTATTTGGAAAGACAGGGAGTGGTTCAGAGTAAGAATAGAATGGTGCTGGAAAAGCAGACCAGATCAGGCAGCATCCGAGGAGCAGGAAAATCGATGTTCATCAAATTCAGCACGGGAGTTTGTGCAAGGCAGATCATGACTCACAATTTTGTTGGAGTTCTTTGATAATGCGACCAGCAACGTTGGGGAGGTGCGGATAGTAGACGTAGTCGAGATGCATTCCAGTAAGGCCTTCAATAAGGTTCCACATGGTACGCCGCTGTGGAAGGTTAGATCGCATGGAATTGACGGGGAGCTGGCAAATTATGTACAAAATTGCCTTGAGATGAGGAAGCAGAGATTATTACTGGAAACGTGCTGGTCAGACTGGAGGCCTGTGAATAGTGGAATGCCTCAGGGTTTGATGCTGGGACCACTACATATTACATATATCGATGATTTACATGAGAATGTACAGACATGATTTGTAAGTTTGAAGATGGCAATAAAACAGGCGGCATCATGACGAGTGAGGAAGGTTATCAGAAAATTCAGAAATTACAGCAGTATCTTGATCAGCTGGAGACGTGGGCTGAGAAATGGCAAATGGATTTTAATAGAGAACGGTGTAAGTTCTTGTATATTATAAAGTCAAATCAAGTTTGGAGTTTCATGGTGGATGGTTGGATCCAAAGGACTGTCGTGGAACAGAGGGACCGTGGAATTCAGGCGCATGGTTCTCTGAAAGTTGATTCAGAGGTAGACATTGAAGAAAGCTTTTGGCACACTGGCCTTAATTGGTTTATATCACTGAGTATCGAAATTTGGGAGTTATGTTGCAGTTATACAGGATGCTGATGAGGCCATATTGGGAGCGTTATGTTCAGTTATGTTTACTTTGCTATATGACGGATGTTATTAAACCGGAAAGAGTGCAGAAAAATATTCCAAGGATGTTGCCAAGGTCTCAATGGTCTGAGTTACAGAAAGAGGTTAGACAAGCTAGGACTTTTTACTTTTGTGTGCATGAGGATGATGAGGATCACATTGAAGTTTATAAGATCATGTCAGGCATGGATAGAGTGAATGCACCCACTCTTTTTTCCCAGGGTTTGGCAATCACCAGACTAGAGGACACCAGTTTAAGGTCAGAGGGGACAGAATAAAAGGGAGCCTGAGGAACAACTTTTTAACGCAGGGGCTGTTACGCATATGGAATGAGAATTGGTTGAGGCGGATACATTAACAATATTTAATAGGCATTTGAACAAAAACATGGATAGTAAAGGATAAAAAAGATACGGGACAAAGGTAGGGAAATGGGGTCAGTGTGGATGGGCATTTTGGTCGGAATGGACCAGTTTGGGCTGAGGGGCCTGTCTCCGTGCTGTCTGCCTCTATGACTCTCACAACCATTGCTTGTCTCCGACTGAATGTTATATTGTACTTTGCAAATTCACTGAAGATATCTTGAAACTGTAGCCTCCAATCTTCCATGATGCTTTACTAGAATATTCAAGCATTCTATCTTGTATGCAGGCACTTTGTAAGGTTCCACATGGAACCTTATTGAATTCTTTAAGAAGGTGACCAAGGAAGTGGACCAGGGTAAAGCAGTAGCTGTGGTGAATATGGATTTTAGCAAGGCGTTCGATAAGGTACCCCATGGCAGGCTAATGCAAAAACTACGGAGGTATGGCATTGAGGGCGCATTAGAGGTGTGGATGAGGAATTGGCTGGCTTAAAGGCGACAGAGGGTAATAGTTGATTGTATAGATTCATCTTGGAGCGCAGTTACTAGCGGTGTTCCACAAGGTTCTGTTTTGGGACCATTGCTGTTTGTCATTTTTATAAATGACCTGGAGGAGGGGCTTGAAGGCTGGTGAGCAAGTTTCCGGATGACACAAAAGTCGGTGGACAGCGAAGAAGGATGTGGCAGGTTACAGTGGGATATAGATAAGTTGCAGAACTGGGCAGTAAGGTGGCAAATGGAATTCAATGTAGCTAAGTGTGAAGTCATTCACTTTGGTAGGAGTAACAAGAAAATGGATTACTGGGCTAATGGTAGACTACTTGGTCGTGTGGATGAGCAGAGGGATCTTGGTGTCCATGTACACAGATCTGTGAAAGTTGCCACCCAGGTAAATAGTGCTGTGAAGAAGGCATATGGTGTGCTGGGCTTTATTGTTAGAGGAATTGAGTTCCGGAGTCCTGAGGTCACGTTGCAGTTGTATAAGACTCTGGTGCGGCCTCATCTAGAGTATTGTGTGCAGTTTTGGTCGCCATACTATAGGAAGGATGTGGAGGCATTGGAGGCAGAGGAGGTTTACCAGGATGTTGCCTGGCATGGTAGGAAGATCGTATGAGAAAAGGCTGAGGCACTTGGGGCTTTTCTCATTGGAGAAAAGAAGGTTTCGGGGAGATTTGATAGAGGTGTACAAGATGATTAGGGGTTTAGATAGGGTTGACAGTGAGAACCTTTTTCCGCTAATGAAGTCAGCTGTTATTGCGGACACAGCTTTAAATTAAGGGTTGGTAAGTATAGGACAGATATCAGGGGTAGATCTTTTACTCAGCGGGTTGTGAGTTCATGGAATGCCCTGCCAGTAGCAGTGGTGGACTCTCCCTCTTTATGGTCATTTAAGCGGGCATTGGACAAGCATATGGAGGTTATTGGGCTATTGTAGGTTAGGTAGGCTTCGGTCGGCGCAACATCGATGGCTGAAGGGCCTGTACTGCGCTGTATTTTTGTATGTTCTATGTTCTATGGTACGACACTGTGGAAGGTTAGATCGCATGGAATTGACGGGGAGCTGGCAAATTATGTACAAAATTGCCTTGATAGTAGGAAGCAGAGATTAATACTGGAAACGTGCTGGTCAGACTGGAGGCCTGTGAATAGTGGAATGCCTCAGGGTTTGATGCTGGGACCACTACATATTACATATATCGATGATTTAGATGAGAATATACAGGCATGATTTGTAAGTTTGAAGATGGCAATAAAACAGGCGGCATCATGGCGAGTGAGGAAGGTTATCAGAAATTTCAGAAATTACAGCAGTATCTTGATCAGCTGGAGAAGTGGGCTGAGAAATGGCAAATGGATTTTAATGTAGATCAGTGTAAGTTCTTGTATTTTATAAAGTCAAATCATGTTTGGAGTTTCATGGCGAATGGTTGGATCCAAAGACTGTCGTGGAACAGAGGGACTGTGGAAATCAGGCGCATGGTTCTCTGAAAGTTGATTCAGAGGTAGACATTGAAGAAAGCTTTTGGCACACTGCCCTTAATTTGTTTATATCACTGAGTATCGAAATTTGGGAGTTATGTTGCAGTTATACAGGATGCGGTGAGGCCATATTGGGAGCGTTATGTTCAGTTTTGTTCACTTTGCTATAAGACAGATGTTATTAAACCGGAAAGAGTGCAGAAAAAAATTCCAAGGATGTTGCCAAGGTCTCAATGGTCTGAGTTACAGAAAGAGGTTGGACAAGCTAGGGCTTTTTACTTTTGTGTGCATGAGGATGATGAGGATCGCATTGAAGTTTATAAGATCATGTCAGGCATGGATAGAGTGAATGCACCCACTCTTTTTTCCCAGGGTTTGGCAATCACCAGACTAGAGGGCACCAGTTTAAGGTCAGAGGGGACAGAATAAAAGGGAACCCGAAGAACAACTTTTTAACGCAGGGGCTGTTACGCATATGGAATGAGAATTGGTTGAGGCGGATACATTAACAATATTTAAAAGGCATTTGAACAAATACATGGATAGTAAAGGATGAGAAAGATACGGGACAAAGGCAGGGAAATGGGGTCAGTGTGGATGGGCATTTTGGTCGGAATGGACCAGTTTGGGCTGAGGGGCCTGTCTCCGTGCTGTCTGCCTCTATGACTCTCACAACCATTGCTTGTCTCCTACTGAATGTTATATTGTACTTTGCAAATTCACTGAAGATATCTTGAAACTGTAGCCTCCAATCTTCCATGATGCTTTACTAGAATATTCAAGCATTCTATATTGTATGCAGACACTTTGTAAAATGCACCTTATAAATGCCATTATTCCTTAAAAGCTGCTTCAGACCAAGGTTAATAATTCGTCCTGCTGACCACACAACATCAAATCCGAAATAACTTGCTCTCTACTTTACTTCACAACATACTCTTCAACCCACCTCATATACACTTAATGAACTTATTTTTCACAGCTTCAGCAGTCACTTAGTTAACGCAGTTTAGATACAATTGAGACCATCCAATAAGACTGCAGTACCACAATACTTGACTGTCTAACTTCCAGAGATACGATGCTCAGATTTTCTGCTACCGTTTTGGTTTCGATAGATAACACACCAATATTTGCTTCTCCTTGCTATCGGTAAGCTCTACCTAAACTGATTCTGTGGAACCTGATGGACAGGTCTGTGTCGTTATTAGTAATAGACCTGGACAAGACATTCAGGGAGGCTCATCTCGACGCTGAGATGATCTGAAGAAATGTCAAGCAACAATATGCTCCTCTCTCTTTTAGAATAACAGTTACCACATACTCTCTGCTCCCTCACACTCACTGTATATCTGTTATCGCACCTAACCCAGAACAAGGTTCATGCTTTATCTCCAAATAAGGCTGAGGCAGTACCACTCTCACTATTGAATTCAGCAACTAATAATGCCATATGGATTCAAAACTGTCGACTGACTCATTCCAGATACCTCACAACTCCCCCCATCTACACCAGGACACACAACAGGGACACCTATTCCCACTCTCCCTTCTTCCATTTCGCCCATTCCAGGAGAAACAGACTGGAATAGGATAGAAAGGGCCAAGCAGGGTAGTGGAGGGCCCGATAGCCATTCCCTCAGTCCCCTCCCCCCAACATGGAGGGAGGACTCTTAAAGTGCTTGATAGGACCAGGACGCCTCATATGGAGAATCTGAAATATCCACGTCCTACTAACCAGTTAAGGAGCAATGTTCAGTGAAAGACAATTCTCAGTTTAAACCCACTGGCCGTTCCAACAACAGTCCTTTCACTTCCAAATCAAGTACGCAGATGCCTCACTGCACAGAGACGCAGACACAGAAATACACAGATGAACACATACAATACTTACAAGGAGATAGGTATACATACACGTATGAAGCTACAAATACATATACAGTCACATGCAAATCGACATAAATATAGATAGAAACACAGGCTGAAACACAGACAAACAGATGTAGACACGCAAACACACAGATTACAAGCACATGGACACACACGCACTCACGCAGGCATACACACACATACAGACACACACAAACAGAGGCACAGACACACACACAGACACGCGCAAAAAACATACTCACATACTGATGCACAGAGCACAGACACTAGTGTCATTAAGACACAAATTGATATGTTTTTGATTTGTAAGGGGATCAAGGATTCTAGGGAGACGGCAGAAGAATGAGGTCGAGGTACATATAAGAAATTATTGAACGGAATTACGTTTCGATAGGCTGAATGGCCTCAATCTGCTCATTTCCTTTATGCTCATGCGTTATTATGCTATCAGTCATCCTCTCCCTGAGACAGCAGCAGAGGCTGGGTGTGATACATATTTGATTGGAAAGGGACAATGGGAATGTGGGATAGGCTTGGAGTCCAGAATGGATTATGTTCCTAATTATTCCTAATTATTCTGTCCTTATGTCTGAAAAGAGGGGGTGATTTGATGTTCAGTTAACACAGTTTTAAAATAACAGTCCAACAATGAAATAAGGACGTCCCTTTCACTTTAGTGCTGTGCTACCTGTGGCGTACTCATCCTCAGGGAGCAGTGAAGACTCGTTTATTGAAGATAATTAAGGCTGAGCTCGACTGATCTTTACTGGAGAGAAGGGTCAGTGATTATTGGGAACAGACAGGAAGTTGATGGTCAGACACGCTCGGATCAGCCATGAACATTCTGAATGGGGCAGCCGAATGGGCAAATTCTTCCCCTATCCCATGTGTTATTCCGTCAATCCACTCCTGCAGGCTCTTACAGAGATATACTGCTGTCCCTACCCCATGTGTTGTTCCTTCAATCCACCCTCGATGCTGTTACAGGGTTTAGGACCACTCTATTCAGTCAGACAGGATCGTTACAATGACTCAGGAGGAGACCATTTCGCCCCTCAAATGAATTACACAGGAATATAGAATGAAGTAATTCAGCTCGTTCAGTACACTACACAGTCTAGGAGGAGACCATTCAACCCACCTGAGCCGCTACACAGGGGCAGGGAAGCTGTCGCTAACAGGAAATAGTGAGAAGAGATAAATGTTTATTTTCAGGCTGCAAAGCTGTAACTGATGGAGTGCCTCAGAGATCACTGTGGGGTCATCAGTGATCAATAATCTGTATCAAACATCTGGAGGAAGGGGAGGGAATAGCTTGGAGCTCAATTAGCTCATACACCAAGATGGTCATTCAATGTGTCGTCAAATGGAGGTAGTGAGTCTGCAACGTGAAACAGACCGGGAACGTTAGTGAGCAAACCTTCAGCAGAAATAACATAGGGTAGGTTGTCTATTTTGGCATGAAAGATGAAACAATGGTAAACAATTTAAATGGAGAGAGATTGCCGTACTCTGTGATACAGGAGGTTTCCATGTTCTTGTGACATGAATCATATGAACTCAGATGCAGCAAGTGATTTGGAAGGTAAGTGGAATGGTGCTGTTTTTGGAAAAAGGTATCAGGTTTAATTACAGGAATGTTTAACTGCATCTGTACAGGGCATTGCTGAGACCACAACTGATATACTGTGTGCAGGATTGATCCGCTAAATTAAAATGAAAGGATATAATTATTTTCGAAGATTTTCAAAGAGGTTTCCCTTTACTCATTCCTGAAATGCTGGCCTTATGTTATGGGGGATTATCAGTTTCGATCTTAGCTGAGAAATAGTATTGAACCATCCATGACTTTCCGAAAAGTGTATCAGCTGGAAGCATATTATCTCCTGTCAGGGAGACGAAAGCTAGAGAATAAATTTTGAGAAAAAGATGCATTGATATTAACACACATACTATGAAGACACCTACCGATATTTACAAATTACACAGACACACATAAGCATGTCATCAAATTATAAAATGGGGACATTTTTTGCCATTGGAAGGAATTGTGTACAACAAGAGCAATTCCGCATCTGCATATAATCCATAATCAAGTTTTCCAGAGAATGTTCCAGGAGATCGCACATGGTCCAGTTTGGTGTTCAGTTGATATTATTGTATGTTCCAACACAGTGAGGGAGAAAAATATTCCCTGGCAGAGAAGCAGCAGCTAATTGATTCCTCTCTCTTACTTTGTTCCGCCTGATAGCAAAGTGTGAGACCAGAAAATCCCTGAGTTATCTTTACCACTTGTGAAGGATTCCTGGTGAGGACTCATTGGAATCTCTCCACTGCCTGAAACAAAGGGAATTCAGCCGAATCCCACTGTTCCAGAAAGAAATCCCACTACCAGTAGCTTGTGAGCAAACTAACTTCAAAGGCAGAATAACATTTGGAGCACTCTATCATTTTTCCATTTGTTATGAGTTCAACTTTCTGTGTCACACATTTTTCGAGAAAATGGCCTAATCTGAGACCTAAATTATTGGCCACCTCACGAAACTGGTTGCATTTAAGATGGGTGTAACCAGTGGAGGGGTGGGACAGGAAAAGGACATAGTGACCCTCCAACATTTGTTGGAACACAAATGAGAAATTCTCAAAGGGCTGTTCAAGTGGAAATTCCCTTCCACAGAGGATTATGTTGCCTAGGTGTTTGCATTTACTCATATTTGTATTTGGTATGTAGTAAAATGGTATACAGACAGAAACGTGTTGCTTTGAGCAAAAGCACATGAAGCGGTGACAAAGTATTTAAAAGCTCACTCCTGCTGCTCAGTCCTGTGTTGCTATGTTCTATTCAACCCATCACAGCTCCTGCAAGGATCAGATGGAGGCCACTTGCTCCAATTACTTGGTCAACAGTAACACAGGATCTCATTCAGTCCCTGAAGACTGTCACACATGGTTTGGTGTCGGTTGGAAAATGCCATTTGGTTCAAAAGATGCCTCTGGTCTCTTTACAGAGTGTTTCCTGTCTGCAAATTGTGGTTCATTTGTTAGTTATATTATAGATCCAGATTCACCATGAATACCTCAACAAGAGATGACTCACAAAATACTTTATTCCCTCTGATTGCAACGTTCAACAAAAGAACATTCAGGGAATTTACAGCCATTAACTTTGCAATTACTGAGTATGAGGACAAAAGGAACAGGATCAGATAATTCGGATGATCAAGCCATTGCATATCATCATAGCTGATCTACTGTTGACATTAACTCCTCTTTAATGCCCAATTCTTCACCCCTTAATCTCTGACAGGTCAAAAATCCATCTACTTCCTCCTTAAATGCTTTCAGTGATATAGGTCCCATAGCTTCCTAGCCCAGATCATTTCTGACAGTGATTACCTTCTGTGAGAGGAAAGCCCGCCCTACACATACACCGTCACCTATTGATATGAACAAGAGGCGAACACAGTGTCCCAGGAAAGAGTGAATGGCACTGATACCAAGGCAGTATTTGACTGAGGATTGCATCGGGACCACCTACTTATTTGAGCTTAATGTGGATCAGGTGTAACCTTCCCACTGACGGGGTCTTTTAGAACACAAATAAAGAGGTTTGGCGTCAGTCGCCAACAATCCTCTCAGTCCCAGGACATCTCTGCAGGAGATCCTCAGGTTAGACTCCTCAGCACAAACATCTTCAGCTGGTCCATCAATGTTTTTCCCCATCATAAAATCTGAAGTAGGTATGATGACTGAAGATCATAGACTGTTCAGAACATTTTGACCCACATCAGCTCCTGAACCATTCTGTGTCCATGTGCAGCAAGACCCGGACAGCATTCCGGTTTGTGCTGTTCAGGTGTCGGTAACATTTATGTAACAGCACGGCCAGACACTGCACATTTTCACAGCTAAAAGAGGAACTCATTCAGAATCTCAAGCTGGTTGCACACTGATATGAGCTAGCATTCAGTAACAGGAAGAGTGACAGCAGATTCAATACTCCTGCCTGTTACACAGGAAGGAGAGTAGTCTGTTCAGTGCATCGAGCTGTTAAACAGGAGCAGGCAGAGCCCAATCAGACACTTAAACCTGTTCCATTAGACCAGGAGGAGGCTATTCATCCCCACGAGACAGTAACACTGGAAGGGGGGGGGGGTGCGGGGGAGGTCATTGATATTCCAACATGACAAACCAATGAAACAGAGGCTGCACTGATAGAGGACTCAATGATGTTAATCATAGTTCCATTGTTTGTAGAACGTGTGCTGCTTTAACATAGTTTGCTGGCAATGAGGAGGGAAGCCAAATGATTTGTGCCAAGTCGCAAGGAAGCATCTTCCATCACCGAGAAGACACACCCATGTTCTCCATGGAGGTCAGAATCTGGTGGGAATAGTTAACTGTTTTAGCATGAAGATATTGTGGCTGCTGTAGGGATTGCGGATAACGAGACTTTCACTGTAGGACCTTACACCAAATGCACTGTTTTAATGTGGGGAGAGTTTATACAAACACTGGCCCTCTGTCTCTCTCATGCGACATGGGGATTGGGTGTGGCGTGAGAGGAATATTCTCAGAGGCTCTTAAACTATCGACAATCATACAACCCGAGTAAAAAAACAAGCCGTGGAATTTTTCACCATATCAGTGTCTAGATTAGATTACTTACTGTGTGGAAACAGGCCCTTCAGCCCAACAAGTCCACACCGCCCCGCCGAAGCGCAACCCACCCATACCCCGACATCTACCCCTTACCTCACACTACGGGCAATTTAGCATGGCCAATCCACCTGACCTTCACATCTTTGGACTGTGGGAGGAAACCGGAGCACCCGGAGGAAACCCACGCAGACACGGGGAGAATGTGCAAACTCCACAGTCAGTTGCCTGAGGCAGGAATTGAACCCAGGTCTCTGGTGCTATGAGGCAGCAGTGCTAACCACTGTGCCACCGTGCCGCCCTAATTAGAACATCGTGAGTGACTGTCCCTCCCCCTCAAGTTTCAATGCAATCACCACTCATTCTCTCACAACGCCAGATATTAATCTTCACTGTATCCTCATGGTACCATAATCCCAAGGATTAGTCTGGTGAAACTCCATTGCACTCCCTCTGTAGCAAGGCGATCATTCCTTATAAAAGAGAGAAAGTCTGTCCACAATATCCCACATACTGCCTCAACAACACTCTCAGCGATGATCGCAATAACTCGTTTTCCTCTTAGACATCTCCGTTTCTTTCCTGTGGCGTAAACAGACATTCCTTTCTCTACACTGCTGGAAAGAGTTAACACTTTTATAATGAAGGCATTATTGCTGCTGTGGGGATTATGGATAACATGACATTCATGGCAGGATCACGCACCAAATGATCTGTATTAATGTTGGGAGATTTTATTCAAAAGCCTGAACCTCTCTCTCTCTCTCTCTCTCTCTCTCTCTCTCTGTCTCTGTGTCTGTCTGTCTGTCTGTCTCTCTCTCTCTCTCCACAACCACCCCCCCCTCCTATCTTCCTCTCTCTGTCTCAGTTGAAATAGGGAGTGCAGGAGGTTGGGTGGAACGTTCTCAGAGGCTCTTAAACTATCGAGAATCATGTAATTTGAGTGGAAAAAAGTCATGAAACTTATCACCGTATCAGTGTTTGTTTAGAACATCATGATTGATTGTCCATCCAACTTAAGGTTCAATGCAATCACCTCTTATTCTCTAACTGAGTTTCGCTCACTGCTCATGGTACCATCATCCCAGGGATTAGTCTGGTGAAACTTGAGAGGAAGTCTATCCACGGTACCCCAAACAATGCCTCAACAACACTCTCAGGGAATGTCAAAAAAATATATTTTCCCTTACGTCGACATCGCAATTTCTTTCCTGTGCCACAAAAGGCATTCCTTATCTATGCACTATGACTGACATGGAATTTATAAGTCCCTTACATCTGTACATAGCATCAATAAAGCCAGAACCAGAGATACCTATGGAGATGTGCATCCCTCTCGGGGAGAATTTCAATGAGATTGAATACACCTAAAACAGTGAATGGTCACGTACCTGAATGGAAATGAGATGTAGCAGGACAGAAACCAGGCAGAGAAAGGGAGCTATCTTTACTTTTGCTCTTCTCTCAAAGGATGTATGAAGCCCTGGTCAGGGCAGCTTTTATGCAGATCTTGATTTGAGTGGCTAGTTCAGCTGTTCCACAGGACAGTAAAGAGTAAAACGCATAGCTATGGGTTTATAGTCGTACAACACAGGATAAATCTTCCTGCTTAATTAAAACCAGCAACAGAGAAAAGATTTATCCCATGCAGTAATCTGTGGTAATTCTAGAGTCTAAATCTATTTAAAGTAAAAATGAACAACTTTATTTCTTAAAATATAATAGGAAATAATAAACGAACGACTGTTTACAACTTCTTCCTCTGACCTGTCTTTGACCTTCCCCCTCCACAATACTAGTCCGATAAGATGGCTAAATAAGATTTACAAAACAAAACTTCTTATCTCAAATCCAGGAAGCTTTCGGTTCTTCTCCATATTCCTGCTTTCTTTTCCTTTTGGGGACTCTGCTTCACCAGTTACTAATCAATAAACGTACCTATAGGAGAGCTATTTTTCAGGCAGTATTTGCATGCTGGTAGCTTGTCAGTTCTCTCAAGTATTCAATTTTCCATGGTCTTGTAACGCCAAAATATTGGATTGTATCATTGACTGTTCAGATTGTCAATATAATAAATTGAAACTTGGTTGGGGTGGGTATTTTGGAGTATAATCTAAAATGTTTTGCTGAATTTGTTTCGAGATAATGAGCTGATCGGGTTGTTTGACCAAATGTTGCATTATATCTATTTTTCAGAACTCTTGGTGCTGTCAGGTAGTTATTGTTGGTTTTTAATTCTCTCAAAGGTACAGTACACCCACGTGTTCATCACAGAAGTCACACGGAAACCTGACCAGGGAAGCATGCCACACTGACTTCCCTAAAGGACTTGAAGCAAGCAGATTGGTCTTTATAACAAATGATAATGGTTGCTTTTAAATTCCCGAATTTCCTTCATGAGATATCAACAGACCATTATTCTGTGGCTCCAGATTATGAGTCAATGGCTTGACCAGCATAAACTGTCTTCCCTTATGTGCAGAGAACAAGTTAAACATTTTCAAGAGCAATTATTTAGTGACGGACATGGTTACAAGGAACGTGATACTGTTGCATCCGGATTGAACAAAGGCACAAATGGTATATTCAGATTTTGCACTGAGACTGAAGACGAGACTGGGATACCATGATGGTGGTATTGGACAGGATTGGTGAGTGGGGAGGACATGGGGATGTAAATCTGTGAAGGACAAAATGGATTACAGAGTTTGAGAAGAGTCTGGTTCCTTCTTGCATATCAATGAGTAATTTATAAATCTTAGTTTCATAGTTATAACATATAAGGAAATGAATTTTTGTTTGGAACTGAAGATATTGACTTGCACTTTCCAAAATGTACATATCATGAGCAAACATTTAGTTCAACCCGGTTTAGTAGACAAATATAATGACTTACCAGGAAGACCAACTATCGCAAGGATGGGATAGTAACCACCTTGAATAATCCAAAGGATATCCTGTATCCGATATGCTAATGATATCCAAGGCTGACAAAGCTAGTCAATACCCCCAGATAAACTCCTGCCCATTGTTGGAATATTCCAGTGTAATGTTCTCAGATTTTGAGCCATTATTGGAACATTCCAATCCATGGTCCTCAGATTATGAACAATTATTGCAACGTTCCTGTCTAATGTTCTCAGATTCTGATCTCTCCTCCCCCTCTCTCTCGAGCTGCTAATCCCTGTTAGTGCTGTCAGTGATGTTCCAACTCACACTATGGGATAGCACATTGAACAGAGCCCATTTATCTGTCAACGATGGAAACTCTCGACTGTGGTAATTAGGATCCACGGAGATGGACATTAATCACAGTCACTGAACAAATAGCTCCATTTAAGCCCTTTGAATTCAATATTGATTTCATTAAAATTCAAAAGAACGTTTAAAATATACTCATTTAGCTTGGGATATGTGGTGGTGGCTGAGGGAAGGAATATCGGAGATGGTAGATTGATTACGTGTAATCATTCAATCTGCCTTGGATATGGGAGTAATGTCAAAGGATTGTCAGGACATAAACAAGTTTCTCCATTTATAAAGGGAAACATACAGTCTGAAACTGTTCATCAGTGATTATAATGTCAGTAAAATATGGGGAGAACTTTTCTAGTCCACAATCTGACAGGAAAATGTGCCTACAACAACGCGAGTTATAACAGACAAATGGCATGGACATGTTAACAGAGATTATGACGTGACACACAATTCAGATGGTTTGTCGAGGATCAGAGAGGGCAGGTGAGGGTCATGCTGTTAATGTTGTCGATTTCAATCAACTGTGATTAAGTACCATGCACTGGTTTTCAATTTCAGTGTGATTATGAAATTGGGAACATGGCTGCAGTGACTGGTGGGAGGAAACATGATATTTCCCAGTCATCAGTATTGAGATGTTACTCTTTATAAAGCATAAGAAGATCAAACGCCAGGATACATCTCCAATGAGGAATGAGGAGAGCCAATATTAACCATATGACCAGAAGACATTGGAGCAGAAATTTGGCCTTTCAGCCCATTGAGCCTGCTCCGCCATTTAATGATGGCTATTAAGCTTCTCAAACCCATTCTTGCACTTTCTATCTGTAACCCTTCATCCCATTTACAATTAAGAACCTATCTGTCTTACTCTTAAATATACTCAATTACCTGGCCTCGACAGCCTTCTGTAGCAGTGAATTCCCTAGATTCACCACTCTCTGGCTGAAGAGGCTCATCTTTATCTGTGTCTGAAAAAAGTCTTCTCTTTACTCTGTCCCCTCGGGTCCGAGTCTCCCCTCCATTGGAAATATCTTCCCAAAATCCACCCTGTCTAGGTCATTCAATATTCTGTAAATTTCAATTAGACCTCCTAACATCCTTCCGAACTCTATCAAATATAGACCCCGAGCCCTCAGATGTTCTTCATCTGTTAAGCTTTTCGTTCCTGGGACCACTTTCGTGAATCTCATCAGAAAATGCTCCAGATCCAGTATATCCTTCCTGAGATATGGGACCCAAAACTGTGCACAATAATCCAAATGTAGCCTGACCAAAATCTTATAGAGCCTCAGAAAAAACATCCCTGCATTTCTATTCAAGCCTTCTTGACATACATCGTATCATTTTATTTGCCTTCCCAACTGCTGACAACCGTCGGGTTTACCTTTCAAGATCCTTGGACCAGAACCGCCCCCCCAACTCCGCCGCCAAGTCCTCTGAACTTGCTCGCTATTTAGAACATAGTCCATGCCTTTATTTTTCCTGGCAAACTGCATGACCTCACACTTGCCCTCGTTATACTCAACCTGCCACTTCTTTGCTCACTCCACTAACCTGTGCAAATCCTTCAGCAGGAGAAAGTGAGGACCGCAGATGCTGGAGATCAGAGTCAAAAAGTGTGGTGCTAGAAAAGCGCAGCCAGTCAGGCGAACTCAGATGAGCAGGATATTCGAAGTTTCAGTTATAAAGCCTTTATCAGGAATGAAGTGGGTGGGCGGAAGGGGGTAGAGAGATGAATGGGAGGAGCTGGGAGGAAGGTGAGTGGTGAGAGTGGAAGGTGGAGTGGAGAGATGGAAATGAAGATAGACAGGTCGGACAGTTCAACAGGCGGTGATCAGTTGGAGGGTTAGATCTGGGATAACGTGGAGGGAGGGGAGATGAGGAAACAGGCGACAATGCACTGGATACCATGTGGTTGAAGGGCCCCAAGTTGGGCTCTTCCTCCAGATGTCTGGTGGCTAGAATGTGGCAGTGGAGGAGGCCAAGAACTTACATGTCCTTGGAGGAGTGGTAAAGGGAGGCGAAGTATTTAGCCACAGGGAAGTGGGGTTTTTGGGTGTGTGACGGAGAGTGTTTCCTGAACCGTTCTGCAAGGTGATGTCCTGTCTCCCCAGTGTAGAGGAGACCAGGAGCAAGAGAACAGAGTAGATGAGGTGCTTGGATTCACAGGATATTCTCTGCCTGATGTGGAAGGATCCTCTGGCGCCTTGGATGGAGCTGAGGAGGAAGTTGTTGGCACAGTTTTCATACCTCTTGCAATGGTAAGGGAAGGTGCCGGGAGTGGAAGGTGGTTTGTTGGGGTGTGTGAGGGGGGATGTATGAACGTAACGAGGGAGTCGTGAAGGGAATGGTCTCTGCAGAATGCTGATAGGGGTGGGGAGGGAAGGATATCTCTGGTGTTGTGGTCGGAATGTTGTTGGCAGAAATGGAGGAGGATGATGCGTTGTATCCTGAGGTCGGTGGTCTGGACGGCGAGCATCAGAGGGCTGCTAGAGGTGCTACTGCACCTTCCTGCAGCCGAACCACCTCTTCGATGCTACCTATGCCTCTATTCCATCTTTGCACTGTTTGAAAACTTAGCCAGAATTCCCTGAGTTCCTTCATGTAGACCATTAACGCACAAACCGAATTGTTGTGATCCCAACACTGAGTCTTGAGGAATACTACTTGTCACTGGATGCCATCCTGAGAAGGACACTTTTATCCCCACTCCCTTATTTCTGTCAGGCACCGTGCATCCATCCAAGCTAGCACCTTGCCTGTAACACCAGGGGCCCTAATCTTTCTCAATAGCTTTCCTGCGTGGTACCTTATCAAAGGAATTTAGAGAAGTAGGTGGATAACATCTACTGGTTCTCCTTGGTCAAATCTGCTTGTTACTCTCTCAAAGTGTTCCAACAGGTTTGTCAGGCATGACCTCCCATTGATGAAACAATGCTGACTTTGCACTATTTTACCCACAACCAAAGTTAGGCTACTCAGTCTGTATTTTTCCATCTTCTGCCTAACTCACTCATTAAATGGAGTGTCACGTTAGCAATTTTACAGCCTTTCCTGATTTTAGTCTTCCCTGAAATATTACCACTTGCACTTTCATTACCTCTTCAGCTATCTCCCTTACAATGCTGGGATGTAGTCTATATGGTTCAGGTGATTTATCCAAATTCAGGCCATTCAGTTTTCTAGCATCTTCTTCTTGGTGATGAACATCATACTCAGCTCTGCCCTCTCACTATCTTTAATTTTTGAGAAATTACTCGTGTCTTCCACCATGAAGACTGATGCGAAGTTCCTCATTCATTTCTTTGTTTTCCACTACTGTCTCTCCAGCATCATTTTCCAGTGGTCCATATTCACCTTTGCCTCTCTTTGGCACATTATATATCTAAAGAACCTCTTACAGTCTCCTTTCTATTACTGGTTAGCTTACCTCCATATCTAATCTTCTCTGTCCTTTTTTTGCCCTCTGTTAGTCGTTGTAAGTTTCCAATTCTCTAGTTTCCCACTGCCTCTCACCACATTATACGCTTGCTCTTTTGCTTGTATGCAATCATTGACTTCCCTCGTCAGCCCTGGCTGTCTCATCCTCCATGTACCATGTCTCTATTCTTCGGCAAGAATCTCTGCTGTGTCTCCTGAATTAATCTTGGAATCTGCTGCCATTGCTGTTCCCCTGTCTTTAATGCTTGACCTCTCTCCCAGTCAATTCTACCCAACGTCTCTCTTATGCCTCTGTAGTTGTCCTTGTTCAGCTGAAATACTGTTACCTCTGATTCTATCTTCTGTCTCTCAAATTGTAGAATAAATTCAACCATGTTCTGATCATTGCTTCCAAAGTTTACCTTCACCCTAATCTCCCTTACGAATCCTGCAGCATTAAATCCAATATCATCTGTTCCCGAGTAGGCTCCACCAGATGTTGCTCTGAAAAGCCATCTCATAAACATTCCTAAAATTCCTTTTCTTGTGAACCACTACCAATCTGATGTTCCCAGTTCCGCACATACTGAAATCACCCATCATTACTGTACTTTGCCATTCCTACACATCTTTTCTATCGCCTGGTGGATCTTGTGCCCCAGCTCCTGACTACTCTGTGGAGCCCTGTACAAGACTTCAACTGTGGTTGTCTTACCTTTGTGGTTGCTCAATTCTACCCACGCAGATTCTGCACCATCTGACCTTACTTCCTTTCTTACTATTGATTTAATTTCATCTCTTACTAATAATGCAAATCCACTCCCTCTGCCCACCTGCCAATCTTTTCGATAGGATAAATATCCATAAATATTCAGATCCCCTTGCAGCCACATCTCCGTGATGACCATCGCTTCAAACATGCCGAATTAATTCTGCACCACAAGCTCATTTACCTGATTCCTTATACAGCATGCATTCAGTTGTAACCCCTTCAGTCCTGCACTAACCGTCCCACTTCTCATGGTCATTAATTTGTGCAGTGCACTTGAAGTTTGATTGTTAAACATTTCCAAATGCTCTATCCTATTTGTGTCTGCGCTGGAGATTTTAATAACGTCTGCTGAATTCTGTACTCTTACCTCCTCTTTTAATTCGGCATCTCTAATTAAACCCTATAACCGCACCCCACCCCGCACATACACACATACTCCTAATCAGTTTAAAGCTCTGTCTACAGCCCTGGTGATGATTCACTCGGATTCTGGTCCCAGCACGGTTCAGATGATGACTGTCCCATCGGAGCAGGTCCTTTCTTCCTCAATAATGAAATGTGTTTATTCAACACAAAATACAGGATACAAAGGCTTTTCTGTACATACCAAGACATGAAAATTACAAAAAGACAATATTGTGAAAATACACTTACGCTGTGGAGCGATATAAATTGTAATGTGAATTACAAAACTATGGAAGTAGTGTGCAAACTTTATCAATCATTATTTGACCCACAGCTGAGATTCTGTTTTCCCCTCTGCCAGTGATTCCCTTCACTGAGATTCCACCCTGCCTCTCACGCAGTGTGTCGAGGGGCTACAAGTTCCTGTTAGCTCAGAATATTTAAATTAATCCACCTTCTTCCTGGAGCCAATCTATTGTGTTTAGCTGTCAGCAACTCAGCTCTTGGATGTTATTGGCAATAAATAATCTGGGATGACCGCCAGTATCAGCAAGGTGCTCACAGGGTATGGCACCAGACAAAGGGCTTATAGTCTGTGAGATTTTCTAAGAATCGTTTCTGTGTATTTCTCCTCATGCTGTCTCCTGATCTAACTTCACATTCGTCTGACACCCCTTGCTGTCACTCACTCTGTCGCTCCTTTTTTTCACTCTGTTTATCTCACTTCACTGATTCTCTCTCTGTTTGTTTCTCTCCCTCTCAGTCTAGCTCCGATAATTCCCTCTATTTTCAAGTTGTCAAGTTGGAGAGCTCGTGGACGCATGGTGGGCTGAATGGCCTCCTTCTGTGTTGTATTAATTATGAAGTTCTCTGACCCACAGTAACAAGTTTTGGTGCCTGGAGAGACAAGCTGGTCCACTGTAGGACACAGTGAACAATTAATCATTGTCTCTTCCTATTTTCTGACATGCAGCGACATCGAAATATTTGTTCAAACAAACAGGTTCCTCATATTAAAATCAGCACACTTCAAACTGCCAGGCCAATGTGTTAAGTGCCCTCTGTTTTATTTTGTGGTCTTAGCTGTGCTGGGATTAGTCTCCAACTCCTCCTCGGTCACTGTACCTGTGGATCTACTGGTGTGTTTCCATACACCCCTCACCCACCGCCGCCACACACTAGTTTAAACCCTCGTAAAGGACAATAGCAAACCTGCCTGCCAGGAGATTGCTGCCAGTTCAAGTCCATCCCGTTCATCTTGTGTATATCCTACTAACCCGGGAATCCCAATGATCCACATATCGGAGATTGTTATCAGTTCATGTGCATCCTGTCCTTCTTGTGTGTATCCTACTGACCTGTGAATCCCAATAAGCCACATATCGTAAATTGCTGCCATTTCAGGTTCATACTATCCTTTTTGTGTATATCCTACAGACTCGGGAATCCCAATGATCCATATCGGAAGTGCTGCCTCCCCGACCAGCACTTTGATTGTGTATTTAACTGTGCTACCTTACGATTCCTAACCTCACTCGCACGTGACATTTTCTAATGTCTCCAAAATTCAAATATCCTTTCAGCACAACTCCAGCAAAGCCTTTTCTTAAACTGGATAGACTGGATAATAAAAACTTAAGTGCGATGTCAGGAAAGTGAGACCACTGAATTCGTCCAATGACCACCGAATCTGATATTTAACCCCGCCACCAAACCTGTTTGACAAGGCATACATATGGACCATCTATTTGCAGATGGACAAGGATAAACAGAAGATTAGAAAATGTCAGAGCAGATGGATGTAATTCATCCAGTTTACTCAGCTTTGCTATTCAACTGGATTCTAGTTATTCCGTTCCTTTCAATGGCAGGGTCTTTACCCAGCATCCCCAGCGGGTCAGAAAGTTTCCAGTGTCGTTGTGTGCATAGTCCTGCGAAGGGAGTATCCAGTGCCAGGCAATGGGGTGTGGGGAGTCCCAGGGGTGGCACAAAGAAAGGCTGCATGTAGTGACGATGGACTGAGGGAACTGAGAGAGGTGGAATGGGCATCCAGGACACTGCACTCACACAAGTGGCCGGGCAAGATTCCTAAACACCCAGATGAAACTGCGAACCACGGCTGCTTTTACAAAAACCTATCACATTTGCTGCATTTCTCCATCAAACGAAAGCAAAAATACTGTAGATTGTAGAAATCTGAAGCAAACACAGAGACGTACTGTAGAGAGAGAAAAGAGTTAATGCTCCCAATGCAGATGCAGGAAGAATGTACAAAGTCCACACAGACAGGGTCCAGAGACTGGAAATGAAACCAAGTCCCTAACACTGTGAGGCAGCATTGCTGTGTCACCATGCTGCCCAATGATGGATAATTTGGGATAGTATAGATAAAAGCATAGATACTGTTCTCCGTGATCTGGATTAAGAGTCCTGAAGGTTGTGTTGCCGACATGGTGCTCGGGTTTGGGATCTATCATCTGGGTTGCAGAACTTGGAGTTGGAGGGAAATGATCCAGTGGTCAGGGTCTGTGTAGGTAGCAACGGTTAGACAAACAAATGACAATGAGAAGAGCGACGGGTAATACAGGATTGAACTATTATATCGGAACGCATGCGAGTTATATACAGGGAGCTGGGGTGTAAGATACACCAGGATCTAGAAAGATCTGTCGGAAAGGCAAAGTCACAGTGATCATGTGGGATTTTATTTTACAGAAGGACTGGGAATTCAGAAAAATAGTGGTTTGCAAAAAAAGGAATTTGTGGAATGTCTACGAGATGGCTTTTTGGAGCAGCTTGTGCACGCAGACTACATGGGGAGAGCTTTAGGTGACTGTCATCATAATATGATTGAGTTTACTCTGCAATTTCAGATGGAGAAGTTAGAATCAAAAGTAATGCTATTACAGCTGAATAAAGCCAATTTCACAGACATGAATGAGGAGCTGGGTAGAATTGACTGGGAGACGGGCACAGCAGGAAAGACAGTGCAACAGCATTGGCAGGAGATTTTTGGAGTAATTCAGGATACAGCAGAGATTTATCCTGAGGAAACATAGGCTTGTATAGGGAGGACTGGACAATCATAGCTGACTAGGGAAGTCAGGAAGAGCAGAAAAGCAAAAGAGAAATGAAACAATGTGGCAAAGTGCAGTGGAAAACCTGAGGATTGGGAAGCTTACAAAGACAAAACAGAGGGCAAACAAAATAAAATAAGGAGGGAAATTATTAAATATGGGGGTATGCTCGCCAATAATATAAACGAAGACTATAACAGTTTCCTTCGACATATAAAGTACAAAACAGGGACAAAAGTGAACATTGGACTGCTGGGAAATGATACTGGAGAGGTAGCAGTGGGGAACGAGAAAATAGCCAAGGAACTGAATAATTACTTTGCATCGTCTTTCATGGTGGAAGGCACGATTAATACCTTAAAAATTCAAGAGATTGAGGGGCTAGAGCTGGGTATGATGGCCCCCACCAAGGAGAACATGCTAGAAAAAATTGTAATGGCGCGAAGCTGGTTAAATAACCTTGACCAGATGGACTACATCCCAGTATTATAAGGGAGATAGCTGAAGAGGGAGTGGAGGCAATCGTGGTGATCTTTCAGAAATCACTAGAGTAGGGAATGATCCTAGAACACTGGAAAACCACTAACGTGACACCCCTTTTTAACAAGAGAATAAGGAAAAAGACAAAAAAAACATGAATAGTTTATCCTCTGTCGTGGATAAGATTCTGGAATTCATTGTGAAGGATGAGTTTTCTGAATACTTGAAAGTATTTGGTAAAATAGGGCAAAGTCGGCATGATTTCATCAAGGGAAGTTAATGCCTGACACATCTATTGGAATTCTTTGAAGAGGAAATGAACAGGCTCGACCAAGCACAGACAATGGACGTAATCCACCTGGAATTCAAGAAGTACTTTGAGAAAGTGTCACACAGGAGATTACTGAGTATGATATGGGTCCATGGTGTTAGAGGCAAGGTAGTGGCATGGATAGAAGCTTGTTTGGCTGGCAGAAAGCAGAGAGTGGGGATGAAAGAGTACTTCTCAGGATGGCAGCCGGTGACAAGTGGTGATCCAGAATGCTCAGTGTTGGAATCGTAACATTTTACTTGTTACATTAACAACATAGATGAGGGAATTGAGGGCACTCTGGCTAGGTTTGCAGATGATACAAATAAAGGCAGATGAACAGGTCGTATTGACGAAGCGGAGAGGCTGAACAAGGATTTGGACAGGTGAAGAGATCGTCAGATGCATTCCAACGTTGGAAAGTGTGAGGTCATGCACTTTGTCACGAAGAATAGAGGCATGTTCTATTTTCTAAATGGCGAGAAAATTCAGAAATCTGAAGTGCAAAGGAACTTGGGAGTTCTCGTGCAGGGTTCTCTCAAGGCCAACTTGCAGGTCGAGGCAGTAATTAGGAGGGCAATTACAATTATGATTGGGAGCATATACGACGAGAAGAATTGAATATAAGAACTGACTGTATACGGTTCTGGTCAGGTTACATTTGGAGTATTGTGTTCATTTTTGAGCTCCATACCTCAGGAAGGATGTACTGGTCCCAGAGCGTGTTCAGAAGATTTTCACGAGAATGGTCATAGGAATGAAAAGCTTATTGCATGAGGAATGTTTGAGGACTCTGGGTCTATACTTGATAAAGTTTGAAAGGATAAGAGGGAATGTAATTGTAATAGACAGGATACTGAATGACCTGGAGAGAGTGGATGTGGATAAGATATTTCCATTGGATGAGAATCTGAGGGCACAGCCTTAGATGAAAAGGAACACTTTTTTAGAACAGTAATAAGGAGAAAGTTATTTAACCATAGAATGGTGAATCTTTGAAATTTATTGCCACAGAAGGCTGTGGGGGAAGGTCATTGAGTATATTTGAGACGGAGATAGATAGTTTTTGATTATCCAGGAGATGAAGGGTTATGGGGAGAAGGTCGGAGAATGGGTTTAAGAAACCTATCAGCGATGATTGAATGACGGAGCAGACCCAATGGGCTAACTGTCCTAATTTATGCGCCAATGTCTTATAGTCTTCTGGTCTGAACCTTAAGGAAGTACCATGTATCTCTGAGAAGATAGATTCATGTTCTTCATGAAGGTCAGTAGCTGGTGGGAATAGTTCGCTGTTTTAGAATGAAGGTATTGTGGCTGCTGTCAGGGTGGTGGATAATTTGACATTCAGTGCAGGATCACACACCAACTGCACTGTATTAATGTGGGGAGAGTTTATTCAAAACTTGGACCTCTCCGTCTCTCTGAATGGGGAGTAGGGGTTGGGGTGGGTGGGGTAACGTCCTCCCAGGCACTTAAACTATCCCGAATCATGCATATTGAGTGAAATAGCAGTCATGGAATTTATCACTTTCTCATTGTCTGTTTAGAATATAAGGACTAATTGTCCATCCCTCTCAGGGTTCAATGCAATCACCTCTTATTCTCTCTCAGTGCAACAGATCAACCTTCACTCACTCCTCATGGTGCCATCATCCAAGGGATTAATATGTTGGAAATCCTCTTCACTCTCTCTGTGGTAAGGAGATCACTCCATACAAAGGAAAGAAAATCTGTCCACAATACAACAACTACTGCCTCAACAACACTCTCAGGTTTGATCATAATAATTCCTTTCCCTCACTTAGCTGGCTCCATTTCTTTCGTGTGACACAGGAAAAAGTTCATTTAAAATACACTGCCACTGTTTTAGAATTAAAAAACATCCTTACATCTTTAGGTCAGCATCAATAAAGCCAGCACCAGAGGTGCCCATGGAGATGGACAATCAGTCTTGGAAGAGACTCAATCACAAAGAATGCATCTAAAACAGTGAATGTCTACCTACCTGAATGGAACTGAGCCGGAAGAACATGGGATTCAGGCAGAGGAGAACCTTTCCTTTTGTTCTGCCCACACGGGATGTGTGCAGCTCTGGTCAGGCCAGCATGTTATGCCGATCTTGAACTGAGTGGCTGTTTCAGGTGTTCCACAGGACAATAAATAGTAAAAACAAATTGCCGTGGGTTTTCAGTTAAAAAGAGACTTGACCAGAGAAAGATGATCCACTGCCTTCTCTAATGTACATAAGGCAAGCCGATATCAACCGATTATTAGTCGGTGGTTCTAGAATACGATCCAATGACTCGACCCACCATACTCTGTCTGCCCATCTTTCAGATTTTGTGCAGAGTACAAGTTAAACATGTCAAGTAAAATTATTTTGTAATGGACGCTTGGTTAGAAGGGACTTGAAACAGATGTATCTGGAATTAACAAAGGAAGAAACGATGGTTTATTCAGGATTTGAACTGAGGCTGAGGAGGAGACTGGGACGTCTTAATGGCGGTACTGGACAGGATTGGTATGTGGGGAGGATATGGAGATGTACACTTTGCAGTAGAAAATGAATCAAAGAGGTTGAGAACAGTGTGTTTGACCCTCGCATATTGGTGATTAATTTGTAAATAATAGTTTTGCTAGTTATGATTTCTAAGGAATGAAAATTTGATTGGAGCTGAAAACGTCGGCTTGCACCTTTACAAAATCTGCATATCATGAGCATCTATTCAGTTCAGACCATTTCACTAAACAGACAGAGTCACTTACCAGGAACACCAACCATAGCAAGGAGAGGATAGTAACCAGCTTGAATAACCATCAGTACACTTTCAATCCGCGATGCCAATGATATCGAAGGCCGGGAAAGCCAGTAAAGACCATAGGATAAACTCCTATCCATAACTGGAACATTGCAGTCTAATGTTCCCAGATTCTGATCCAGTGTTGGAACATTCCAGTCTAATGTTCCCAGATTCTGATCCATTGCTGGAACATTCCAGTCTAATGGTCCCAGATTTCCATCTCTCGTGCCCTTCTCTCTGAAGCTGTAATCCCTCTTATTGCTGTTGAACATGCTCCCGCTCGTTATGGGATAAAACACTGAAAGCATTCCCTTATTGATAGAAGAGAGAAACTCTCTAGGGGCGCATACGATCCATGGAGACTAACATAATTACAATCGCTGAACAAATAGCTCCAGTTAACCCCTTTGAATTCAAAGCTACTTTATTAAAATTCAAAATAACGTTGAACATTTATGCATTCTGGGTGTGATATACGAGTGTGACTGAAGGAAGGAATGTTGAAGTTGGCAGATTGATTGTGTGTAATCATTCAGTCAGCCTTGGATATGGAAGTAATGCCAGAAATTTAACGGAACATAAACATGCTTCACTGTTCATTAATACAGAAATGAATCCTGTAACTACTGATCAGTCATTGCAATATCTGTGAAACATTGAGAAAACTACTACCATCCATGATCTGATAGCAAAATGTGCCAAAAAAAAAAATGTGGGTTACAACAAACAAACAGCACAGATACGTTAACAGAGAATTGCACATGGCCAACACAGTTCAGTTTGTTAATCCAGGATCATAGAGGGCAGGTGTGCGTCATGCTGTTGACGTTATCGATGTTAATGAACTGTCATAAAGTGTCATTGAATGGACTTCAATTACATTGTGATTATGATATTGGGGAAAGAAATGAAGACGGAGAGAACTGGGGGACATGTCTGATTAGACTGGGTGGGGGGACAGTGGTGTTCTCCAATTACCAGAATTGGAATGTTACTCTTTGTAACTCATATGAAGAACAGATTCAAGAATACATCTACAATGAGGAATTAGCAGGGACAATATTAATGAAATGTGTTTATGCAATATAAAATACAGGAACAAAATGATTTTCTGCACCCACCAATATATGCAAAGTACAAAGAGATAAGGTTGTTAAAATACACTCCTGATATTGAGCTATATAAATTGAAATGTGAATTACATAACTTGGAAATTGGTATGCCAACTTTATCAATCATTATTTGACCCAAAGCTAAGATCGTGGTTTCACCTCTGTCAGTGAATCCCCTCACTGAGATTCTCTGGCCTAGACTCTCATACAGTATCGGTGTGGACGGTGGGGTGGCCGTGGATGCGGGGTGGTGGTTATCATTTCCTGCTGATCTTGGCACAGTCTATTGCCTAATGCGTTCTGATTAGCTGTCAGTAACCCAGCTCTGTGATATTGTTGGAAATAAATAATTTGGTATGACAGCCAGAATCAGCACAGTGCTCACAGTGTATGGTGCCCAGGCAAAGGGCTTGCCGTCCAGAGGAATTTTTAAATAAAGATTCTAACTTCTGTGTGTCCATATTTATCTACCGTAATGCAGTCTTCGGATCTATCGAATTTCACCCTCAACTAACACGTCTTCCTCTCGCACTCAGTCAATTGCTTCACTTTCTATCCTCTCTCAGTTTATCTCCCTTCACTTGCTTTCTCTCTGTTTATTTCTCTCTCACACAATCTCTCTTCACACACTCTCTCTATCTCCATTTGTGCAGTTGGAGAGCTTGTGACTCCACGATGGGCTGAATCGCCTCGATCCATGCTATAATAATTGAGGTTCTCTGACCCACACTAAATACTTCCTGGACAGACATGCTGGTCCGGTGACAGGTACAGGACACAATCACCCATTCTCTTTTCCTGCTCTTCTCTGGTGTACTGCTGCCTTGAAATGTCTGTTCAAACAAAACAGACTGAATAAAATTCGAGCAGTCGAGAAGGCGTTCATGACGGTGTATTTCAATCAGGATTTAATGAAGGATGAGATTCCAGAATAACATAAGCAATAAATGAAAAACAGTGAAACACAAGAAATGGCAGCTGAGTACAACATGTGGTTCCAAGTAGGTCTCACGGTATTACCAATAAATTATCAATCCAGAAAAGTCAGCTCCTGTTCTGTGGATACAGGTTGAATCTTGCCACTGCAGATGGTGGAAATTCAATTCAATAATGTAAAAATATCCCTATAATTAAGAATCTACCGATGAGAATGAAATCATTGCCGATTGTCAGAAAAATCCATCTGGTTCACGAATATCCTGAAATGAAGGAATCTTCCATCCTCTCCTGGTCTGGCTGACATGCAACTCCAGACCCAAAGTGATGTCATTGACTCTCAATCGCCCCCTGAAATGGTCTAATCAGTCATTCAGTTATAACAATCGCTACAAAATTTCAAAGAAATGAAACCGGATGTGCCATCTGGTATTGAAATGGGCTCCAGAAGAGTCAACATTAGAAACATCACTTTAGAACCTGCAACGTCTTCCTTACGAACATCTGAGGTCTAGTGCCAACATTGGAACAACTGCCTTGCAGACTAGTTAAGCAACAGCCTGACATAGCCATACTCACGGAATCATAGCTTACAGAAAACAAAACACAAATTAACATGGACAAAGGAGTCTTTTACTGATTACCACGTAACATCGTTCCTCAGCTGAATCAGTCCTCCTCCATGTTAAACAACACTTGGAGAAAGCATTGACTGTGGCAAGGCACAAAGTGTATTCTGGCTCGGGGATTTCAAAGTCGACTATCAAGAGTGGTTTGGCAGCTGCACTATTGATCATGCTGGTCGGCTCCTAAGGACGTTACGACTAGATTGGGTCTGCAGAAGGTGGTGACGGAATGAATGAGAGGGTAAAAAAGCATACCTGACCTCATCCTTACCAATCTACCAACTGCAGATGTATATGTCCATGACATATCGGTAAAAGTGACCACCACACTGTCCTTGTGGAGACGAAGTCTATTGTCACCATAAACTCTGTTGTGTTGTGAGGCACTATCACCATGATAAATGGCACAGACTTTTAGCAGATCTAGCAACTCAAGACTGAGCGTCCATCAGACACTGTGGACCATCAAAAGCAGCAGAACTATACTCCAGCACAATCTGTAACATCACGGCCCAGCATGTTCCCCATTCAATCATTACCATCAAACCAGAGGATTAACCCTGGATCAATGGAGAATGCAGGAGGGCATGCCAGGAGCAGAACCAGGAATATATAAAGATAAAATGTTCATCTGCTGAGGCTTTCAAACAGAAATCTTGCGTGCCAGATAGCATAAACAGCAAGGGACAGACAGAGCTTAGCGATCACAGAACCAATCATCAGAATTCAGGTCCTCATTCCTGCTAATCCGATCGTGAATGGTGGCGGATGATTAAACAACTCATCGGAGTCGGAATCTCCACAAATATCCCCAACCTCAATGTTGGAAGAGCCCAGCACATCAGTGCAAAATATAAGGCTGAAGATATCGTTGCAATCTTCAGTCAGAAGTTTTGAGTGAATGATCCATTTCGGTCTTTAACCACCCCCCCCCCCCCCCCCCCCCGTGGTCCTCATCATTACTGAGAGCAGTCTTCAGCACGTTCGATTAACGGATATCAAGAAACGGTTGAAGGCACTGGACACTGCAAAGGGCCAGATAGCATGCCGGCAATAGTCCGGCAGATTTGTACTCCAGAACATACTGCTCCCCTCGCCAAGCTGTTCCAGTATGTTTACAAACCAACAATAGGGAAAAAAACTGCTCACGTATCTTCTGTACATAAAACGCAGGACAAATTCGATCTGTCCAAATACCGCCTTATCAGTCTACTCTCCATCATCAGTAAAATGATGGAAGGTGTCATCAACAGTGGGATCAAGCAACACCTGCTCAAACATAACCTGCTCCGTGACGCCCAGTTTGGGTTTTGCCAGTGTCACTCACCTCCTGAACTCCTCACAGCCTTAGTTCAAACATAGAAAAAGAAAATTAATTCTAGCCCTTGTCATCAAGGCTGCATTCTGTCAAATGTGACATCAAGGATCCCGAGCAAAAACGGTATCGTGGGCCAACACTCCATTATTGGAGTCATACCTGACAGATAGGAAGATTGCCATTGTTGTTGGAGATCAGTCATCTCAGGTCCAGAACATCTCTACAGTAGTCCATTCGGATAATGTTCTAGGTCCAAACATCTTCAGCTGCTTCAACAATGACTTTCCTTCCATCATAAGGTCAGAAGTGGGGATATTCGATGATGACTGCGCAATGTTCAGCACCACTCGCAAATGCTCAGGTACTGAACCAGTCCATGCCAAAAGCAACAATATCTGGGCAATATCCAGGCTTGGGCTGGCAAGAGGCAAGTTTCATTTGTGCCACATAAATTCAGACAATGACTGTCATCAATAAGAAACAAAATAACCATTTTGTATTCAGCAGCATTATCATCACTAAACTCCCCCACTATCAATATCCTGGGGGCGTATCATTGACCAGAAACTCAACTGGACTCGCCAAATGAATATAACAGCAGATCTGAGGCGAGGAATACTGCAGGAGAAACTCACCTCCTGACTACCCAAAACCTGTCCATCATCTACAAAGCAGAAGTCAGGAATGAGATGGAACACCCTCACTTACCTGAATGAGTGCAGTCCCAACAACACGAAAGAGGCTTGACACAATCCAGGACAAAACAGTCCATTTGATTTGCACCACATCCACAAGCATTCACTCCCTTCACCATAGTCACCCAGGAGCAGCAGTGTGCATATCTACAAGACACAATGGAGGAATTCCCCAAAGATCCTCAGACAGCTCCTTCCAATCTCACGAACACTTCCATTTGGAATGACAAGGTCAGTGGACTTTTCAGAACACCACCACCTTCAATTTCCCCTCCAAACCAGTCAACATCCAAATTTGGAAATGTATTGCCGTTCCTTCATTGTTGCTGCGTGAAAACATTGGAATTCCCTCTTTAATCACCAGAGGGTCACCGCACAACAGGTAGATTGCAGCAGTTTGAGAAGGCAGTACAACACCACCTTCTCAAGGGCAACTGCGGACGGGCAAGAAATGCTGGGCACATCCAGCGATGCCCACATCCAATAAAAACTTGTTTTAAAAATTGTTCGAAGTTGACCATCTCGATGGGACAGGTTATCTGATTTGAACACTAACAGGAAAGCAGTGTTTCTAATAGTGAACATTTTAGACTTTTCTGTTATTGGAAGGGTGTTCAGTATTCGATGACATATTGTTACTGAGTGCTGTGATAAATTGCACCTATTTTGTTTAAATCAACAATACTGGCATAACAGGATCAATCCTTCGAAAGTACCAGACAGAAAAGGACAATCATCGGAGAGAGAATGTACTCCCGCCCGATGAGACCCACTGATGGCAGCTCAAAATATTAATGGAGTCCTGGCTGACACTGAATCCTCCCACCGTCCATATCACATGGGTTACCATTGACCAGAACGTGAAGTCAAATCAACATACAAATACAAGGGTTACAAGAGTAGGTCATAGACCTACAAGTCTACACTGAATAATAAACCCTATGACCTAAACGGGACGAGATATAGCAATAGATTTAGGCCATTCAGCCCATTCTTTCACTCTGATACTGTACAATTTTGTCATTGTCTCTCTGAAAAGTGGAAATATCTTCCACGTACTGACTGTATCAATCTTTACAGTAATCCATTAGTTTCAATCAGACCCCCCACAATTCTTCTAAATTCGATCGAGTGCACACACTGCCGCTCATATGACAAGCCATCATCCCCAGGATGGATCACCTCCAACACCAGCAGATCTTTCTCCAGAGATAGTGTCCAAAACAGCTCACAATTGGCCAAATGCCGTCTGTCCATAGCCCATTTCATTCTCAGTAGTATGTCTCCGGTCTTGCATTCTTGCTCTCTTGAAATGAATGCAAACATTGCTTTTGCTTTCCTAACTGCCAACTGAACATGCACGTTAACCATAAGAGAGGACGGGTTGCTTCAAGATCCTTTTGTGCTTCAGATTTAATGAATCTTATTGGATGACAGTGTCTCCTCTAGTCCGCCTACCAAAGTACATATTCTCACACGTTCCCATATTGTGTTCCATCAGCCACGTGTTTTCCCACAGTCCTAAACTGTTCAAGCCTTTCTGCAGCTTCCCCACTTCCTCAATATCATCTGCAAACCTAGCAAAACTGCCCTCATTTCCTTCGTTCAGTTTGTTCATATATAATACATTTCGTGGCTCCCTAAGGACCGTCCATCATCTACAAGGCACAACAGTCAAGGTGCTTGACTCCATTCAGGTTGAAACAGTGGCTTGACTTGAATTAAACCTCGAGAGTCTTCACTCCCTGCACCACTGGCTCTCAGCAGAAGCACACCGTACCCCCTTTTGTTGTGAGTTTACGTCATTATGGCGCACAATCCCAGTCTATTGATGTCACTCCGTCTCAACACTAACTGAGTGGTGCTCACACCAACCATGTCACTATGTATTGATGACGATGGAGGGAGGACGGCGCGGGGATGTCTATGATGAATAAATGTGTGACTGCCATGCTGAAACTTGCCCCGACAGCCTCGTATGTGCCCGTGCCCGCTATAATCGCTGCAGGCATGATCAGTCTTCCTGCGGGTCAAATCAAGGAAAGCGCCGGGCCGGGATAGTGATCCTGGCTGAGCATTCAGATCCTGGGAAGACCAAGTGGCAGATGTATACACATACAATTTCAGCCTTTTCCTCCCACAAGCTGAAGTCCCAACCTGCTTCAAGAAGACCAACAACAACATTCATCATTGTGCTTCCAATTAAACCTGTTGGACTATAACCCGGTGTTGTGTGATTTTTAACTTTGTACACCCCAGTCCAACACCAGCATCTCCAAATCATAACATCAACCTTGTAAGTGAGAAAGCGCATGCTTTAATGACTTAATGATTACCGCCCAGTGGCTGTAACCTCAATAAACATGGAGTGATTTGAAAGGCTGGTTATGGCCCACATCAGCCCCCTACTGTACTCCCTGTACACACACGGCTGTGTCCCACAGCCCCCTACTGTACTCCTTCTACACACACGGCTGTGTCCCTCAGCCCCCTACTGTACTCCCTGTACACACACAGCTGTGTCCTCAGCCCCCTACTGTACTCCCTGTACACACACGACTGTGTCCCTCAGCCCCCTACTGTACTCCCTGTACACACACGACTGTGTCCCTCAGCCCCCTACTGTACTCCCTGTACACACACGGCTGTGTCCCACAGCCCCCTACTGTACTCCTTCTACACACACGGCTGTGTCCCTCAGCCCCCTACTGTACTCCCTGTACACACACGGCTGTGTCCTCAGCCCCCGACTGTACTCACTGTACACACACGGCTGTGTCCTCAGGCCCCTACTGTACTCCCTGTACACACACGGCTGTGTCCTCAGCCCCCTATTATACTCCAGTACACACACGGCTGTGTCCTCAGCCCCCTACTGTACTCCCTGTACACACACGGCTGTGTCCCTCTGCCCCCAACTGTACTCGCTGTACACACATGGCTGTCTCCTCAGCCCCCTACTGTACTCCCTGTACACACGTGGCTTTGTTGCCAAATTCCAAACAATGCCAACTGTAAGTTTGCTGATGACATCACCAAAGCAGGAGGGATATCAAACAACGATGAGTCTGAACACAGAAAGGAGACAGTGGGTTTGGTGGCATGGTGGAATGTGAATAACCTCCCTCTCAAATTCGCCAAAAGTAAAGAACTGATCATTGACTTTAGAACGAAAGGAGGGGAACAAGCCCCTATCTACATCAACGGTCGAGACAGTGCAGAGCGTCAAGTCCCTCGGAGTGATGATAACTGGCAAACTACCCTGGACTTCTCACATAGGTGTGACAGTCAAGATGGTTCATAAACCTCTCTCCTCCCTCAGGTGGCTCAGGATATTTAGCAGGTACTACTTCTCCAGATGCACTATTGTGAACGTACTGTCTGGGTGTGCAATGGCCTGGTATTGCATCGCTCTGCCCAGGGCCATCAGAAACTACAGAATATTGTGTTCACAGCCCAGACTATGAGGGACTCCAATCTCGCAACCTTTGATTCCATTTACACGGCTCGTTGCCACAGAAAGGCTGCCAACATCTATTCAAGATTACTGAAGGAAGGGAGAGAGGAAATAGCTAGGGCCTTAACAGATATATTTGTAACATCCTTGAACACCACTGAGGTCTCGGAAGACTGGAAAATTTCTAATCCCTTTGTTTAAGAAGGGTAGCATGAATAATCCAGTTAATTATAGACCGGTGAGCCTGACGTCTGGGGTAGGGAAGCTGTGAGAGAAGATACTGAGGGATAGGATCTATTCTCCTTTGGATGAAAATGGTCTTATCAGTGAGAGGCAACATGATTTAGAGCAGGGAAGGTCAGGTCTTACCAATTTAATAGAATTATTTGAGGAAGTGACAAAGTTAATTGATGAGGGAGGGGCTGTAGATGTCATGTACATGGACTTCAGGAAGACGTTTGATAAAGATTCCCACGGTCGGGTTATGGGGAAAGTGAAGTCACATGGTGTCCAGGGTGTGCTAGCTACATGGATAAAGAACTGGCTTGGCAACAGGGGAGAGAGCGTAGTCGGGGAAGGGAGTTTCTGAAAATGGAGAACTGTGACCAGTGGTGCTCAATTTAACATGTTTCGGGAAATATACATGAATGGGCAGGGAGCATAGGGATACAGACGTTTAGAAAATAGGAGACAGGTTGAGATGGAGGATTTTGATCAGCGCCAGCTTAGACCGCCGAATGGCCTGTTCCTGTACTGGAATATTCTTTGTTCTAACATTACCAAAGACCCATCATATACCTTTAAAGATCTCCCACAACCTCTTCCATCAGGCTAAAAGATACAGAAGCTTGAACGCACAGAGCAGTAAGTTAAGGAACAGCTTCTTCCTAGCTGTTATTAAACTGATGAATGGATTCTCTAATCTCAGATAATGCTGATTTTGTTCATATTGATCTCGACTAGCGAACGCCCTGTGCAGCGTAACCGATATGCCTCTCAGACATGTTTTACAGCCATCGTTCAGTACATCCATTCTTATCATGTTCTTCCTGGACATCTTGTCACAGGACAAAATAAATCCTCACTTCCCTAACCCCAGTTCCCTCCAGTGCTCACGCCCAGGTCTCTCTGGTCCACACCCCCACCTCCTCCTATTTCCCCCCAGCTCCCCTTGACCCTATCCCAGCTCCCTGTGACCATTGTCTCTCACACTGTCTGTTTCCCTGTGTTTTCCTTTTCCCTGTCTTCTGTTTCTTTCCCTGAGCCTATTATTTTCCCTTCTCCCTGCACATGTGACTGTTTGTTTCCTTGTTTTGTTTCGTTCTCTCTTTGACTGACTGTCCATCTGTTTCCCTCGCTGTGTTCTCTCCCTCCTTCCCTTTGATCCTGTCTCTTTCTCCTTCGTTGTGATGGTGATTGCTTCTCTATTCGTTTGAAGCAGGTGATGGCTCATTGGTTCGATGTTGGCAATACAATACGCTCAACAAGGTTTTGGTATAGAGGACATAATTTAAAATTATTAGTTACATTTCAATTGTTGTCAAAACAGCAACCAGAACCTGGGTATCCACTTAACAGCCAATTGTATCATCTAACTATTTTGAAAGCGCCCATCTCTCAGTGCTATGCATACTGGCAACTGTTCGGGTGCATAATGACCTGTCATGGTAACAGCTCTGCCTAGGACCATACGAAATTACAGACGGTTGTGTGCATAGCCCAGACCATCACGGAAGACAACCTTCTATCCATTCATACATGTCATTGTCGCAGAAAGGCTGGCAACATCAAAGATCTCTCCCAAACCTGTAATGATCTCCTACAGCTTCTTCCAACAGGGAGGAGACACAGAGGCTTGAAAACATGGACCAGCATGCTCAGGAGCACTTCCTTCCCGACCATTATTAGACTGACAAAGTGACATCTCTCACTTTTCAAATAATATTAACCTTCCTAATGTCAATCTCACTTTGCCCAACTCCTGTGAAGCTGTAACCATGTATGCCTCACTCTGACCAAGGACCCTGTGATCTCTGTTTTCTTGTTTAGGGTCATGTGCCTGCACTACAATAAAAAACAAACCTTTCCATTGTACATTTGACTAATATAAACAAAACCAAATCAGATCAAACACGTGGACTGCAGTGGCTCAAGGTCTTCTCAAGGGCAACTGGAAAAACGAACTAATGCTGCCCCAGTCCGAGATACCCATATCGAATTAATGAATATAAGAAGATGACCACACTTAGGAAGGACAGACAGAGGGAATCAAATTGCTTTAAACATGATCTTAGATATATACAGTTTTCACTCACTATTTGAAAGCAGATTGTTCCTACAAAACCGTTCACAAGCAGATATGGCGTAAAGTGCAGTAGCACTGATTTATGTGGGAAAAATTTCGGCTCTCTTCGTAAAAGTGAAAATCCTGTTGGGGTTTCTTTTGGTTATTGAAACAATGTCATAATGTAAGTCATTCGGAAAGGGAAGGGGTGAAAAGCGAACTTTGAAAAGCGGGGGATACCTGTATTTACAATGGCATGATATTCAGGAAAATGGGAAAGGCGAAAAATAAATGAGGTGAATCTTACACTTTATTTCCAGCCCAGCTGATCATCATTTTCTTTGTTTGCTCTTTTTCTTTTATATCTCTCTTTCTCTATTGATTCCTCCTTCCGTTCAAAGCAGACTTCTCTGTTAACGGTATTAATCACACCCCTTTCCAGCTGCTTTCATTTCAGGAAAGTTTCCCAGCACTTTCTGTTCATTTCTTTGCATTTCTTTCTATAATTTCAGATTTTCAGCTGTGTCCTTTATTTGATTTCACCTTCAATTTTGTTAAGTCGTGTGAAGTTGGCATTCGTGGGAAGGGCAGCATTCGGTAACCATCACTAATTGCTCTGATTATGAGGCTATTCCACAAGCCAATATAAAGTTAAGCACATTGTCATGGGTCTCAAGTCACAATTAACCCAGACCGGGTAATAACATGAGATTTCTTTACCGAAGGTGATCAGTGAAAGATGAAGGTTTTCAGACAAAAAGTTGCTTTTATGTTTGGTTTTCCTGAAATTCATTTTTATTCCAATTCTTATCATTTTTATTTAAGTTCTGTCATCAGCTGTATTGGACTTGAAACAAATCACTTGAAACAATATTTTTCGTTTAATAGGCTTTGGTTCTGAATTAGATCCAGCGACATTCCTACATTAATACATTGCCCTAATCATGTAGTAACGTCCGAAAGAAGAGCAATTTTGTGATTGAAACATTTGTAATTGGAAAAGTGGTCAGAAGAGAGCTTCAAACCTTAAGTCTGAATTTTACCAACGTGCAGCCAATGGTTTGTTCAGCAACAATACTGACACAGAGATGGAGATTGGGGATGTTATGAGCTGTGAGTGGACAGGTTTGGTGACAGGGAGAACAGGAGACATAAATCATTTCAGGGCAAAAAGGGACCTCGAGGTTGTGCACAGTATTGTTTGCAGATGTTTGTGAGGGAGTGGTCTGCAATTCATGGGGAATGAATGGAGACTGCAATTGAAACTGAAGACAATAGTTTCTTCCTTTGACAAATATAGATAACAGAAATTGCAACGGAATTCAAATTTGTTTATGGGATTAATGAATGGACAGAGGTAGAGAACACCAACAAAAGCGAGAATAGCTTAGTAGCACACCCTCCACCCCGCCCAGAATAATCATCAGCACTGCTGATATCCGATATGGTAGAAATCCCCAAGAGGGGGAAATCTTGAAAATACTCAAGGAAAACCACCTCTCCATTGTTGTAATGTTCCAGTCCGCTATTCTCAGATTCAGATCTATGCAGCTGTTGATCTCTGTTACTGTTGGAGCTGATGCATCTGTTACTACAGTTGGATAGCGCATTGAATGAAAACTCTTACTATAGAAGAGAGAAAGCCTCCAATGACGCAGTTGCATTGCATGGAGACTGACATCAATCACAGTCAGAGAATACAGTCCCAGCTGTCAGTACAGAACATTCATTTCACAATGTATCTGGACTGGACTACATGTTGACATCGCTGGTTATTGTTCACATCTCCCATCACCAATTGCTCTCGTGAAGTCAGTTGTGAGGTAGAACAAGAATATTTTCTTTTCGTAGGCTACATTGTTCTGCTCTGTTGTCCGTTTACTATGCTGTCACCATCTCTCCAAAAATCCTTCCACCCCTCCAATAGAATCACAATCAGGATGTTGTTACTGTGCTGTTCTCTCCTCTACGGGATCAAACGCTAGCGAACAGATTGTCAGTGAGAATAGTCACCCTGAACATAGACAGGAAGTGTGGACTTCTCTAAATGTTCCTCTCACTGCTCTAATAAGGCAACTTTGGAACTTCCATAGGGAATATGCTTCAGGAATGTATTTATATAAATTTACAGACTTCTAAATGCAGTTTTATTTGCTGTAAACCGTATTTTATTTCTGCATTTTGGCCTCAGTCCAAAACTAAAACTGATAATTACAATGAACTTATTCATTAAGACTTATGAATTAATGAGTCAGGTTCAAATGAACATGATATTGGCTGGGAGATCGGGCGGAATGGGGGCAGTGGCTGTGGAGACTGCATGGGGAGTACAATGATAGTCCCCAGTCATCATCCCTCTTTCTGACAGATAGAATTAACTCTTATGCTGAGTACAGAACATTCAGCATTAGAGCGTGGAAATTTAGGAGGGATGATGAATACACGGCAGGAGGTGCGCTTGGGAGAAGGGATGGACTCAGATGAAATGTGAGAAGGAGAGATTCAGATGTGCATTATCTAAGTCCCCAAATGTGAGAAATGTGAAAAGGAGACGGGATGGACTCAGAGCGCAGGGCATGGGTGGGGTGGCAGGTTCCAGAGGCTCATAGGCATCTCTAAGTTACTCCATCTTGTGGGCCTCATATATCTGGCGAACATGGCAAATGAGCTGAAGAATAAAGCAGAATTGGGGAATGTTGCAGACTTGAGCCAATGCGATGAGATGCTGTTGGACAGAGAAAATGTTGATCTCAGTGGCACTGACATCGTACGATCAGTCCTCAGAAAGTAACTGATTGAATATAATCGGAATCGTTATCTTATTGTAAACTTCTGATTTCATTGGGGTGACACTCAACCAGCAAGGTCTTACTGTTCTGAGAATTTAGACCAAACTGTGAAAACAGATGTGTCTTGATGTTATTAATAAGACAAATCCACCCATTTTTTTGGAAGGCACTACCAAAGGCTGAGTTTATTTGTCATTCCCAATAGCTCGAGTTAAGGTGTCATTTTTCAATGAGGAAATTACCAGCACTGTTTTTCCTCTGATTCCCATTTACCAGCTTGCTGAGGGATAATTATGCTACATGTGATAAATATTGCTTTGATGCAAGCGAAATTACTCTGATCTCACTTCAAATGACATTGGAAAATTAGTGAAAATGGTAAAGAGCAAAATGATCGAACACGGCTTCTTTGAACAACGTGGCCAATGTCCTCACACCATCTTAGGAAAAGCTGATGCATGGACTTCTAATTCTGAGGAGAGGTTTGTCCTATTTGTGATGAGGCTGTTTGCTTGAGTGCTGTGGCACAGAAACAAAGGAAAAGTTCCACTCTGTATGGGGAACAGAACCATCCTTTTCATGTTGTATTTGACAGTGACAGACAAACACGATTGTCTGTTCCTATTGGAAATTGATCATCCCAATCTTATTGTTGACTGATGACCAATAGCAGCACGAAACCAGCAATTCCCATCTCCCTAGTTGGAAAGCAAAAAGGGCAAGGGATGGCCAGTGGAAGTGAGAGTAACTAGGGAACTGGAGTAACTTACAGTGGGAGTGGGAGAAGAAAGACGTGAAGAGGTATCATCAGTGGAAGGGTATGTAGCAGCAGAAGGAGTAATGCAAGGGAAGTAGGAGAATAGAAAAAGTAGGAAGGCGGAGGAAGAAGGCTAATGAAGTGTTAGTGACTGGGATAAACTTGCTTTAGCAAAAGTGAGGTTGGGTGAAAAACATCACTGTTCAGAAAAATTGGAATCTGGTCCCATTGAAAATTATGATTTTATATATTTCTTTTTCTATCACATGGTTCTTGTTCAGATTGTACATTCACTCTGTATTTCTGCATCTCCAGCAAAAGCAAATGACATGCTTTTACTACCCTGCTATGGTGTCTCAACATTTTTGTTTTTTTTAACAGTATGTATTTGCTTCCAATTCAAGGTAGACATGAGCATATGATTTGATCTCCTGCAGTTTGTCCATTTCGTAGAAGTTAATTGATTATTTATCCTCATCACATTAGCTGATTCAAGCAATGAGTTTGCGTCCATCCTGCAGATGAAAAAATCTTCATTTCTGACTATTGTTACAAAGAACAGTGCCACACAAAAGGCGAATGTTCCACTGCAAGGTGCCAAACCATTGTTCATTCTAAGTTAGGTACACACTTTATGAACAAGACATGCTGAGGGGCAGAGTTTAAAAGGTGAATTCAACTCTGTCGAAAGTGCAATTTGCAGCTCCCTCATAATAGGTATTCACTACATCACTTTGTAAATTCCCGAAAATGAGAATAGCAAGAGACTGGAATTCTTAATTCTTCTTCTGTGAATGACATCTGCAAAATAGGAAGGAAATCAAGATTTGTTTGTGATATTCATAAATGATGATGGTGAGAATGTGGAAGATGGATGACAGTGGAATGATAATTAATGGGGATGACACAAAGATTAGCTGGGTGGTTCACAGTGAGGAGGAAATGGTTAAGGCTAGAGGATGATATAAGCAGATGATTTCTATATCCAGATTAATGGCCGATGAAGTTTAACACTGATAAATGTGAGATGATGCACATCTGAATAATCAAGACAAGTGAGTACTCAGACTGTGAAGGGCGAGGGCTAAATTTGCTCCCTTTTTCATTGCAGCAAGGAAGGTTGAGGAGGGAACCTGGTACAGGTGTACAAGAACATAAGGGGAATGGAGATGATGAACAGACAACAAATGTTTCCCTTACTCGAAGGGTCAAAAACAAAGGGATACATACATAAAGTGAAAGGCAGGGGATTGAGAGAGGATTTGTGAGTCTGTTTTGAACTGAGAGGGTGGCATAGACATAGAATATAAAATCCCTACTGTGCGGACATAGGTTCTTTTGCCCGACCAATCCACACTGACCCTCCAAAGACTAACCCAAACCAACACGTTCCTCCTATATTTACCCCTGATTAATGCACCTAACGTACACATCCCTGAACACTATGGACAATTAAGCATGACCTATTCACCTAAGCTGCACATCATCATATTGTGGGAGGAAACTGGCTTACCTCGAGGTAAACACACAGACACAGGGAGAATGCGCAAAATCCATACAGGCAGTCACCTGAGGCTGGAATCAAATCTGGATCCCCAGCGCTCTCAGGCAGGATTGCTAACCACGGATTCGCCATTCTTCCCCTGGTGACATGTGTCTGGAATGCATTGCCAAGGTGGGTGATTGAACAGATAGTCTCGCAAACTTTTTAAAAAGCCTTTGGATATGCATTTGGTGGTGCAGGCCCGCATTTTCATTCAATGATTCTATGTGGTGGCAGCCATGAGCACTCTGATATGTTCTGAAGCGATAGCTAATGGCAGTTCCTGGTATGTTGCATTGACTGTACTCAGTAAGTGAGCCTCCAGTGAAGTACTGGTGTTATCTTCCGTTTTCTCGTCAGGTGTTTCGGTTTGCTTGATGTGGTATTGTAATTTCCTGTGTTGATTTTGCCATTTTCGGCCCTTTTTTCTCAGAGGATAGTAGATGGAGTCAAAATTGATGTGTTTGTTGATGGAGTTCCGATTGGAATGCCGTGTTTCTCGGAATTCTTGTGCTTGTCTCTGTTTGGCCTGTTCTAGGATGGAGAAGCAGACCTAGTCAAAGTGGTGTACATCCTCATCAGTATGTAAGAAATTAGTGTTGGGGTCATGTCTTTTGTGGCGAGTTGATGTTCATATATCCTGGTGGTAGTTTTCTGCTTGTTTTCCTTTATAGTGTTTGTTACAGTTCTTGCAAGGCTTATTTTTCCTACAGCAGAACAGACAAAGATGTGAATTTATTGTGGTGTTCAAAACTATGAACAAAGCTGCAGAGTAGAAAAAGAATACTCTATTTATTAGCATTACAGCATCAAGGAATTATAATTTCAATGTTGTCAGCAAAAGATCTAGGAGTGAACTGAGGAAAAATGTCTTAGTTCGAGAGTTGTTACGAATTGGAATTGACCGGCTGGGATAGTTGTGGATGAAGATTCAAAAGAGAACTGGATATATATTTGGAATTATGAATTTAAGGGGAATAGAGAGAGGGCTGGCAAATGGGAGGTGCTTGGGGGACATTTTTGGAGCTGATTCACACCTAATGGCCAATGGCGTCCTCCTGGACTTTAAAGGGATACCGTGTTAGGGAGCTGGAGCTGGGCGGCACAGTCGCTCAGTGGTTAGCACTGCTGCCTCAAAGCCCCAGGGACCAGGGTTCAAAACCTGCCTCGGTCTGTTTGGAGTTTGCACATACTCCCCGTGTCTGTGTGGGTTTCCTCTGGGTGTTGCGGTTTCTTCCCACAGTCCAAAGATATGCAGGTTAGGTGAATTGGCCATGCTAAAATGCCCATAGTGTTAGGTGCAGGGGAGTGGTTCTGGGTGGGCTGCTCTTCAGTGGGTCGGTGCGGACTTGTTGGGCCGAAGGTCCTGTTTCCACACTGTAGGTAATCTAATCTAGGATGCACGCAGGGTCATCCGAGATACTGAGAGCTTCATAGATAAGTGCTTGAGTGTGGTGGCCACACTCAAGACACGCCCCTAGTTATGTTTCTTTAATGACTGTAATATTCCTGTCTAATGTTCATCACACTGAGTTCATTAGCCTTACCTGTCAGTCCTGTAGCATTTAAGTTTAATCCAACAGGCGTTCCTTGCTTCCTGTCGTGTTCTAGGCAGAGAGTAGATGGGCAACCACTGGGAATGGCAAAGGGAGTAGGCAGGGAGTACAGGAATCCCCTGTGGACATTCCTCTCAAAAACAAGTATACCATTTTTGATTGTTGGGGGCGATGACCGTTCAGGGGAAAGCAGCAGTAGACAGGTTGGTCATACTACAACTGGCTTTGGGGCACAGCGGGAAAGAATAAAAGTAAACAGGACGTCAAAGATGGAAGGATCGATTGTTAGAGGGACAGATCGGAGATTCTGCGGTCACAAACGGGAATCCAGGATGGTGCGTTACTTCCCAGCTGCTAGGGTCCAGGATGTCTCCAAGTGGCTGGAGAACATTCTCAAGGGGGAGTGTGAGCAGCCAGAAACCATTATGCACGTTGGCACAAATGATACCCGTATAAATAGGGACGAGGTCCTGCAGCATGATTACAGAGAAGTAGGAGAAACATTTTTTAAAAAAAAACCTTGACAGTGGTAACCTCCTGAGAGGGAGATTACCGTCAGAGACTTGCACTGGAGGGGGCACCAATATCTTGGTGGCCAGTTTTGCTAGTTTTACAAGGCAGTGTTTAAAATAGATTGGCAGGGGTGGTATCCTCAAGAGCAGCGAGGCAAGTGCGAGGCTGGAGGAGATATAGTAATCAGAAATCATAAGATTAGGCCGGAAAAGAACAAACAGAAAGTACTGCCTTTTGGATTAAATTGCATCTATTTCAATGCAAGAAGGCCGATAGGTAAGGCCGATGAACTCAGGGTGTGAATAGGTAGGTGGGACTGGTATATTATAGCCATTACCCAAACATGGCTAAGTGATGGATAGGACTGACAGCTTAATGTACGAGGGTAAATGTGCTTTAAACAAGACAGAGATGGTGGAAGGAGGGGAGGGGAGTTGCATTTCTGATTAAGGGGAGTGCAACAGAGAAATCAGAGATAATATAACTGATGGATCACCCAATGAGGCTTTGTGGGTGGAGCTAAGAAATAGGAAGGGGATGTTGACATGATTGGGGTTGTACTATAGACCCCCAAATAGTCAATTGGAATGAGAGTACCAAAATGCAGGGAGAGAGGGGAGAGACCTGAAGGAGTAATAGGGTTATCATAATAGGAGATATTATTTTTTTTCTAACATAGACTGGAACTGCCTGAGCGTTAAGGGATTGATGAGAAAAAATCTGTAAATGCGTCAGGGAAGTTTCCTCAATCAGTATATGGAGTGTCCAACTCGGGAAGTGGCAAAACTCAAAGTTTTCTTAGGAAATAGGGCAGGACAGGTGACTGACTTATTAGTGGGGAGCACTTTGGGACTGTAACTACAGTTCTATTAATCTTCAAATAGTTATGGAGAGGGACAGAATAGGTCCACAAGTTCATGTTCAAACTTGGGGCGTAGTTCAGGTACAGGCAGCTGAGATCAAGGGAGTCCCTGGAGATATATAAGAGATACAGGAGTCCATGGAAGAAAAAATCAGTGGGGTGAAAAGGGGGCAAGAAAGAGCCTTGGCTGATAAGATGAGAATGAATCCAAAAAGGTACTTTAAATATATTAAATGAAAAAGCAATAGCTACAGTGAAAATAGGACCACTCGAAGATCAAAGTGGACAAGTACGTGTCAAACCATAAGAGATGGGTGAAGTCCTCAATGAATATTTCTGCACTATGTTTACCGTGGAGAAATACATGAATACTTGGGAACTTGAGAAAGTTAGTAGTGATATCTCAGGGACAACCAATATCATAGTAGAGAAGATTTTGGACGCAATTTCTCTTTCATGCACAATTCATTATAGTTCTCGACTCTCTGATGTGTCAAAGTCCATTGACACCCACTCACACCCCCCAAAAGTTCAGTGATGTAGCCTCCCCTAACTGTCTGGTCCCAACCATCACTATTCCCTGAGTGAAGGAAACACTCCCCACACATATACTTTGGCCAATTGACATGAACAAAAGATGTGAACACACCGTCAGAGTGATTGACCCTGATATCAGGGCAGTAATTGACTGAGCAAGGTGTCAAGGAGACTTAACAAAATTGAACTTGATGGAAGTCAGTTGTAAACTCCCCACTGTTTGGATCATTCAGAACACAATGTGGCTGGTGGACATCAATCCCCTCAGTCCCTGCATATCTCTGTGGACAATCGCAGAGTGCCTTCTTCGGCATAAACATCTTCAGATGCTTCATCAATGTCTTTCCCTCTGTCATACGATCAGAGGTGCGGATGTTCTGTGGAGATTACATAATGTTCAGAACAATGAGTCACCTCGTCGAGTATTAAAGCATCGAATCTGGACAACATTCAAGCTTGTGCTGTTAATGTATAGTTAACATTAATCAAAAGCACTGCTAGGCACTAAACTTTTCCACGGTTAAAAAGAAGGAACCCGTACAGCAACTCTAGCTGGTTTCACAGTAATATAAGAAAGCCATTCAGCCGATCAAAACTATTGGATCAAAACAGATGCAACGCATTCCCTCTCTCCTGCCTATTCCAGAAGAAGACAATTTTTGAAAAATACAGCAGCTATTGGAATCCAAAATAGACACGCAGGAGGCTGGAAGAAATGACTAAGCAAGGCAGCGTCAAGAAGTCAATGCCTTGGATATAACCCTTCGTCAGGACTGGGGTTAAGAGTAAGGGGGTCTATAGATACAGGGGCGGGTGAGGGAGGAGGAGGCAGAGTGGCGAGATGGGCATAAGTGAACACAGATAAAGGGTAGCAGCCGGTTGGTGATTGGAGGAATGAATCCAGTTGGTAACTGGATCAAGTGTTGATCAGAGGAAGGCAAGGAGGGGAAGGCCTGGGAAGGGAATCGTAGGATAAGAAGGGAAGTTATTTTAAGTTGGAGAATTCAATCTTGAGTCCCCGGGGTGTAGGCTGCACAGGTGACATATGAGGTCTTGTTCCTCCAGTTTATGGTTTGGTTCATTGTGGCAATGGAGGAGGCCAAGGATGGCCATGTCAGTAGGGGATTGGGGGGGGAAGAATTGAAATGCGAAGTGATTGGGAGGTCAGGTCAGCCATTAGAAGCCTGACTGCAATACTCAGCAAATCATTCACTTCATTTACATTTGGTCTTCCTGGTGCAGTTAAGGTCACATCGGGTGCACCAGATGCAGTAAACTAGGTTTGGATCCCACCACCTGGAACATCTCCCACAGGACCGTCCCCTTCATCATCGTGCCACACTCCCCACCAAACTTCCCCATAACTCCCAGGTACCTTCTCCAGCATCCGCAAATGCTGCATCACGTGCTGGTACACCACCTCCTCCACCTCCTTATAGGGCTTCAATCAGTACTTGCAGGTCAAACGCAGGTTCACCTGCCTCTCTTCCAACCGAGTTCACTGCATCAGATGCTCCCGATGTGGTATTTTCTACATTGGGGAGACCGAACTAAGGGCATATTTCACCGAGCACACAGCCGGGCCTGCAGGGCCCAACCTGACCTCCCAGTACCGCCCATTTGAATTCCCCTTCCAACTCCCTTTGCGACATAACCACCCCTGGCCTCCTCTGTTGCCTTGATGAGGCAGACCGCAAATTGGAGGAACATCAACTCATCTGCCTGGCAAGCCTACCACCTGGAAGATGCAACATTAAGTTCTCCAATTTGAAATAACCTTACAACCCATGCCCTTACTCCATTTCCTGCCCACACTCCTCCCTTCCATTCCACCTAACAACTCCGCCTTCCAGCTCCCAACTGCATTCATCCTCCCATCGCCCAACCAGGTTGCATCCACCACTTGTGTCAATGTATCCGTACCTCACCATCCCGCTGCTCTCCCCACCCCAACCACTCCCTTCCCGCTTTATCTGCAGCTCCCACTACCTCCCACTCCCAGTTCCTGAAGAACTGTTATACCTTAAATGTTGACTTTCATACCTCTTGATGCTGCCTGGCTTGCTGTGTTCTCCCCGCCTCCTGTTTGTCTCCTATAACTCAGGAAGATAGAGTCGAGTCGAGGCATAGACTGCAAAGAAAGACTGCTCCATAGTTTACCTATTGGCTCCGTTGCTATTGGTACACATGTGTTATGTTAACATGGTTTGCTGACCATGAGGAGGGAAAGTGATTGGTTTGTACCAAGTCCCAAGGAGGCATCTTCCATCTTTGAGATACTATGGACTAGGCTATACCACTCAGAACATTCTTAAGTAGGCAGCCCAGATCATAACTTTGAAATTTGTGTCCGTAATGTCCAATGAAAATTACCCGGAGTACTTTAACTAGGTTGACTACCAGATTTTAAAACAAACAGAAACTTTATTCTTAAAATTACACAATGAAACACAAAGAGCAGAATAAAGAACCCCAACAGAATTCAACCTATTCAGCTCGACTTAATTATACTATTCCGAATATACACAACTGTCCCAATAAGCAAACTCTCAATAAAAACCAGTATAAATGGAACACATGGTTCTAGGTTGAAGTTGAAGCTCAGAAAAGAGAAACAATTTCCACATAGCTCCCTGTTGAACTTCCCAGTTGAAGTCTCAGATGAAAATTGCTCCGTTCATCTCAGCTAGTTCAGCTAAAAGAGCTCACCACTCCCCCGTTCATTATACAGGTCACTTATATAGCACGACCACTTTGGCCTGAAGTCTCAACTATTTACATTTTCTGGCAATAGTCCCTCAGGAGTGCATATCTCCTTCTCCCTCAGCATTACAGACTGAGAAGATCCTGTGCCCCTTAATATTGGAACCTCCTTACCAATTACTCCTGGTCTATGTGAATAAACTTTACCCTTTCATGTACATTCGTTAAGCAGATCTGGCACGTCTTCCTTGATCATGTTCTGATCATCCTGTAGACTCTGAGGCAGTTGTCTAACTTCTCTTGTGTTTTTTGTTACTTTCCAACAAAACTCTCAGGCTTGGTTGGTTTTCCTATATCTGGTTTTCTCCTAGCCCACCAACATTGTGACTTTGTGTCGTCCACTTTATTACAATGAAAACATCCGAGCCTTTGAACTTCTTTGTCCCCATCAAGGGTTTCTTTTTTGACCCTGTGGAAAATTATCCTAATGATCTTCACTTTGATCTACTTTTCCCTTTCCACGTGAGGATATCTCTTTGCTCCAATTTGTATTCCTCTCGGACTGAAATCGAATCTGGAAGCCAAGCAGAGTTTATGGGCCATTTCATAATCATCAGCCACATCAGCTGCTAACCTTGACGTCATCACTCTTTGCTCTTCCACAGGAGTTCACATGACTTCAGGCAGTGAATTTTTGAATTCATCCAAAATTCTTTCCTCTCTAAGGGCCTCATAGGTTTGCTTGATTTTTAAAGCTTTTATCCATCTATCGAAATTACTCTGTTTGATCCATTCAAACTCAACCCAGGTGTGAACAGGATCCCTCCTTAGATTCCTGAAAGGTTGTCTATAATCTTTTTGTACAATCTCAGTTAAAATGGCCTTTTTCACCTCCTCATGCTCCCCAGATACTTCCTCTGATCGAGATGCGAAACCTCACTAGCTCTACCTTCAAGTTTCGTTTAGGTCATTTAACCCAAATTGCCTCTGGCCACTGCATGTGTTGAGCCACCTTATCAGATGATTTGAAAAAGACTTTTACATCCTTCTCATTAAACTTAGGCAATACTTGAACATACTTAAACAGCTTCTCACTAGGCTTCTGACTGCTAGTATCTTGCTCATCCTCACTCTTTTATTGATTAAGTATAACCTCAGCCTTTAACTCCAGCCTTTTACTTTCCTTTTTAAGTGTTAGGTTTTTTGCTGTTCAAAAGCTCTGTCTTTCTTTCTCCTCTGATGCTCGCTCTTTTTGTCCCTCTTCTGCTGTTTTCTTTTTTTCTCTGTTCTGCTGCTATCTTTTTTGTCTCTCCTCTGCTGTTCACTTTTTTCTCTGTTCTGCTGCTCTCTCTTTTTCCCCCTTTTCAGCTTTTAATCGTAATTCAAACTGTTTCATTTCTGTTGCCCTTTCCTTATCCCTCGCCGCTAACTCATGCCACTTCATTTGCAATTGAATTCTTGCTAGCTCTGTAGATTCTGATGGTTTCGTCAGCAAGTTTAATTGATTATCTCCTGCTGTAATTATCTCTCCTTTCCTCACAGAAGCAGTCAGTTCCAATTCCATCTTCTCTGCTAATTATTGCAACTTTGTCTGATTCAGCTATGGTATAATGTCCAAAGTCACTGCGCTCACATGCAGAAAACTTTTGGCGAGTGAAAGAACCAATTACTATCCCAAGCTTTGTCTACTCAACGAAACCAATACCCGAAATAAAGACACTAGTACCTACCATTCGCTGTTTAAAATCCCGCAAAGAGCCCCCAATATGTTTAGGAGTCGACTAGACAACCCAAAACAGTCTTAATCAGACAGATAAGAGCATAACTTCGCAACTTGTTTTGGTAAGTTTCAATGAAAATTACCCGGAGTAAGATAGCTAGGTTGTACACTAGATTTTAAAACAGACAAAACCTTTATATTCACAAAATTATACAATGAAACACAAATAACAGAATAAAGAACCACGGCAAAATTCAACCGAACCAGCAAGACGTAATTATGCTGTTCCGAATACAGACAACAGTCCCAAGAATCACATTCCCTTTAAAACCCAGTAGAAATGGAACACATGCTTGCAGTTTGAAGTAGAAGAGCAGAAAAGAGAGAGAGTTTCCACACAGCTCCCTGTTGAACTTCCCACTTCAACACACAACTGAAAACTGCTCAGCTCCGCTCAGCTCATCTAGTTCAGTGAAAGAGCTGACCACTCCTCTTTTGTTATCTCGGTCACTTCAAAGGCATAACCAATTTGGCCTGAAGTCTCTTCTGTTTACATATAAACAGAAGGCCTCTGGAAATCCTTTACATCGATGTACCAAACCAGACTGACCGGAGTCAAGTCCTATTTTATTGCCCCTCTGAAAAAAAGACAAGTACACTGTCTCTTTGAGCCAAAGAACACCTTTTATGAAAAAAAAGACTAGCTTTGTGACAGAGAAGACAGGCGAGTGTTCTGTATGGAGGTCCCAAGCTGGTGGGAATGGTTAACAGTATCAGAGGGTGGCTACTAACAGATTTGTGAACAACATCATGTTCAATACAGGGGCACACATCAATTTCACTTTGAGACGATGAGAGTTCATTCAGAAGCTGGAACTCTCTCGCAACCAACATGGGGGCTCCACAGAGCTACATAAACTATCATAGTTTCATAGAATCCGACAGCATGGAGACAGGCCCTTTAGCCCAAACTGGTTCATGTTGACGAAAATGTTCATCCATGCTCACCCCGTTTCCCTGCACCTGGCCCATATCCTTCTAAACCTTTCCTATCTATATATTGCCCAAATGTAAAGACATGTATCGTGGAAAACATGTTTTATTTGTTTTGGAAATAATGAATGTTGGTCCATAACGCTCAAGTTTTAATGCAATCAGTTTTTACTCTTTTGTAGCATTACAGATTAAACACTCGTTTCCTTCACACTCTCCGCATGGTACCATCACTGCAGGGATTAGTGTGATGTAACTCCTTTAAACTGTCTCTCTGTAGCAAGGAGATCATTCATTACAATGGAGAGAAAATCTGTTCACAGTGACCAAAGTAATGTCTCAATAACACTCTGCAACTGCAGGAAGGTGTCTTCACTCTTATACTTTAATCAATTTGCATGAAGGACACTGCACATTTACTGTGCTGATTACTTACTGCTCCGTATGAATTCTGTCACTGACTGATGACCAAGGACATCCAACTCCTTCTCACCAAGAGCACTTCCCAAATTGTCGCCTTCTCATAAATACAAAATGAGAAGGATGGTATGTTTTGTCAATTCATTTCTTTGCATTATGAAGCAAAGCCACACCAACGGCAACATCAGTATTGCCATTGGAGATTGTTCGAGTTGCTGAGGAGGTGAGAGCCAAGCTGTATTGTCTCTGTAATATTAATCCAGGGACCCAGGTGATGACCCAGACCCCGGATTCGAGTCCCACCAGAGCAAATGTTGGAATTTGAATTCAATAGAATATCAGGAATTAATAATCAAATAAAACTATGCAAACATTGTCGATTGTCGTACCTGCACCCTCATTCCCTTCAGGGAAGGAAATTACCATCTTCACCTGGTCAGGCCTACGTGCGACTCCAGACCCACAGCAATGTTTTTAATACTCAGTTGAAAATTGAAATGGCCAAGCCAGCCACTCAGTTATATTACTCACTATTAACTGCCAAAGAAATGAAACCAGACGGAAGTACGCACTGACTACTCACAGCCCACAGACACTGGTTGATGTTGACCGTGTCAACACCTTGTCAAGGACAATGAAGAAAGGAAATGAAATGCTGTCTCTGCATCCATTAATGAATAAAATTCGATTATCATACTCAGTGAAGCCAGACAAAAGGACATAGCTCACTTTAAATAGTGACTTTGAAGTATACCCGACATGGTTACGATTTTCAGCAATATAGGAACAGGAGAAAAATAAATAAGGTTAATCTCGGTTTTTTTATTATTTCCATACCAGCTGATCATCAACAATCCCTTTGTTTGCTTCTTTCTCTCTCTCTCTCTTTCTCAATCTGTTCAACACAGTCCTTCTCCCCTTCCCAACAGATATCCCTGTCACCAACATCAATTACACTAATCCCCAGCTGTGTTCCGTTCTGATGTGTGGCCATTGGACTCAAAATGCCAATTCTGTTTTTCTATCGACCCGAGGCTTCCAAATCTGCTGTTTATTTGGCACTTTCATGTTCTTTTTGTTTCCAATCTCGAGCATTATTCTTTGTTTTATTTAACCTTTAATGTTGTTATTACATGGGATGTCCGGATCACTGACAGGGGCATCATTTTTTGACCTCGCTAAATACCCTTTACTGTGAGGTCATTCTTTCAGACATTATACAGCGAAGCACATTGCTGTTGGTCTGATGTCAGTCTTAAGCCAGACCAGGTAATAATGCTGGCCATTGAGATAGATAAACGTATTGATAAATTGCTGTGGCTGTTATGGTTGATATTAGCGAAATTCACTTTTATTTCCAATTCCTGTCATTTGGATCCAGGTTCTGACGTCATCTGTGGTAGTTTGTGAAACAGTGTCTTTTGTGTAATAGCCTGTGCCTCTGAATTACATGGCCAGCAACATTATTATTCTAACAGAGTGTCTGTATCAAGAATTTGCTTTAGAGACCCGTACAAGGTTGTAATGGAAATATTTGCAACTGAAAGAGTGCTCAGAAGAGAGCTGGAAAGATGAAATCTGAATGTTACCAAGGCAGAGATAATGGTTTATTTAGCAACAGCACTGAAGACAAGATGCGGACTGGGGACATTATGGAGGAGGTAGTGGATAGGTTTGGTGATGGAGAGAATACCGAGACATAAAACAATTCAGGACAAAATGGGAAATCATGATTGTGAACATTCTTGTTCTCAGATGTTTGTGAGAATGGAGGTCGGGGGGTGGGCGTGGGGGCAGTGGTGGAATTCTTCTAAGGAGTAGAGATTGCAATTGAAACTGAAAACAATAATTTCCGTATTTGCAAAATATAGATAACAGAAATAGCAATAAAGTTCACTATGGTTTATGAGATTACTACTTGGATAGAGATGGGGAGACTTAACAGGTACACCAACAGTAGCGAGCACGGGATAGTAACCTGCCTGAATAATCATCGGTACACCTAATATCCACGACCGTAATGTTGTCAAGGGTGCGGAGCGATAGTAAAGACCCCAGGATATACTCCTGTCTGTTGTTGTTGCATTCCAGTCTAATGTTCGCATATTCTCATCCATTGTTGTCACAATCCAGTCGAATGCTCGCAGATTCTGATCCATTGTTGTAACATTCCAGTCTCATGTTCTCAGATTCTTTCCCATTATTATAAAGTTCCTATCTATGCGTCCCACATTCTGATCTCTCCTCTCCCTGTCTCTCTATAACTGTTAATCATTGTTAGTCTCAGAGTTAATGCATCTGCTGCTACAATGGAATACACATTGAAAGAATACCCTTACTGATAGGAGAGGGAAATCCTGCAGTGACACAATTAGAATCCATGCAGACTGACATCAATCGCAGTCACTGAACAAACAGTTCTAGTTAACCCCTTCAGGTATGGTAACTGGACTGGATTGAATGCTAACATCACTGGTGATTGGTCGCATCTCCAATCATGAATTGTTCGTATGAAGTCAGTTGTGAGGGAGACTGACGGATGTTTTCTGAGTGCAGGCTAGATATTTCTGCTGTGTTGCCTGTTTGCAATACTGTAACCACCAGAACCCACATCCCTGCCCCCACCAAAAAAAATCACAATCAAGACGTTGTTACGGTGCTGATCTTTCCTCCACGAGAATAAACACCAACCAATGGATTTCCAGTGGGCATATTTGCACTCCAATACACAAGAAGTATGGATTTGCCTGGGAATTTCTCTCAGTTGCACGAATAATGCAATTTTGTATCTTCAACACACAATGCGTTACTGCACTGTTTTATATAAATTCACAAACACATTAATAGTTTATTGGCTTCATTCAGTAAGTCTTACATTTTGTGAATTCAGTCCAAAGCCAAATGTGACATGTTGTCACAAAGTCGATCCCTTTATAAGGTTTTGTTGTCCTTGATTTTCTTTTCCCAGAGACTTTCTAAATGATCCAAGTTTCCAACATGCCTGAATTATTAATGTTTCACTGGGGGCCCTTTTGCTTACACCTAACAGATAATTCCTCAGGCAGAAGGCTTTCAAGTCTTCCAAGTAAAACTGATACAATGAAGGGCGCGTCGCCAGCTCTCTGGTTGTGCAGGTCAGTTCAGTTCAGCGGTTAGTTGAGTCAGGGTCACTGTTGGAATTGGACGCTATCCCTCTCCTTCTGCCCTTCCGATTTTGTAACATGTAAGCGTTTTGAGTCATTTTTACTCTTTATGCTAAGGCTTTTTATTTTGGGATTGTTGCATGTACTTTGGAACAGCATCCTTAAGTGGGGATAGCCTGTCGGGTTTGGATAGGATGAGTTGTATTCTGTTTTCGGTTCATTTTGTTTCATTCCCTAATTTCGTAAATAAATGCTGTTTTGTTTAAAACTCGGCAGTGTGACCAGCTAATGCCCTCATTGAATATGCACTGTACACTTACCTTCAAATACCACAGTTACGGTCTGGGTTATGTGCTTCAAAATGTTTGAGGAGTCTGGCCTTGTCCTTAACAATGTACAACAACCTTGTTCATTAAAACCCGAGGATTAATGAGTCAGGGATGGAACGAATCTGATATTGGCTGGGAGGCAGAAAGGACTGGAACCAGTGGCTGAGCAGACTTGAGAGGAGTACAGTAACATCTCCCAGTCAACCCTCACTCTTTCTCACAAATGGAAAGAAATGCAACGCAGAGTGATAGAACAGATGACATTTGGGAGACGAAATGCTGAACGACAATATGAATAGAAAAGGCAATTTTAAAATTGATGGATGGAATATCAATTTACAGATAGAGTATTCAATCATAAGCTATACAGATTGATAAGATTGTTTATATGAACAGGATATTCAGAATTACAAACAGACACATAACAACATGAGTGGGGTTACAGGGAGTTATAGCAGAATAAGTGTGTGTATATTGCTCATTCCGAACTAGTACTGAGATGATAGGCTGAGTGACCACTACCTTTGCTGAAGTTATTCTGCGAAATGTATTTAAACGCTTTCACAGCATGTGGGGACAAGCTGATTAATAAAGGATACAAATGATGTTATCATCAATAATCTATTCCTGTTGTTTCATAAAGTGTAACTCTGAAATGTATTTCAAATCAAAATAAATGTGTTCAGATTTGTGCATTTAAGTGGACCTTGGCAAAAAAGTTATTTTTAGATCTTGAAGAAGAATCAGAGTCCAGTTTAATACGAGTGCCACCGGCACAAGTCACGGGTACAGGAATGGAACAAATTGTTCAAATATAACATCTCGACCCATCCAGAAAAGTAACAGATTAGAGATAATGGAAATCAGACATACAAGCACAAAATGGTAGAGAAGTGCAACAGGTAAGGCAGGATATGGAGAGAGAAACAATGTTGAGGCTGATATGTACCTGTTATGTGCAAGTCATATTGGACTCAAAATAGTTAGTTTTATTTCTCTCTGTTCCAATGTTTCCAGAACTGCTGAGTTTATCTCCAACACTTTCAACTGCCATAATACCAGACCACAGAGAGTAATGGTAGGTGGTTGGTTTTCAGACTGAGGCATGTGACCAGCAGTGTTCCACAGAGGTTTATTCTGGGTTTTCATTGTTTGGTCATTTATGTAAATGATTTGGATGACAATATAAAAAGTATGGTTAGTAAGTTTGCGGATGACACCAAAACCGGTGGCACAGTGGACAGTGAAGAAGCCATTCGAAGATTACAAAAGGATCTTGATCAAATGGGTCAATAAGCTGACAAATAGCAGAGAGAGTTCAATCTGGATGATTGTGAGGTGCAGACAATGGTGTGTGTTTGCCGCTGTCTGATGCACTTGGAACGGAATGATTTTATTCCCCATCTGCTGTGGTACAACACAAAGATGTCCTCCTTAATCTTTACGAGGCCTTGCCCTCTCCCTGATTACCCTCTTGCTCTTAATGCTTTATTGTACAATAGCTTTAGATTATTCTGAACCTTATCTGTCCATGCTATCTCATGTCCCCTTTTTGCTTTCCTGATTTCTCTCTTAGTCATGTTCAACACGCTTTATATTGTTTAAGAGATTCAATGGATTGAAGTTGTCCATATCTAAATTAAGATTCTCTTTAATTCTTGAGTAGAGCCTCATTAACTTTAGTCATCCGTTGTTCCTTAATCTTACCAGCCTTATCCTTCCTTCCATCAAGAACATAATGCCTCTCAGTTCTCATCATCATACTTTTTGAATGCCTTCCACTAGTCACACGTTTTCTTCACCTGCCAACAGTCTCCTTAAATTAAACATGGTTTCAGGTCATTGAAATTTATGGTACTCCAATCAAAAAGATAATATTAATAGAAGGCTTATCCTTTCCCATAACCATTCTGAAATGATAGAGTGAGGATCGCAACAGCCATCGTATGCCCCCACTTTTTCTTCAGTTACTTGCCCTGCTATTGCACAAAATAAGGTCTAGTTTTATTCCTTCTCTAGTAGGAGCAACCACATATTGTGAAAGGAAAATTTCTTGAACACGTTGGACAAATTCTTCATCATCCAAACCTTTAACACGAAGTTAGTAACAGTCAAGGTTTGGAAATTTAAAATCCCCCCATTATTACAATCTTATTAAGTTTACAAATATCTGAGATCTCCCTACATCTTTGTTCCTAATTTCTTCCTTACTATTGGGGAGTATACAATACAATTCTATCAACGCGTTCTTTTCTTTCTGACTTTGAATTTCTACCAATATATTTGCACCGGATGATTTCTCACAGACGAGGATGTAGCACAATCTCTTCCTTTACTTTCTTATCTTTAATTTCTACCCATATATCTTAGCTTGACGGGTTTTTTGAAATATCTTCCCCAGTTAGACCAATAATTTATTCCTTAATAAAAATTGCCAGCTCTGCCCAGCCACCGCTCCCCCACGCCATGTCTCCTTTTCTATCCTTTTTGCAGCTTCTAACACCTGGAAGATTGAATTACAATACAGTGCAGAAGCGGCCTTTTGGCCCTTTATGTTGCTCCGACCTTTGAAGTATTCTCAGCTCGTCCCCCTATGCTATCCCAAAATCATCCATGTGCTTATCTAAGGATTAGTTAAATCCCCCCAATGTGGCTGAGTGAACTACATTATCAGGTAGGGCATTCCAAGCCCTTACCACTCTCTGTGAAACGAACTTGCCTCTGACATCTGTCTTAAATCTAACACCCATCAATTTGTAGCTACACTCCCTCATACACGCTGACATCATCATCCTAGGAAAAAGACTTTAACTGTCTACCCTATCTAATCCTCTGGTCATGTTGCAAGTCTCTTACAAATCCCCTCATAGCCTTCTTCCTTCCAATGAGAACAGACCCAAGTCTCTCAGCCTTTCCTCATAAGACCTTCCCTCCAGACCAGGCAACATCTTGGTAAAACTCCTCTCCACATTTTCCAATGTTTCCACATCTTTTTTCTAATGCGGCAACAAGAACTGTACATAGTATTCCAAGTGTGCCCGCATCAGCGTTCTGTATAGTTGCAGCATGATATTGCGGCTCCAGAACTCAATCCCTCTATGAATGAAATTTAACAAACTGTGTGCCTTTTTAACAGCTCTATCCATTTGGGTGGCAACTTGCAGGGATCGATTTACATGGACTCCAAGATCCCTTTGCACATACAGACTACAAAGAATCTTTCCATTGACCCAGTACTCTGCCTTTCTGTTATTCTTCCCAAAGTGCATCACCTCACATTTAGCTGCATTGAACTCCATTTGCCACCTCAGCCCAATTCTGCTGTTTATCCAAGTCCCCCTGCAACCTGTAGCATTCTTCCAAACTGCCCACTACTTTACCGACTTTAGTGTCGTCTGCAACTTTACTAATCCACTCATCTGTGCCTGCGTCTAAGTCATTTTTAAAAATGACAAACAGCAGTGGTCGCAAAACAGACTCTTGTGGCACACCAGTAAGAATCGGACTCCAGGCTGAATATTTTCCGTCCACCACCACTCGCTGCCTTCTTTCAGAAAGCTAGTTTCAAATCCAAACTGCTAAATCACCGCCAATTCCACGCCCCTGCGTTTTCTCCAATAGCCTACCATGTGGAACCTTATCAAAGGCTTTACTGAAGTCCATGTATACCGCGTCAACTGCCCTACCCTCACCTACATTCTTGGTCACCTTCTCAAAAACATCAATGAGATTTGTGAGACATGATCTGCCTTTGACGAAACCAGATTGACTATCTGAAATCAAATTGTTGCTTGCTAGATGATTATAAATAATCCTTTCCACAACCTTTCCTACAGCAGAAGCAAGGCTCACTGCTGTATAATTGCTTGGGACATCTCTACTACGCTTCTTGAACAAGGGCACAACATTTGCAATCGTCCAGTCCTCCATAGCTTCCCAGAGAATCCTTGGATAAATCCCATTCGGTCCAGGGGAATTCTCAACTTGCACTCCTTGCGGAATTGATAAAACCTGTTCATAACTAACCTCGATCCTTTCTAGTCTAATATCTCGTACCTCATTCTTCTTCTCTACAATATTTTCCTAAGTGAAAACCGATGAGAAATGTTCGATTAGCAACTCTCCGATCTCCACAAGGTGCACACTCAACTTCCCGTTTCTGTCTTTGACTGGCCCTATTCCTACCCTAATCATCCTTGTATTTTTCACATACCTATAGAAAGCTTTACGGTTCTCTTTTATTCTATTTGCTAAAGACTGCTCGAGTCCTCTCTATTCTCTTCTTAACTCTCTCTTTAAATCCTTCCGAGCTGATCTGTAACTCTACATCGCCTCATCTGAACCATCTTGCCTCATCAACACATAAACCTCCTTCTTCTTCTTAACAAAAGATATAATTTCTGTTGTAAACCACGGTTCCTTACCTTATCACTTCTTCCCTGCCTGACAGGGACACACCTATCAAGGACATGCAATATCTGTTCCTTAAACCAGCTCCACATTTCCACTGTCTGCATCCCCTTTATTTTGCTACCCCATTCTATGCATTCTAATTCTTGCCTAATCGCATTATAATTGCCCTTACCCCATCTGTGGCATGTAGCTATCCCTTTCCAACGCTAAACTAAATATAACTGAATTATGGTCACTCTCTCCAAAGTGTTCAACTACAACTAAATCAAACACTTGGCCTGACTCATTACCAAGCACCAGATCCAATGTGGCCTCTCCTCTCGTTGGCCCTTCCACATGCTGTGTCAGGAAACCCTCCTGTGCACACTGGACAATAACTGATCCATCCGATGTATGAGATTTATATTATTTCCAGTCAATGTTCGGAAAGTTAAAGTCCCCCATATTGATCACCCTGTTCTTTTCACTCCTACCCAGAATAATTTTACTAACCCTCTCTTCCACCTCCCTGGATCTCTGCAGAGGCTTTAAAAAACTCCAAGCAGTGTGACCTCTCCTCTCCTGTTTCTAACCTCATCCACACTACCTCAGTAGACGAGTCCTCAGCATAGTTTCTCAGAGCCAGCGTTATACTATCCTTGGCGAAAAGGACCACACCTCCTCCTCTTTTACCACCTTGCCTGTTCTTATTGAAAGATCTTGAACATCTTTCACCCAAGTTCCTATAATAGCTATGATGACTAAATCCCATGTTCTGAAACATGCGCTGAGTAGATTAGCCATCCATGTAAAACCCATTGCACTGCTGTAAATGCATTTTTGTTCTTCAGAATTACGACATACTCTGATTCTCTCATCTTTCTTTTCCAACTGGCATGTTCTCATCATATTCAGTGATTTCTCCATCCAGCCTACCATTTACACTGCTACTTAGAGTACCTCCACTTGCCTTGTCTGTCAATATAAAGTCTGCCTTTATTGGGTGAGCAAATCTCCCTGCTAAGACATCGGTGCCTTTCCCATTTAGATTAGACCAATCCTTTTGGAAAGGGCCTTTTCTATTCCAAAAGACATTCCAATCTCCCAAAAATCTGAATCTGTCAACAACACAGCAGCTCTTTATGCCATTGATTTTTCTCCTTTAACCTTTTTTCGACCTTCTCTGCTTGAATCTTTCATGGAAAGCACACCAGTAATTACTATTTTAAGGTTTTATTTTTAATCATCAACATCACCTCTTTGATTCACTCCGGGCTGTTTTAATCTTTTCCCTAAAAATGTCATTCATACCAAGACATACAATGATTTCTGGCTTCTAAATCACACCTTTGACAATATGCTTGAGACTTTCAGGGACGTTATTAATCCTGGTACCGGGAAACCAATAAACTATCCTAAGTTTTCGCTCACTGCCACAGAATCTCCTGTTTATGCCCCTGACAGGAGAGACCCCTGTCGGATTAATTATACAAAATCTTCTCAATCGCTGCCTTGGCATAAGAATTTTTCCAACAGTCCAATAACCGATGGCTCTTCCATTTTCCTCACAGAGAGTACCCCCTTCATCAGTTCCAAAAGCTGGACATCTGTTTGATGGAGGAATATCCACCGGAGATTGTTGAACTACCTTTTTACCTGTCCTGACAGTCACCCATCTATCTGACTGATTTTGATGGATAATAACTTCCAGCTATCTCCCTCTCTACCTTACATACATGGCCTTAATATTATTATACCTATGAACAGAATTTTTCATGCCATTAAAATAGAAAATATATCCGTATACATATCAAACATATAAAAAATAAATAAAATCAACCATTTGGAAAACTAACTCAACAAAAATATTCCTCTTCAATAAATTTATCGAAGAAAAAAAGTCTTCTCCAGAGCTGAATGTGTGTAGGACTCTCCAGAATAAAGGCACATCTTCCTATTTAAAAATAGTTTTTGAAACAAAAAAAAGTTTGCATTTAAAACAAAGAAGAAGACTTTTGAAACATATATAGACTTTTCTAGTTAGTTTTATAGACTCCCCTCCTTTGAAAAGCTCGTTAAAACAACGTTCGTTTGAAAAAAAAATTGTTTTGCTTTTTTTTGGTTTCTTTTTGAATTTCAGCATTATTCATTTAAATCCACCTGAGATGCATCATCAAACCTCCCTGCCAGGATGTTGGTGTCCCTCCAGTTAAAATGGACCCTGTCCTTTACAGGTCCCACCTGCCCTGGACGAAATCGCAATGATCCATAAATCTGAAACCCTCTTCCTGAACCAGTTCTTCAACCACATATTAAAGTTTTCTGTCTTCGTCTTCCTTATCCCATTTCCACCTAGCACGACGAGTAATCCCAAGATTACAACCCTGGTTATCCTGCTTTTCCACTCAGGCCAATCTCCTTGCAGTCGCCTTGCAGGACCTTGTCACGTTTCCTGCCAATGTCATTGATACCAATGTGTACCACTGGCTGTTAACCCTGCCCTTCAGTATGCCCTGAGCATTCTCGAAGACATCCCTGATCCTCGCACCAAAGGCACTTTTTATGAAGAACGCAAAGAATCGTCGAATCCCTGTATTGTGGAAATAGGTCATTTGGAAAACATGCCCACACTGACCCTCCAAAGAGTAAACCACACAGACCCATTCGCCTATTCTCATACTCTACATTTACCGCTGACTAATACACCTAACCTACAAATCCCTGAACATTATGAGCGTAGTAACCCTGCCAGAGCCAGTCACCAACCACATATTGATTCTGCTTTCGCACCACAGATATTGCCAGTACTTCTGAGTATTCCTAGCAACTTCTATGTTTGTTACCAATGATGATCACATAGTGATCAAAACTTATCCAACTCAGATTTTAAAAAATACCCTTAATTTTTTTTTCTCAATAGGTAACCAAATATTTAGTCTTTCAAGAATCACAGTAAATATCCATCAAATTATTTTTATTTGGTCCATGATTATCATTTCTAACTTTGCCAATCCATGAATAAAAGATATTTTTGCATGTTTTGTGCATTATCTTTCGGGAGGAGTTAGAGAGAGGGGGGTGGGGGTGGGACCAGGGGGTTGCTGGGAAGGTTAATTTCCCACGAAAAACGGACTTACCTCCAGCATCAGGCCTCCATTTGCAGCAGCGGTGAGCGCGAGGAACGGAGTGGGAGAAGATGAATTGTGCGCTGGGAAGGTAAGTGAACTGACATATTTGGGCAGCGATTGAACGAGAGACACTACGCGTGTAGTGGACGGCATGGTGGCACAGTGGTTAGCACTACTGCCTCACAGCGCCAGAGATCTGGGTTCAATTCCCGCTTCAGGCGACTGACTGTGTGGAGTTTGCACATTCTCCCCGTGTCTGCGTGGGTTTCCTCCGGGTGCTCCGGTTTCCTCCCACGGTCCAAAAATGTGCAGGTTAGGAAAATTGACCATGCTGAATTGCCCGTAGTGTAAGGGGCAGGGGTAAAATGTAGGGGGGTGGGTTTGTGCGTCGGTGTGGACTTGTTGGGCCGAAGGGTCTGTTCCCAAGCTGTAACTAATCTAGTGTAATGTCTCCCACCCCAAACTCCTCATCTATCCAAAACAAAAGATCTCTGTACTGTGTTGATAAGGTGCTTCTCTTCTTTTTTTAATCCTGTGATTGGTTAAAGAAAGCACTTTCCTTTTCCGTTTATCTAATTTAAGACCAAGTTAAGCTTGAGAGTAAAAGTGACAGGAGATCTCAGAGCCATATTATTCTCCACTTGCTCAATGTGGGAGCTCAGGGATAAAGCTGGTGTCCCTGTTCAAGTGCAGGACGTGTGTCCATCTCCCTGCACTCTCCTTGCAGGGTCCTGTCATGTTTCCTGCCAATGTCATTGGTACCAATGTGTACCACAGCTGCTGGCTGCTAATCTTCCACTTCAGTATGCCCTGAGCATGCTCGAAGACATCCCTGATCCTCGCACCGAAGATACTTCTTATGGAGAACGCATAGATGGGATGATGGCTCTGGAGCGGCGGATGGACTCACCCTGGAGCACACCCAATGCGGAGGAGGTTGTAGATCGTACATTCAGTGAACTGATCACATCACAGATTAGGATTGCTGAAGGAGAAAGGGAATTGGTGACCAAAAGACAGAGAAAGAGCAGGAAGACACTGCAGGAGTCCCCTGTGGTCACCTCCCTCCTTAGCAGGAAACTGTTTTGGATCCTGTTTGGAGAGATGGCTCACCAGGAGAAGACAGCAGTAGCCCCGTTTAAAGCACCGTGGTTGGCCCTGCTGTTCAGAAGGGCGGGAAAAATACTGGAAGGGCTAAGTCAAAGGGAATTCAATTATAAAATTCTGTTCGAATCCAAGACTTCAGAATGGTATGTTGTTTTGCATGTGCAAAGGAAAGTATTGCCTTGGATCGACTGCAGAACATTCTGAAGGGGGAGGGTGAATATCCAGTTTTCATGGTGCATGTAGGCACCAATGATATAAGTTATAAAATCAGGATGAGGTCCTACAAACAGAATTTAGGGAGTTAGTAGTCAAGTTAAGAAGTAGGATATAAAAGGTTGTAATATCAGGATTGCTACCAATGCTACGTGCTAGTCAGAGTAGAAATGAGAGATGGTGCAGGAGTGAGGAGTTCTGATTTTTGGGATATTGGGATCGGTTATCTGGGAGGTGGGACTATTACAATTAGGACTGTCTACACCTGAGATAGAATGGAAACAACGTCCTTCGGTGTACTTTGGCTAATGCTGTTTCAGAGGGTTTCAACTAATGTTGCAGAGGGATGGAAACCAAATGAGGAGGTTAGTCGACATTAAGGAAATAACAACTGCAGCCTGGAAGGAAATAGGTAATGAAGTCAGCGTGAGTAAGGGGAAGAGTCGGCAGAGAGTAGATGATGAACACAAAGGGACAGGTTACCTGAGGTACATTTGTTTAATGCAAGAAGTGTAGTGTGTGCAGATAAACACATGGCTTGGATTAGTACCTGGGAGGTGATATTATTGCTATTACTGATACTTGGTTGAGGGAAGGGCATGATTGGCATGTAAATATCCCAGGATATCAATGCTTCAGGTGGGATAAACGGGGGGGGGGGGGGGGTGGTGGTGGTAAAAGGGGTATAGGAGTTGCATTACTGGCCAAAGAAGATACCACAGCTGTGCTGAATGAGGGGACTATGGAGGACTCGAACAATGAGGCAAGAAGGGGAGAGCTCAGAAATAGGAAGGGTGCAGCAACAATGTTGGGGCCTCCCAACAGTGAGCAAAAGATGAAAGTACAAATATGTAAACAGATCATGGAAAGATGTGGGAGCAACATGGTGGTGGTGAAAGGCGATTTTATTTTCGCCACTTTCCCTGGGATTCACTTAATATTAGAGGACTGGATGGAGCAGAATTTGTAAGGAGCAGCCAGGAGAGTTTTTTGAGCAGTATGTAAACAGTCCAACTCAGGAAAGGGCCATTTATGTCGATAAAGGGCCTATCTATTCAACAAATTATTACCTTCTTGGGTAACATGTCGGAAAGCGTGAAAATACTTCCATCTCTTACTGTCAGAGACCGACCAAATCCCATACCTCATGAAATAATAACTTATTTCCAGTCTCTTCCTGATCTTCCTGAGTGAACTTTTACCACAGAGACAAAGTCTTTACAGAGATCAGCAACTAACTCAATATCCCACCCCGCCAAGGCTGTGCACTCTCCTGCAGCTCCTTGGATCTCCTTTACTACTTTCCCTAATACCATTGCATTAGCCTCTTTTGCCACATCTTTTCCCACAATGTCATTCTTCCACGACCAGCACTGTGACTTTTCGTGTCCCATCTTACCACCATGGAAACACCTGAGGCCTTTCATTTTCTTGGAATTCTTTTTGTCACGAATAAAGAACTATTCAAAGTGTGCTCGACTCTTTGTTTGATAGTGAAAGATCTCGCCTGCTTCCAATTTTTATCTCTCACACGGATGAAATTCGTGTCAGAAACTAAATTTCACGTCATGCATCAATGCACATTTCTCGGTCATCTCTGCTGCTCTTCTCACTTCTTGAAGTTTCTGTTCATCACGTAAGTTCTCTGGAAATGCGTTTATGAACCCCTCCAGCACAATAAACTCTCTTGACTTCATTTCCATCCCCTGAACTTGATTTTACTGACTAATTTGCAACTCCTGAAGTTCACACTCTCTCCCTTTCTCTTTACCCTTCATCTCTCTCTCTTTGCTGAGCGAAGAAACTTCTCTCCTTTTTTTCTCTCTCTCTTTCAGTCTTTTACTCCCTCTCTTCTCAGTCTCCTTTTCTCTCTCTCTCTTCTTTCTTCTCTCTATCTTTTTGCTCATCTAAAATCCTTCTCTCCCTTTCTTTTTCTTCTCTTCCATTTGGCTCATACACAGTTTACATTTTTGTAACTCTGCTGCTCTTCTGTTTCTCTGATATACCTCAGTGTTTGACCAAGTCCATTTCAATTTCCTTATGTCCCTGGTTAAAACCAATTCTAATCTGTTTGCTAATTCCAAAAGAATATCTATCCTCTGTCTTTCTAACCTTCCTTGGCAAAGTTGGGAAGCATCTTCAAACCTCAGAACCTCTTTAGCAAAGTTAAGAGCCATTTTCCTCTCTTTTAATTTAACCGACCACATGTAATCAAAATGAAACAAATTATTTCACCTAAGTTTTAAAGTGTTTTAAACACCAAGTGTTTAAATATGCTGGGAGCTTTGGTACCCCAAATCTGTTCAAACCTGTCCAATACCAGACGAACCCTAAATCTGTTAAAATGCAGAGGTCGAACCACTACTGAATGAAGCTTAACACACAGAAACGCTCGCCTCACCTTGTCATCTGTTGGAAGTGTGAGGGACTAAAAGGGAACACGTAATTGTCACCTTTATAAAGAAAAGTAGCAATTTTCTTTCCGAACAAAACTATTAAGAAACTGAACATTGCTTCCTTTAACTGAGCACAACCCTATTGATATTCTGTTCCAGTAACACACAATAAATATTGCATTAACATAATCACATGTCTACACAGTCTCTACCTTCTCTGCTGTAATCAATCTCTTACCCATTGATTTCACTGGGTCGTCTTATTCCTTTTTACGAAGCGAAAGTGAGAACTTCAGATGCTGGCGATTAGAGTCAAGAGCGTTCTGCTGATGAAGGGCTCTTGCCCAAAATGTTGATACTGTTGCTTCTCGGATGCTACCTGACCTGCTGTGCTTTTCCAGCACCACACTCTGGACTTATTTCTTTTTACTCCGAATATGTTTTACTGCAAAAGGTATCTTTTTGATGGACTACTTTCTGATTTCTTTGAGAGCAAGATTTTAGATAGGCGTTAGCTCTTCGACTCTACAGTGGTTGCTCTGTTGTTCGGTGGCAGTTGCTCTGACCAATTTTCAAAATGACCACTCTTTTTTATAGCCCCAACATCGTCCCCTTTCACTGGTCTGATGTCATCAAAAGATTAGAGGCAAACAACTTTCCAAATGTTAGAGTGAGAATGTATTCATCTGAATACTGACGTTGAATATTTAATTGTGATTGGACAAAAATAAGACAAATATTCTCTGTTCAACATAAAATAACATGTAGTTTTCTTTTGTTTTTGTATCATAAAATGTTGTAATGAGTTTATATTTTAGTTCGCAACATATAGTAACAATGTAGTTGCTCTCAGAGGTAATGCACGCATTGTTATGTGAAATAGTCGGAGTTCACATGGTATTGTTGGCCCCAATTTCCAAAACACAGGAGATATTTTATTATTGTTCATACTGGGAAACCCATCACTTCGAATCACAACCGACGTTATAAATAGATTCCAAAAGACCTGAATTCAGGCCTAGTGCTACTGAAACTCACAGCTGTCTGTAATACTGAATGAAACACTGGCCTGGTCCTCAATCTGTCCAGAGGCATTCCAACCTGGGTTAGGGCAGTCATTCAGACATACGTTCACAAGAAATCATTTGCAGCCCACCTTGGGCAAGTGAAAACTAATCAATAGCCTATCGCTGGTCTTAGTGTAGACACAAATGCTGTCCATATTCGGTACAATGACTGACCAACAAACAGGTCTTACAAATTCATCTTCAGTCTCAGCCTGCTCCAGGGAGCAGATGTATGGGCAATTCTCACCATAACACATCGCACAAGTCCCTTGAAGGCATCTGGCCTGCCTCTTAGATTCCAGATATTTGCACCCTTCACCAGACCCAGTATGAAGTAATTCACAAGTTGACTGTCTCCTGTAGCACACTGTGTCTCACAGTGAACACTATAAAGCCATAACCAACATATGTCACCTTCATACTCATCAGTGTCAAAATAAAATTGAACTTCTGTGTAGATGGCCAGAGATTAATACGTGGGTTACCCAACCTGCTTTAGAGTGGGTTTCGATCGAGATCAGTCCTGTAGAGTTGGTCTGTGGGAAACAGCAGCAAATGCCAAGACAAGAACCACTTCAATAACTGAACTTTGTTGATTTTATCTGATGTGTGTCACCACACACATATTATACTGACACTCAGTTGAATGTAACAATGGGCCCCATAACTGCAAGTATCGGCCTAACGCCCCTCCCTGGATTCCTGACCCCACACACCTCACTCCCTCCCACATGTACTAATTGAGGAGAATCCACAACCTGGGTGAAACAGTCTATGCTTCATCTGAGCTTGTCCACTCCATCATGGCCTGTTCAACCAACTTACTGACTGCTTCCCATTTCAGGACTACCTATGGTGCTGTCTTCCTGAGCAAGTACAATTCCCAATATCCTGAGGATCTTGGAATGGAAAATATAGGAAGACACCAACCATTTTCTGTGAGAAACTCCACATGATTAGAGACAGGTTTGAACTACCAGAAGGAGAGTGATTCATGTTCACAAAGGGTCAGCACAAGCCTGCACCCTGCACACTCCAGCAGCATCGTTGGGAGCATATGCTCTTGCGGAGAGACTTAATAAACACTGCCCATTACTGAGGGCTGTCCCCCTGCACACTGAGTGCGAAATTAATCACCAGAAACTCATGGTATGTGGATGTGATCGCTCAGTTCAGGACAGTGGCATTTGATGCATCAATTTAAAAACAAGTAATGATGAAGTACAGATGAGGTACAGACTGTTCCTGGTGTTATATTCCAGGTTGGATGTCCTTTGGCCTTGGTGCTAGGATTATGACATATCAGACAGATGTGGTCACGTGAAATCTTGCCATTAGTGATGTGGTTGAAGGAGGTCAGGATTGGCAATTCTATATTCTGTAGCATAGGAACTATAGGCAGGAGATGCTGTTGTTTTATTAATTAAGGAATCAATTACTGCTGTAAAAAGGGACAATATCTCGGACGGGCCTTCAACTGAGGCTTCGAGGATAGCGATTAGAATAAAAAGATGACAGATAATTGCAAGGTCATATTAAAGACCGCCAGTTAGAAGAAAATACATGAGCCAATGTGTAACCAATCGCTGTAGTGTATAAAACCATTAAGAGAGTCATTCTACTTATGCTTTTCAATATGCAACATTTATTGGGGCATTCACATGCTTTCAAGAGGGGACAAATATGTTGAAATGTATTGCTGATATGTTCTTGTATCAGCATGTGGAGTATACAACAAGGGATGGTTTATTTCTGGACCCAACATAATCTAGTCCCATTGGCAAGCATATGGCCCATATCCCTCCAAACCCTTCCTCATCATATATGCATCCGTATGCCTTTTAAATGGTGGAATTCTAATTCTGGGTCAAACTGTAGTCGAACAGCGTGGAGTGGGGAGCAGTGTTCATTCTCAAAGTGGATTTGATGAGAGTATCAGCCCAATATTTTACACTCTAAGATCCAATGAAGGAAAATGAGACAGCAGGACCTTGAACATCTGCAAATATTCAGAGCAGAATAATAAAGTAAAGAGAAGTTTAAAGAAGCTATAAAGTGAGCAGAACAATGGAATCCCTAGAGAAAAGTAGAAAGTGCAACACTGAACTTAAGGAAATAGTAGAAAAGCAAAAATGGGGTGCGATAAAACATCAGCGGGTGTTCTATCGCTATACCAGGGGAAGAGGATATCTTGGGAAAGAATGGGGATATTAGGGATCAAGGAGGCAGCCTGTGCATGGATCCAGAGAATATGTTAAATATGTCCTTCATATCAGTCTTCAGTTTACAGAGTGACTTATTGGAATCGGGGAGAGTCGCAGAATAAAAAGAGTGGACACATCCCCAGATCTGGATGTGCTGTATCTTAACTGATATGGGAACAGAAGGAAAAAAATACAGGTTCTGATCCTCTTTTCTTACTGTGCTTTTGCCACAGAGGATTTGCAATAGAACAGTATGCAATCAAATATATGTTCAACAAGGTGTGCTAGAAACAAACGAGAGAATTAAAACCACCAAGTCTCATATCAGTGAGAGGGAAACAATTGTAGAAGGTTCTGAAAGCTATTGAGCCTGGATCATTAAGCATCTTCAAGGGTGAGAGACATATTTTTAATCAATCAATGAATCAAAGGTGACGAGGAAAATGGAGTTAAAGATTATCAGAACAAACATCATTGAACTGAAAGGCAGAGCATACTCGGTGAGCTGCTGGGCCTACTGTTGTTGCTATGCCTTATGGTATTCGGTCTGCTCCTAACCCTGTGTTCGCAGGAACAAACACCTCTCTCTGAGATACAGTTCAGAATGCAGCTGACTAATTCAAGGAATTTATAAATGCTACACCGATAAGCAGAAATATGTTTGAAGCAGGAAGCCAAATAGTATTTTATAATGTTCATTGAAACGTAGTCTCATTCTTTGAAACACTAGGGAACACAGATCTAGTTTGTCATGGCTCTCTTTGATAGAATGTTCCTTGGAAGAAGTCAATTGAAACTTGCTTGCCATCTCTCTGTGGCAGTAATATAATTCCTGAGATAAAGAATCAACATTGCAAATAGTCCTTCATGTACAATCTGGCCAAGCTCCTACTCAACTGAAGCAAGACGTCACTCCTCCTGTGCTGAAATCCTCGGACAATAAAGGTTCACATTCCACTGACATTCCAAGTAGTTTGCTGCACCTGTATGTTAGACGTCGGCAGCTTATAGACAAGGACACTTAAGTTTTATTTATAACTGTACTTTCCAACATTTTAAGATTTAAGAATTATACTGCACATCAATTTATGCAAAAAAATTAGATAACTTTCTGTTTCCACATGATGATATTTGCATGGATCTTGCCCATGTGGACGTCGGTTCAATCTTCATAAATCTTTACATCTTTCTCACTGCACACATTCCCACACGAGAATTACGTCTAAGTCCTACACTCTGTTTAATGTCTTTTCAATAATAATTAATCCATTGAGTGGATTCATAACGGTAGAATTGTTAGGATGCAGGAGGCCCAGTGTACATTCACAGGCTCTTCAAATGCACATCATTACCTCCACCCAATATCCTGCCTTTCCTCTGTATCCTGCCTGACTCATCCTGTACACAATCTACTTGTTTTATTCCATTCGGTGAAAAGCAATCTAACTGTCTTTGTTGGAGAACAATCTCCTCTGAGTAAATATTCTCAACCGAAGAAAATGCAATGAATGGAGTACATCACATCGGCATTCAAATTGACCCTCAGCAGCCTTCTATAGTCAAGATTGAGTTGACACGTTTCAGATTATCCACCCGACATCCGTCTTGTTCCCTGTTTTGGTTGGTATTGTTTAATTCTTTGTTTACACCTTAATTCCTGAGAAAGAAACCCTTTTAAGGCAGGTAAACAGAGTTATGTAACAAATGTCCTTAAAATGTGGAACAGGCGCAAAGGGTTAAACAACCTCATCGTATTCTATCGTCTTGGGTTCCATGTTGCAATGGCATGGTAACCATGCAGCCAATTACAAGTCCACTTCAACAGATAAATGTTTAATTAAATTATAAGGAGTCACTGATTGTAATAATGAATTTGTATTGCTAAAGAAATCTAGGCACATACCTGGATATGTTATGCCATCAACTTTCAATGGAAGCAGTGTATCCAACAAGATACATTGTAGATATTTACCACAGTTCATTCGACATCACCTTCCAATCCATGACCATCTGCAATATCAAGGGCAACAAATCCATGGAAACACCACCCCCTGCAAGTTACACAGAAAGTCAATGACTGTCCTGACATAGAAATACATCTCCATTCCATGGGTTTCACTTGATGAATACCCTGGCTTTCTTTCCCTCACATTATTGTGGGTGTCTCTGCACCAAACGGACTGCAAATGCTCAAGTAGGCAGTGAACTGCCACCTTGTCCAGAACAACAGTCTATGGGTAATAAATGAAGGCCCAGCCAGCAATGGCTGATACCTGTCACTGAACAACACACTAATGTTTCACAGCTTGCAATCTGGGTTTCACTTTTGGAATAAATGTCATCTATGTTCTTGAGTTTCAGGAAATGGACTCGTGATTTGATCGAAATATAAAAGATTTTGAATTCGATGGGCTTGATTGGGCAGATGCTGAAAAATTATTTCTGTGGGTCAGGGAGTACAAAACATGATAACAGAGTCTCAGGATAACGGGCAATTTATTTGGGTCTGAGAGGATGTGAAATAATTTCAATCAAAGGGTATTAGAGTGTTTACTATTCCCCATCTTAAGAATTGTGGACGCACTGTGAATGAAAACAATGTAAAGTTCACAGTGATATGGAGGAGCTCAGGGTTAGAGGAGGTTACAGAAATAGGGAGGCAAAGGTGCAGGAGAATGTTACAGATATAGGGAAGCTGTAACAGGACAGAGAGATTGCCTGGATAGTGATGGGTTTATGGGCTGGATGTTAGAGAAGGCTGTAGGTGCTGGAAGAGTTTACAACAATAGGGAGGGCTGGAGGTGCTTGATGTGTTTATCGTGATAGGGAGGTATGTAATTTCGAGAATGGGTTCCAGTCCTGTGGAGCAACGTACGTGTTGGAGGAATACTCAGTCACAGGAAGAGGTGAAGATGCTGAAGATCAGTTGGGGTGGAGGGGTAGAAATGTCAAAAAGACGGCAAATGTGCGGCACGGTGGCACAGTGGTTAGCATTGTTGCCTCATAGCACCAGAGACCCGGGTTCACTTCCCCCGGCAGGCGACTGACTGTGTGGAATTTGCACATTCTCCCTGTATCTGCGTGGGTTTCCTCCGGGTGCTCCGGTTTTCTCCCACAATCCAAAAATGTGCAGGTTAGGTGAATTGGCTATGCTAAATTGCCCGTAGCAGTAGGTGAAGGGGTGAAATGTAGGGGAATGGGTCTGGGTGAGTTTTGTGTCGGTGTGGGCTTGTTGGGCCGAAGGGCCTGTTTCCACACTGTAAGTGATCTAATCTCAAAGATAGGGAGGTGTGTCGTGACTGGAAGAGATTACAGAGATAGGGAAAGTTGTAGGGGGCTGGAGGATGATACAGAGATTGGGAAATGTGTAGGGTCTAGCCTAGGTTACAGAGATTGGGAGGTGCGTAGAATCGTAGGTGCTTCAGAGATAGGCAGGTGTGTTTTGGATGGAGTGACATTTTTGCCATCAGAGATATGGGACAAGGAGATCAGGATTGACAACTCAATATTCTGTAATACAGGAACTATAGGCTGGACATGATTTGGTTTTATTAATTAAGGAGTCAATTACTGCAGTAAAGAGGGATGATGTTGTGGAAGGCCCTTCAAATTGAGGCTTCGTGGATAGAGACTGGAATACAAAGATGACAGATACATTGCTAGGCTCATATTAAGACGCCCAGTTAGAAGAAAGTACAGGAGCTACTCTGTAACCAATCACTGTCGTGTATAACACAATAAGAGGATAATTCTATTTATGCTTTTCAATATCCTACATTTATTGGGGTATTCATGTGCTTTTAAGAGAGGACAAATATGTTGAAATTTATTGCTGAGAGCTTCTCAGATCAATATGTAGAAGATACAACAAGGATAGTGCATTGCTGGGCCTTATTGTGGAGAATGAAGCCAGTCATATGTTCGAGGCAGGATTGGGAGAGAAGCTTAGGACCAATGACCATAATATCATATATTTTAATTTCCTTAAGGAAAAGGCAAAAAACAGTTTTCAAAATATAACGTTTTTGGATTGGGGAGACACAGTTTATTAGAAAATAGGATCTGGCCAAAGTAGTCTGGGGACATTTACTTCTGGGTAACCCTGTCGTCGAATAGCGTGGATTAGGGAGGAGTGTCCATGCTCAAAATGGAATTTTTGAGAGTATGTGCCCAATATGTTACAATCTAAGTTCAACTTCCGAAAACAAGCCCAGAGACACTCCGACGTCTACAAATATTCAGAGCTGAACAAAAAGTAAAGAGTAGATAAAAGCAGCTATAAAGTGAGCAGATCAATGGAATCCCTCTAAGAATGTAGAAAGTGCAGCGCTGATGTTAAGGAAGTCAGTAGAAGAGAATAAAGGAGGTGTGATAAAACATTAACGGGTAATGTTAGTAAGAATCCCAGGATATTCCATCCACATATCGGGGAAAGATGATAACAAGGGAAAGAACGGGGAATAGGAGGGATCAAGGAGGCAGCCTGTGTACAATACCAGAAAATACGTGAAACACGTATTTCATATCCGTCTTCAATTGGGCGAAGGAGTTCCTGGATTCATGGAGGGCGACTGTGTGACCCTTCAACAGATTGATAGCCATTGGAAGGAAGAACTGGAAGTTTGGTAGAGAAAAAACTGGACAAATCCCCAGATCTGTGAGCTGTATCTTAAATTAATATGAAAGGAAAGGGAGAATATAACAGGCTCTGAGCTTTATTTATTTATTGTGCTTTTGAACAGAGTGGAGGTGTGATAGAGAGGTCAGCATCTAATTTCGTTCCAACAAACTGCGCTAGAAATAAACAACGGAAGTAAAGACGACCAAGTCTTACATCAGTGTGGGAAACAATTACAGAAGATTTTGAAAATATCTTCAAGGCTGAGAGATATGTTTTTATTTAGTCAGTGAATCAAAGGTGATGGGGAAAGTGCAGGAAAGTGGAGTTGAGTACTATCAGAACAAACATCATTGAAGAGAAAGGCAGAACATACTCGGTGAGCTGCTGGAAATATTACTGTCCCTATGACTTATGGTATCCAGTCTGCTACTATTCCTGTGTTTGTGAGACCAACAACTTGTCTCCCATTGGAGTGCGACACAGTTCGGAATACAACTGAATTCATAAATGGTACGCAAATAGCCAGAAATTATTTAGAAGCAGGAATGTAATCAGTATCCTGTAACTTCCAAGGAAAATAATGTTCATTCCTTGAAACACTGGGGAACACAGGCCAAGTTTCTCATGGACTTTGATAGCATTGTCCTTGGTAGAAGCCTATTGAACCTTCCTTTTCCTCTCTCTATGGCAATAAAATATTTACTGAGAGAAAGAACCAAAACTGCACAGAGTCCTCCGGTTTACAGTCTGACCAAACTCCAATTCAACTGAAGCAAAACGTCTCTCCCCTTGTGCTTACATCCTCTTACAATAAAGGTTTTCATCCCACTGTCTTTCCAAATAGCCTGCTGCACCTGTACGTTAGACGTCAGCAGTGTATAGACAAGGACACTTTGGGTTTTATTTATATCTGTACTTTTCAACGTTTCACAATTTATGAAATATAATGTCCATCAATTTCTCCAATAAAGCGGAGAACTTCACGTTTCTGCATCATATGTCATTTGCAATGACCTTGCTCATGTGGAGGCCCGTTCAATTTTCATAAATATTTGCATCTTCCTCACAGCACACAATTCCACACAAAAATTAACTGTAAATTCTTCACTCTGTTTCCTGTCTTTTCATGAATACTTAATCCATCTGAGTACATTCATAATTATAGTTTTGTTCGAGTGAAGGAGGCCCAGAGTGTTCTCACTGGCCCTTCAATGAGCATTATTACCTCCACCCAATTTCTCACTTTTACTTTGCAACCTCCTTGACGCATGCCAAACACAATCTATTTCTTACTTTTTGAAAAGCTGAAGAACTGTCTTTGTTGAAGAAACTATTCGCAACAGAAGTAAAGGCAATGAGTGAAGGACATTACCCATCAAATTGTCCCCCTACAGCCTTCTGTAGTCAACACTGAGTTCACACTTTTCAGATTATCCATTCAATATCCATCTTGTTGCCTGTTTTGGTTGGTATTGTTTCGTTCTTTGTTTACACCTGAATACCTGAGATAGAAACTCTTTTGCGAAGGAAGGGTCGTGACCGATTTGGGCCAAAAGCAGGTAAAAGGAATTATGTAATAAATCAGTTATAATCTCCTTAAATTATGGAACAGGCGAAAAGCGCTCAACAACCACATACTGTCCTGATCGTATTATGTTCCACGTGGCAATGGCACGGCGACCATGCAGCCAATTACAAACTCATTTCAGCAGATAATTGTTCAATTAAATTACATGGAGTCACTGATTGTAGCAAATTGAAGTCGTATTGCCAAAAAGTAGCTAAGACCATATCTAGAACAGCTATGCTGCCCCTGTATAAGAAAGGGTACGTGTGTAGTCCAGCTCGATTGCCACAAGATTCACTATTTCCACTATCAATCCTCAATGGAGGCAGTGTGTTCCAGATACACGGTATATTGCAGACATGTATCAAAGTCCATTCGACAGCACCTTTCAAGACTTGATCATCTGAAGTAGCAAGGGCAACAGATCGACGGAAACACTAACCCTGCAAGATGCACATGAAGTCACTGACCATCTTGACTGGGAAATATATCCCAGTCTCGTGGGTGTCACTTGATGAATATCCTGTCTTTCATTCCCGAACATTTTTGTGGGTGACCCTGCTGCATGGGGAGCACACAGCCACCTTGTCCAGAACAAAAGGTATGGGCAATAAATGATGGCCCACCCAGCAATGTCTGACATCTATCAATGAATAATACACAAATGTTTCACTGTTTTGCATCTGAGTGTCCCTTGCTGCATTTTTGAATAGATTTAATCTATATTTTTGAGTCTCAGGAAATGGAGAAGTGATTTGTTTGAGGAGCAAAAGCTTCTGAGTGGAAAGAGCTTTATAGGGCCGATGCTGAGAAATTATTTCTGTGGGTCTGGGAATCCAAAACATGATGACAGGATCTCAGGATAAGGGGCAACTTATCTGGGACTAAGATGATGTAAAATTATATCCCTCCATGGGTCGCAGAATATTTAATATTCGCCATTTTAAAGTTTGTGGATGCATGTCAATGAATACAGTGAAAATTTCACAGAGATATGGAGGAGCTTCGGATTAGATAAAGTTACAGTGATATGGAGGTATAGGTTCAGGAGGGTGTTACAGATGGGCGGAAGCTGCAATAGAACAGAGAGATTACCGAGATACGGACGGGTGTATGTGCTGGAAGACTTTACAAAATTAGAGAAGGCTGTAGGTGCTGCAAGTGTTTCCAAAGGCAGGGAGGAAAGGAGGAGCTTGTGAAGTTTATAGCGAGAGGGTAGCATGTAATAGAGTGGGTCCAGAGATATGGAAAGATACATGTGATGAAGGAAGCCACAGTGATAGGAAGGACTGAAGATACTGCAGGAGATTACAGAGATCAGTAGGGGTGGAGGGCTGGAAGATGTATGTGCTGGTGGAGGTTATGCAGAGAAGAATATGTTTAGATGTTGGAGGATATCAGCGATAGAGAGGTGTGGAGAGGCTGGAGGAGGAGACAGAGGTCAGGAAGACCATTGATGATGAATGAAGTTCACAGAGGTGGGAAGGGGTAGAGTGGCTGGAGGAATTTAAGTAGATAGAGAAGAATGTATTGGGTGGAGGAGGTACAGAGATGAAGAGGGCTGTAGTGACTGCGTGTAGTTACTGAAGTGGGGATGATGTAAGTGTTTATAGAACATAGAACTATACAGCGCAGAACATGCCTTTTGCCCTCGATGTTGCACCGACCTGTGAACTAATCTAAGCCAATCCCCCGACACTGTTCCATCATCATCCATGTGCTTATCCAAGGATTGTATAAATCCCCCTAACGTGGCTGAGTTACGTACATTTGCAGACCAGGCATTCCACGCTCTTACCACTCTCTGAGTAAAGAACCTGCCTCTGACATCAGCCTTAAACCTGTCACCCCTCAATTTGTAGCTATGTCCCTTCGCACAAGCTGATGCCATCATCTGAGGAAAAAGGCTTTAACTGTCTACCCTATCTAATCTTCTGATCACATTGTATGTCTTCATTAAATCCCGTCTTAGCCTTCTTCTCTCCAATCGGAACAGACCCAAGTTTCTTAGCCTTTCCTTATAAGACCCTCCCTCCAGACCAGGCAACATCCTGGTGAATCTCCAGTGTACCTTTTCCAATGGTTCCATGCCCTTCCAGTAATGGGGCGACCAGAACTGCACACAATATTCCAAGTGTGGCCGCACTAGCATTTTGCAGAGCTGCAGCATGACATTATGGCTCTAGATCTCAATACCTCTACCAATACAACCTAACACACCGTATGACGTCTTAACAGTACAATCAACCTCGGTAGCAACTTTCAGGGATCTATGTACATGGAAACCAAGATTCATCTGCACATCCACATTCCCAAGAATCTTTCCATTGACCAAGTATTCTGCCTTCCTGGTATTCTTCCCAAAATGAATCACCTCAGAGTTAGCTGTATTGAACCTCCATTCGCCATCTCTTAGCCCAATTCTGCAGTTTGTCCAAGTGCCCCTTCAACCCGCAAAATATTTCCACACTGTTCACTAATCCTCCGATTTTAGTGTCATCTGTAGACTTACTAACCCATCCACCTATGCCTGCATCTAAGTCATTTATAAAAATGACAAACAGTAGTGGTCCCAAAATAGATCCTTGTAGCTCACCAGGGTTAACGGACTCCATGCTGACCACCACTCGCTGCCTTTTACAGAAAGCCAGTTTCTAATCCAAACTGCTAAATCACTCTCAACTCCATGCCTCTGCATTTTCTCCAACAGTCTACCATGTGGAACCTTATCAAATGCTTTACTGAAGTCCATGTACACCACGTCAACTGCCTTCCCCTCTGACACATGCTTGGTCACCTTCTCAAAAACCTCAATGTGGTTTGAGAGACATGACCATGTTGACTATTTGCAATCAAATTGTTGCTTGTTAGATGTTTATAAATCCTATCTCTTATCATCCTGTCTAAAATATTTCCTACACACACATAAGGTTCACCGGTCTGTAATTGCCTTGGCCATCTTTACTGCCCTTCTTGAACATGGGCAAACATTTGCAATCCTCCAGTCCTCTGGTACTAAACCTGTAGACAATGAAAACTCAAATATCAAAGCCAAAGGCTCCAACACCTCCTTCCTAGCACCCCAGAGGAATCTCGAATAAATCCCATCCAACACAGGGGACATTTTAACTTCCACTCCTTCTCGATATGATAACACATCTTCCTTACCAACCTCAATCCTTTCTCATCAAATATCTCGCATCTCATTCTTCTCTATAATATTCTACTTCCCCTGAGTGAAAACGAATGAGAAAGGTTCGTTTAGCACCTCTCCGATTTCCACAGAATCCACACTCAACTTCCCACTTCTGTCTTTGACTGGCTCTATTCCTACCCTAGTTATCCTTTACTTCCTAACGTGCCTATACAAGGCTTTAGGATTCTCCTTTATTTGACCTGCTAAAAATGACTCATGTCCCCTCTTTGCACTTCTTAACTCTCTCTTTAAATCCTTCCTAGCTAATCTGTAACTCTCCATCGTCTCATTGTCACATAAGCCTCCTTCTTCTTCTTAACAATAGATGTAATTTTTGTAGCAAACCACGGTTCCCTTACATTATCACTTCCTCCCTGCCTGATAGGGGCATGCTATTTAAGGACACGCGATGTCTGTTCTTTAAACCAGCTTCACATTTCAATTATCCCCATCCCCTACATTTTGCCACCCTGTTCTATGCATCATAAGCTCTGCTTAATCGTGTTACAATTGCCCTTCCCCCATTGATAACTCTTGCCCTGTGGCATGTACCTAGCCCCTTCCCTCACTAAACGAAACATGTTTTTGGAGGTTATATCCATAAGAAAAGGTAGAGGTACTAGAGAATGCCAGAATTATGGGGTGGTATGGAAATGCTGGAGGAGGTTACGAAGATCATGAGAGTCTAGTGGTTGGATGAGGTTTACAAAGGTCGGGAGCGGGGAGTGGCTGGACAAGGTGACAGCCACAGGATATATAGGAGAGCACCTTAGACAGATATGTAGGGTTTGTAGGGGCTGAAGTAAGTTATAGATAAAGGGTGATATATAGATGATGGAGGAGGTTAGAGCGATAGGGAGGAATGTAGGGTTGGGAGGTGCTTAGTGAGATAGTGAGGGGTGTAGGGTTTGAAGATGTTACAGAGATAGGGAGGGGTATAGAGTTTGGAGGAGTTTAAAGAGATAGGGAGGAGGAAGGTTCTGCAGATATTTAGTGATAGATTGGTTGATGAATCGGCAGACAAGGGACAGAGAGTATTTGAAGGAGTGAGACATTGGAGTGTCCAATCACGAAAGCCTAGGAGTCAGTGTCATCCAAACAGGAGAGGCCCTTATGCTGACTGTAATAAAAATAAAAGGCCCTGTGGACCATGCAAACCCCTCCTTGGAGCTTATGCCAGAATTGAGAGAGATGTTCTCCAGACTGTCAAGCAACAATGTGACATGACAAAACCTCATGGGTTCATATCAAAGCCTGACACGGAAACCTCCTGCTGATTCACCTTTCTCACCCTCACGGTTTCAGATCAAACACTGACATGGAAACCTCCTGCTGATTCACCTCTCTCACCCTCACGGTGTCAGATCAAACACTGACATGGAAACCTCCTGCTGATTCACCTCTCTCACCCTCACGGTGTTAGATCAAACACTGACACGGAAACCTCCTGTTGACTCCCCTCCCTCAGCCTCACGGTGTCAGATCAAACATGGACACGGAAACCTCCTGCTGACACCCCTCCTCAGCTGGTGGATCAGTGTCCCTCTACGTTGAACAACACTTGGTGGAAGCACTGAGAGAGTGACAGAGCTGGAGAATGTATACTGGGTGGGCCATTTCAAACCCAACACCAAGAGGGGCTCAGCAGCAGCATTGCTGATCGAGGTGGTCCGGTCCAAAAGGACATCATTGCTTCACTGCGTCTGCACCGAGTCGGGGAGAATGACTGACAGGTAGAAACATCCTTGACCTCTTCCTCACCAACCTACCAGCTGCAGACACATTGTTCGATGACTGTATTGGGAACGGCGAACTACCGCACACAGTATTTCTGGAGACAAAGTTCTCCTGTTACATCGTGAAGACCCGCTGTGCATATATACCATCACTGTGCTAAACAGGGCAGATTTCCAATAGATTTTGGAACTTTGCACTGGCCTGTGTGAGGCGTTTCGGGTCATTACCAACAGCAGCAGAATTGTACTCCAGCATAAGTTTCACTGTCACTGCCTGGTGTATGCTCCACTTTATCCTGACCATCAAGCCAGGGATACAGCCTTGTTAAATGGAGAATACTGGAGGGCCTGCCTATAGTAGCACCAAATACACCTCAGAATGAGATGAAGTTACTAAATTGGGCCACTCACTCACCACATCGTATAAATAGAAAATGAAACACAGATCTATCCAATGAATCAGGACTTATCTCTGCAATCCTCTCATAAACAGTCTGGGTGAGTGGTGGTGGACAATCACACAACTCAACGTCGGAGGAGGATCCACAAATACCACCTTCCTCAAAGATTGAAGAGCCCAGCACAATTATAGAAAAGCTAAGGCTGAAACTTTCACAACAATGTTTAGACAGAAATATCGATGGGAGGATCAACTTTAGTCTCCTCCAGATGGCAGTCTTCAGCTAAACGATTTACAACAAGAAAATACACAGCTGAATTCGAGAGGTGAGGTGATAGTTACTTCACTTTTAACATGATCATAACTGCATTTAACCAAGTGTCGTATCCAGGATTAACGGCAAACCTGGAGCAAATAGGAATCGTCTGCATTGGTAGAAGTTACATCTGGTACAAAGGAAGGTGGCTGGGGTTGGTGGAGAGCAACCATCTCAGCTCTGCTGCCCTTCCCCAAGGGAGGGATTCCTGGGTAAGCCTGTAGATCAGAAACGGAAAGGTAGGGCACCATACCCCGACAGGATGATTGGGCTGCTCTCTCGTTAGACAGAGACGATTGGCGGTAGATTAGCTAGACAGTCATCATGCCTCAAGTGAGTGAGAGCTTGAGTAGGACAGCCCTTATCATACACCTCAGTCAGTGCAGGAATTGAACCCACACTGTTAGTAATAATCTGCATTACAAACCAGCTGTCCAACTAACCAAGTCATCACTCAGCTCCACGTTGTAGCTATTGTAATATTATTCCATTCAGATAGGTTGCTAAACACCTTTGGAGCAGGTGGATCTAGAAGCCAGCTTCCTAGCTCAGAGAGAGGGACAGCATCAGTGAGCTGTAAAAGCGTTCTCCTAGGCCCATATTCAGCTGCTCATACCACCCCCCCCCCCCCCTCCCCTTCCAGCCAGCCCCTCCCCCCTCCCCCCCCCCCCCCTCCCCTACTTAGGTGAAGTCACAACTGGGATTGTTTGCCAATTATTGGACAATATTCACCACTATTCTTGATTTACTCTGATACTAAAGCAATCCTTATCCAAATGCAACAAGGACCTGGAAATATGAAGGCATGTGCTTAACAGTGACAAGTACCATTCCCATTGCACACATGCCAGACAACGCCTACCTCTCATAATTGAAAATGGAATCATATCCTCTAACGTTCAATGTCACCACCATCATTGAACTCCCAACGACCAATATCGGGCAGATTACCGTTAACCAAAACTGGACTGAGCGTATACTTTCATTACCTATTCCTGTAAAGGCCTTATGCTAAAACGTCGACTCTCCTGTACCTCAGATGCTGCCTGACCTGTTGTTCTTTTTCAGCGTCACACTTTGACGCTTATAAATTAATTGACTACAAGAGAATCTCAAGGGCGAGGAATCCTGCAGAAATAACATACCTCATGATTTCCAAAAGCCTGTACACCATCTATAAGATACACATTGAACGTGAGTGCGATGAAGTACCCGCCCCCTCCCCATTTTCCCTGTCAATGCAGCTTCACTCCTCGACCACTGACACTCTGGAGTATCAATCCCTGCCATCTACACGGTGCTCTGCAGAAATTTAATAAGGCTCCTTACAACGTATCTCTGAAACCATGACCGTCATGAAGGACAAGGGAAACAGACACATAGGATGATCATCATGTTCACTTTCCGTTCCAGGCCAACCACCATCCTGATTGGGTAGTATATTGCCATTCCTTCAGTGTCACTATTTCAAGGTCCCCCCCTAATGGTATTAGAACATAGAACGTAGAACAGTACAGCACAGAACAAGTCCTTCAACCCACAACGTTGTGCCGACCATTGATCCTCATGTATGCACCCTCAAAATTCTGAGACCATATGCACGTCCAGCAGTCTCTTAAATGCCCCCAATGACCTTGCTTCCACAATTGCTGCTGACAACGCAATCCATGCTCTCACAGCTCTCTGTGTAAAGAACCTGCCTCTGACATCCCCTCTATACTTTCCTCCAACCAGCTTAAAAGTAAGACCCTTCGTATTAAACATTTCTGCCCTTAAAAATACTCTCTGGCTATCGACTCTCTCTATGCCTCTCAGTATCTTGTATACCTCAATTAGGTACCCTCTCCTCCTGCTTTTCTCCAATGAAAGGAGTCCGAGCTCAGTCAACCTCTCTTCATAAGATAAGCCCTCCAGTCCAGGCAGCATCCTGGTAAACCTCATCTGAACCCTCTCCAAAGCAACCACATCTTTCCTGTAATAGGGCGACCAGAACTCGAAGCAATATTCCAAGTGCGGTCTAACCAAAGTTTTATAGAGCTGCAACAACATCTCATGACTCCTAAACTCAATCCCCCGTTAATGAAAGCCAAAACACCATGTGGCTATCTTAACAACCTGTCCACTTGGGTAGCCATTTTAAGGGATCAATGTACCTGCACAGCAAAATCCCTCTGCTCCTCCACATTGCCAAGAATCCTATCCTTAATCCTGTATTCAGCTTTCAAATTCGAACTTCCAAAATGCATCACCTCGCATTTATTCAGGTTGAAGTCCATCTGCCACATCTCAGCCCATCTCTGCATCCTGTCAATGCCCCGCTGCAGCCTACAACAGCCCTTTATAGAGTTAACGACATCTGCAACCTTTGTGTCATCTGCAATCTTGCTGACCCATTCTTCAATCCCCTCACCCAAGTCTTTCATAAAAATTAAAAACAGTAGAGGCCCAAGGACAGAGCCCTGTGGAGCACCCACTCACTTCCAGCCAGAATATTTTCCTTCTACGAACACTCGCTGTCTTCTGTTGGCCAGCTAATTCTGTATCCAGACAGCTACGTTCCCCATTTCCCATTCCTCCTGACCTTCTGAATGAGCCTACCATGGGGAACCTTATCAAATGCCTTGCTGAAGTCCATAAACACCACATCCACAGCTCGACCCTCATCAATGTTTCTAGTCAGATCCTCAAAGTATTGTAAGTCTAATTACAGCACATCGACTGCAGTGGTTCAATGTGGCAACTCACCCTCACCTTTCCAAGGGCAACAAGGGATGGACAATAAATTCTGGCCCAATCATATTCCATGAATAAATGAATTGAAAATATTGTCCAGACCTGCCCAATTTTGGACACTGTGCTTTGGGTTTTGTGAGCTCAGGCTGTTAGTGTCTAGGCAGTAACCTGTTTGTTGTAAACAGCTGAAGGGATGTGATGTTTTGAACAATCTGTCAGTCTCTCAGCGGCATGGCCTACATACTGAGCATCACACAGAAATTGCCATTCACATCCCATATTACTGAGCTCTGAGATAGACAGAAGCAATTCAAAATGTACTCAGATCTGACTGTAACATGTTTTAACAGAGTGATACTGTTGCCATGAAAATGATTATGAGTGAATATTAGCAGGGAGAAAGTGACGACTGCAGATGCTGGAGGTCAGAGTCAACAAATGTCGTTCTGAAAAATAGCACAGCCATTCATGTAGCGGCTGAGGAGCAGGAGAGTCGACTATGAGTTCACAATATTAATAAAAGGGAAAATAAATGTATATTTCCAAATTCCTTGTACTTAATCATAATTTGGTCTTTGGTGCGGTCATGAGACTCATCATTTCAATGCTCCTTACTGAGAGTTGGGCACTGTTTTCATCATATTGTTGTTATAAAAGTGAACTGAATAAATGGGTGGACTTTGTGCTTATTGGACAATGTAAAAGTTGGGATTATGAAAGGATGTCAGACCTTCAGTAAAGAGACTTTGCTGTTAACGGTTAGAACAACGCTGCAAATATTTACACAGAGATTTCCAGCTCAAGTCACACACAAGAGCGTTGGTCTGGCATGATGCCAGCCATCAATGGAGCTGCACAAATCTGTTTGGATACTGACATTGTGGGGCTAATATCACTGGATATGGTTTATGATGGATTCAATGTAAGGTGCCATGTTCTGCAGGAGCCCATCACCTTTATAGCACCTTCATTCAGGATTGGGTCCAAGGTGCAGAATTACAGAGTTTAGGTGCCACACAAGAAGCGATATACTTGCAAGACATGACTGTTTACAGGTCATTGTTACAAATGTTGAACTGCGCCATGTGCTAGTCCATTGACCAGTCTGCCCCACACACCTCTCCCCGTTGTTTAGGTATGTCTCTAACCAGTCTATTGCGTGAGTAACTGCCCAGCTCCAGTTTGGAAGCACGCTGGACAGTTTTTGGAGATGGTCAGTACTTTGGAGACCATGGTAAGGGCCAGTAACACTGTGTCTGAATTCAGGCTTTTCCTCAAAGTCATTTCCAACAGCTTTGCTGCGTGCAAGATGGTGTGTTCACTGATCTGAACATGAATCGGCTGTTTACGACAGTCACTGAATTGTGTAATAGTTAGGTGTGCGCTCTGGTATTTCAATTATTGTTCACTTCAATTATTTTCAACTGAAAAATATTGATGTTTGGGTTATTAAAAAAATGTAAGAAACAGTGATATTAACACTTCATTATACAAAATGTAAAAGTGGCCTGTTGTATATTTCCCATGGACTAATCAAAACACAGTCAGATATTGCCTGTAAAGCAGGATTCTGTGAACAGGACTATGTCACTGGCAACTTCACCATCCTCTCTGGTAGGTTCTGTCCCATTGACTGGATATAGCGAGGCTGAGGGGCCAGCTCCTTGGTATATAGTCAATACAGTGCTCAGCATTGATGCTGGATCCTGTAGCTGCTAGACTGCTCTGCGACAGGTTATAAGGGTATCAGTAAAAGGGAAACATATCATTGACCACATCATCACCGATCTGCCTGATGCAGATACACTTCTACATTTCATATACCGGTGCGCATGGTCACTGCACGGTCCTTATGGGGAGCAAGGGCTACCTTTACATTTTGCAGACCCACCTCACCATGATATGGGTTTCTACTGGGACAGGCGTTAAACAGATTGAGCAACAAATGATGATGCATCTGTGAGAGGCAATGGGCCATCAGCAGCAGCAGAATCATACTCTGTACAACTCAGTCTGCAACCACACACCCGACATACCTGCCACTGTACTGTAACCATCACCGCCAGATATACCTCCCACTGTACATTAACCATCATGGCCCGACATACCTCCCACTGTACAGTAACTATCAAGAGCTCAGTGCTTAGCACTGCTGCCTCACAGCACCAAAGTCTGAGGTTCAATTCCGGCCTTGGTGACTGTGTGGAGTTTGTACATTCCCCCCGTGTCTGCATGGGTTTCCTCCGGGTGCTCCGGTTTCCTCTCACAGTCCAAAGATGTGCAGTTCAGGTGAATTGGCCATGTTAAATTGTCCACAGTGTTAGGTGCATTAGTCAGGGTAAATATAGGGCAGGGGAATGTGTTTGGGTGTGTTACTCTTCGGAGGGTTGGTGTGGACAGGTTGGACTGAAAGGCCTGTTTCCACACTGTAGGGAATCTAATCTAACCTCCAAGGTTCAAGTCAGGAATATGATGGAATAATCACTTGTCTGAATGAGTGCAGATCCAACAGTACGCTAATATTGACTTACTAGCAACAGGAAATGCAGTCGTGTGGGGAATATCCTGTCTCACAAACTTTATTGATTATTTTGAGGAAGTGACAAAATTGATTGATGAGGGCGTGGGGCTGGATGTTGGCCGATTAGACCTTAACAAGGCCTTGGATATGATTGCTTATGGCAGGCTCATACAGAAGGTGAAGTGAAATGGGATCAGCGTTCAGTTTAATAAGATGGATAGAGAACTGCTTGGTCATAGAAGACAGAGTAGTGGTGGAACAGTGTTTTTGTGACTGGAAATTTGTAAATAGATTGGCGGAGTTGCAGATTGTGAGGATGATTGCCAGAGAATATAGCGGGATATAGGTCAGCTGCAGACTTGGACAGAGAAAACACAGATGTAACTTTATCTGGACAGTTATGACTTGATGTGTTTTAGAAGGTCTAAAGGAGGAGAGAAGTATAAAGTGGATGGAAAAACTACTGGCCGCATCAACATCCGAAGGGATCTTGGTGTACAGCTCCTCAGTTCCCTGAAAGTGATACCATGCGTGGATAGGGTGATCAAGAAGACTGATGGCAAACTTGCAGACATGCATCGGATTATGCAGTATGAAAATTAGCAGGTCATATGGCAGCTGTAGAGAAACTTAGTTCAGGCACATTTGGAATATTGTGTACAGTACTGGTTGGCACACCAGCAGAACGATGTGGAAGTGCTGGAGAGTGTATGGAAAAGTTTTACCAGGATGTTGTCTGGTTTGGACGGTATTAGCCAGAAGGAGAAATTGAACAAACATGGTTTGTTTGCACCTGGGCATCATTGGCTCTGGGGCTACCTGATAAATATTTACAAAATTATCAGAGGCATAGATGGAAGGACAGTTAGAGGCTTTATCCCAGAGTAGAAATATCAATTACTCAGGACCTTAAGTTTTTGGTAAAAGGGAGAAATATCGGAAGATATGATCAGCAAGGTTTATTTTTGCTGTTCCAGACAGAATGTGCAAGTGCCTGGAATGCACTGATAGAGGAGAAGGATCTAATATAGCAATGTTTAAGAGGGATCTTGGCACAAATATGAGTAAGTAGGGAACAGAATGACATAGAGGGTGTCGGAGCAAAAACTTTCTTTTTAACTTTAGAACGGCATCATGTGTCAGTGCGGGCTTGCTGGGATGAAGAGCCTGTTCCTGTGTTGGACTGATCTCTAAAACAAGATTTGAGCAAAGGAGTGGCAAGATATTGACTGAATGATTACTGATGATCAACAGCCACATTCAGTGGATCTCTCCTCAACAACTTACAACTTCATACCATCTCTCCCACAGTAGGGAAACTCAATATGAAGAATTGGACGTGAAAGTCAGAGCTGGTAACTGATGACTCCATCTTGTCCCTCGCTCCTGCAGCCTACTATCTTGGATACCAACGTCTCGGGGAACACTGCACAGACAGAAGCTGCATGTAATCCACACCAACCAATGCTGGCACATGTCACATGCCTGCCTCACCATGCCATCCCAGCACATCTCCGACCCATTGACAATACACATTTGTACTTCAATGCTGCAGCTCAGGGTGCACTCACAACTCTCATTGCAATTCTGCTGCAAGGACACTGCTCAGAGGCACACACCCAGCTCATGGACTGCCCCTCTGGGATGCTCACTCCATGTTTGTACACACTCCATGCTGCTGCAAGGTCATTGTGTTCAGAGACATACACCCAACTCATGGTCTGTCCCTCTGGGGTGCTCATTCGGTGTTTGTACACACTCAATGCTGCTGCAAGGACACTGTGCTCAGGGGCACACACACAACTCTTGGTCTGTCCCTCTGGGCTACTCACTCCGTGTTTGTATGCACTCAATGCTGCCGCAAGGACACTGTGCTCAGGGACACACCCAACTCATGGCCTGTCTCTCTGGGGTGCTCATTCGGTGTTTGTACCCACTCACTTTGAACTGACATGAATGCTCACAGAATGATTGCCTTGCCTTACCATGCCCTCAGCAGTGTTTCCCCTCAGCCAGAGCTACGAGGCTCACCCACCTGCTGTATTGACATGGTGTTTACCAAAGACACAAAATGAGGAAGCCTGATATCATTGTCTACAGTCAGTCACGGTGCCCAGCACAGTGAGTCACAGGGAGTCTCAGATCCCAGTCTGGGAGCTCGGACACGGTCAGTCACGGTGCCCAGCACAGTGAGTCAGGGGGGGTCTCAGATCCCAGTCCGGGAGCTTGGACACGGTCAGTCACGGTGCCCAGCACAGTGAGTCAGGGGGAGTCTCAGATCCCAGTCCGGGAGCTTGGACACGGTCAGTCACGGTGCCCAGCACAGTGAGTCAGGGGGAGTCTCAGATCCCAGTCCGGGAGCTTGGACACGGTCAGTCACGGTGCCCAGCACAGTGAGTCAGGGGGAGTCTCAGATCCCAGTCCGGGAGCTTGGACATGGTCAGTCAGCCTCTCATGGTTGTTAGGGTCAGGATCCTTCCCTGTGATAGAGTGAGGAGCTGAATGTTGCGGAGACCCCTATCCCTCTTGGCTCTTTCGGCTCCTGTGTGGTTGGTTCCTTCCGAAATGTGAGAATTACCAAACAGTACTAAGGGAGGTGGAATTAGTTGTAACAGCTGGTAAAAAGGTAGCGAGGTGTCCCGAGTGAGTGAGTAGGCTCTTTCTCTTGGGCGCCTTGACTAATGCTAATCAAAACCAATACTACCACCTTCATCCTTTCCCTTCCCTTCTCTAATTTCAGAATCCCTGATACTCAGCAATATTTAACACACAGTCCTGCCATTCCTTGAGCCAGCTCTCGGTGATCAGTCCATCAGATTTCCACACACCAATCTGCATCTGGAACTCTCCAAACTCCGAGTATTCATGTCTATGAAGAGTACCTCAGATTAAGGCTTTCTTTCTTACTCCATCTTCCACTGATAAACTCGTTGTTGTAAATTAGTACCAACTGTATCTCGCATTATTTTGAGAAACCTGGTAGTCTCCTCTACTATTCCTTTTTGGATCCTATACACCCGCCAAGTTATTTTCAATCCCTCCCAAACACTGCACAAGGAACTCAGACCCAGCTCTGTCACGTTAGCCCATGCAGCTTGTACGGTTGCTGCCTTCTCTAGAACCTGTCCTAATGTCCCAGGAAACCGAAGCACTTCCTGCTGCACCATCGTTCCAGTCACACTCTCAGCTACCTAAAACTTCGAGTTCTGTTCTCACTTGGACACGACACTGGCAGCAACGAAGAGATTGCAACATTTGAGGTCCCGATTGCTAACCATTCACCTAGCTCCCTAAATTCTGATTCCCAGACCGCTTCACCCTTCCTACCCAGGTCATTCCTACCAACATGGACATGACCTTTGACTGCTCACTGTCCCTCAGACGAATGTCCTGCAGACACCGTTATATTCTTAACCCCACTATCCTGGAATTACATAAACACTGACACCTTACTCAATTTCCTGTCTCCCCTGTGCCTATTGCTCCTCCTTCCTTTTCCCTCCCCTCTGCATAGTCAGGCTGCTTGTGGTACCATAGACATAGCTCCGACAGCCCTCCCCGAACAACCCGCACCTACATCAGCTTCCAAACCAGGAAACTGAAATGGGAGGGAGATATCAGGATATCCTTCCATTCCCTGAATGTTTCTCTTCGATTGTCTAGTCCCCTATTCACTTTCCTCTTCTTGGCTGTCATGTCTGCAGGGTGATCTGCTCTCTGTGTGCTATTCACCTAACTCTCAGCATCACAGATGTCCTATAGAGTCTCTAGTTACAATCTGAGCTCCAAGACCCAGTGTTCATCTAGGACACGAGCAGGGGCTATGACTTCCCAACGTAACAGAACATATTATCCATCTAACAAACATGTCTTGCCATGTCTTAAAATACAACATGTCTAGAGTAACTTAATTAATTACTTAGAATTAAATTAACATCAGGGAATAAAACAATATGGTTAACTCCCTTATACAACTGTGGCTTACTGAGGGTAATGTATATATTGTCTCAGAATTTCACTTCTCCCTCTTATTTCTGAGTTCAACCGTTATTTCAGAAGTTGAAAAAATAAATTTGCTAACTTCTGTCAATTTACTGACAGTCGCTAATAACGATGTATTATCTGCCAATGAATTTACAGCATTTTCTGTGAAGGCTCTTGTACTTCTTCAAAACTCAGTGCAGGCAGGCCCTAGCAGCAGAAGGTTATCTCTGTGACTCCCACGTACATGTAATCTTCTAGCTCCCACTCCACTCTGCTCCCTCACATCGTCACCGTCTCGGTGCCTCCCAGGTACGTGTAATCCTGCAGCTCCCACTCCACCCTGCTCCCTCACATGGTCACTTGTCTCTGTGACTCCCAGGCACGATTAGGCCTCGATCCTCAGTGCTGATTTATATCCTCCCACTTTGCTGCCTCTGTAACTACCAGTTATGTTAGCCTCATGCTCCTGCTCCAAGTTTCTCCGTCACATCGTCACTCCCTCTGTGACTCAGTGCTGATTTCGAGCCTCCTGCTCTGCTGCTTCTCCATCTCCTAGTCCTCGTCGGCCTCGATCTTTGCTACTGATTAATATTTTCTCGATCTGTGCTGCTCTCTCTCAGGTTCCCTCCCTTTGTGACTCCCAGGTAATGGGAGCCTCAAGCCTCATATAAGATTTACAACATCCCATTCCGCACTGATGTCTTACAGATTCGCTGTTGTGCCTGGATGACAGTGGAAAAGAGGAGGATGAGACAGAGCAGAGGGTGTTACAGTGACTGAGCGAGCTATATGGGATGGAACAGGTTATCGGGGAGCTAGGCAAACCTGCAGTGTCTAAAGCAGGTTATTGGAAGATACAGTAAGAGTTGCAGACACTGAAGAAGGCGAAGGAAATCGAGAGATAATGGCTTGTTCATGACGGACCTTTGTAGAGTCAAAAGAGCTTTTTCTGTGCTGCTTACAGAGTTGTGGAGACTTCAAAAATACAACTTCAGAGCCAGAAAGAGCTGTATGATAGTCGAGACTGTTGGATGTTGCAGTAACTGGGGGGATCATAAAACTTTGGAGCACTGGTGATGTTCAAGGACCCTCAGGACATGAGGTGGTTCAGAGAATGGGAGGGTTCCAAATATTGGGATTATAGTGGCTGGAAGTCCTGAGATAGATAAGGAGGATGCACAGTGCCATTTTGGCACATGCAACCATTGTAATTACAGAGATTTAGGAAGGGAACCTGTGCTATCATTGATTACAGTTATATGGAGAGTTACAGAAGCTGAAGGGGTTACACATTTTAAAAGGTAGAAATTTTACGTGATCAGAAGTTTAAACAAGAATGAGTGAATTTCAGTGATCTCTAGCACAGATGGGAATGGAGAAGGTGAGATATTGTAAGGAACTGTCAGATTTAAATGGCGGGGAGTATGTTGGATATGAAAGGGGGAGCTGCATTGTCTGTATGCAGTTGCAGACATCAGGACAAGCACCTGCTGGATGGGACACAGATAACAACAGTTCCAACGGCTGGTGCAGTGGCTACCACCTTCTCAGGGACAACTCCATATCACCAATAAATGCTGGCTCAGTCAACAAAGCTCATGTTCATGAATTAACGAAGGAATAAAAGATCTATAAGTAGCACTGAGGTCACTCAGGTAGGTCCTTTCCACAGTACTTCACAAACCCAGAACGACTATTCCCTGGAAGGACAGGAGTTCCAGGTGCACAGGGTCTATCGGGTCTATTCCATTTCCAAGGTGCCCTCCAAGACATGCTCCATCCTCCCAGCGCTGTGTCTGTCCCTACGCCCAAAGGACTGCAATGGGTCAGGAAGGCAGCTCCCCACCACCTTCTCCAGGGAATTACAGATGGGAAGGTAATGGTGAAACTCTACTGTTTACAGCCAGACAGAAAAATAAATCCAGCAGTGGGTGTAAAATGAAATTTCCGTTTCAGAACAACATGCAGAACATGGATAGAGGATTTGTCTGATTGGCACAAGGCAGAGAGTGTGAAGAAAGGGCATTTTTTCACGATGGGAACTGGTGATGGGGGGAGTACCGCAGGGGTCAGTTTTGGGATGACACTCTGCTCATTATACATTAAGAGTCTGGACAAAGAATGTGAAGGGGTATAAGAGATGAGTTTCCAAGAAAGATCCCAGCGATGAATTTTGTGTCATATGAGGAGTAGGTGAAGTCTCTGGGTCTGCACTTGATGAAGTTTAGGCGGTGGCGTAGAACCTTGTTCAAACATACAGAATACTGAGGGACCTGGATGGAGTGGACGGGAGCAAGATGTTTCCACGAGCAAGAGAGACTGGGGGACAAGGGCACAGCTTCAGTGTGAAGGGACGGCCCGTCTGAATAGAGATGTGGAGGAATTTATTCAGCAAGAGGGTGATGGATCAGTGGAACTCACTGCATCATGGGGCTGTGGATGCTAAATGATTCAGTGTATCTAACTCAGAGATAGCTAGGTTCTTGATGAATAAAGAGATCAAGTGTTACCCGGACTAAGTGAGAAATTGGGGTTGAGAAACAATTCAGCCATAAGCAAATAATGGAATAGACCCGATGGACCGAATGGCCTAGTTCTGCTCCTATACATGATGGTCTGATGGACTGCCCTTTTTCCGTAGGTTTCCAAGTGTGCAGTTATCATTTCTGGCATCTTGTTTACCATACATTCCAGCACTTTCCTGATTATTGCTGTCACCTCTTGGTTTCAGATCAACTGCAGAAAGCTACATCACAGAGTAACTTGAGAATCATTATGTATAAATCTCAGAAAGGTGGCATACAGGGCCAGCAGGACATAGAGAAGACAAATGGAATGCTGGCATTCATTTCAAAGGGAATGGAGAATAAAAATACGGATGGCTTGTAATAAATATAGAGGACTCCAGTCAGCCCACACTGAAAATACTGTGAACAGGTTTGGTCCCCAATCTGGAGGGAAAATGTCCTTGCATTGGAGGCAGCCCAGAGAAGGTTCACCAGGTTGTTCTTCAAAATGGAGGGATATTTATGAGAAGAGGTGGAGAAGGTTGAACTTGCAGTCGTTAAAATTTAGAAAATGAGGCAAATTTATTGATACACCGAAGATTCTTGTGTTCTTATAGATTCGGTACTGAGACATTGTTTCCCTGCGCAAGGATCTGTAACTGTAGATAAAGGGGAAAACAGATACCAGAGAAGCTAACAGAGAAAAGCTGGGTTGTATAGACTGGAAGATGTTAGCGTTCAGGTGGTTTGAGATCACTGTAGGTGGTTAGAAATCAGATAGGTCTTTGGGCTGAAAGATGTCAAGGAGATTTACAGGGTTATCAGTCCTGAAGGAGTTACAGCGATAGCGAGGAATATAGCGACTAGAGATTACACAAATGGGGTGGTCGTTGGAGCTTCAGGAGATACAGAGATTGGGAGGGTTGTCGGGACTGGTGATTACACAGACATTGGTGGTAGTTGGAGCTACAGAAGTTTTAGGAGAAAGGGAGGATTGTAGGCACTGGATATTAGACGGTTGGACTGGTAGTTGGAACTGCAGGAGTTTATGGAGCCCGGGAGGATTGTTGGTGCTGGGAGCTACACTGATATGGACAAAAGTTGGAGTTGCAGGAGAGAGGGAGATAGAGAGGGTAGAAGGGACTGGATCAGTTCACACAGCCAGGGAGAAGTTTAGGGATTGGAGGAGCCAGAGATACTGAGGTTTGTAGGTCTGAAGGAGCTCAGAGAAATAGTGAGGACTGTGAAGGCAGGTTTGCAGCATTCCTATCAGTTACACAGAGATGTGGAGTGCTGTTCTGGAGGAGGTTACAGAAATCAACAGGGTTACAGATTATGGAAAATATTACAAAGACAGTGAGCTGTAGTATTTGAGGAGGTTACAAGGGCAAGTTGCATTGTGGAGTTGGAGGCTGCTACTGGTGTTAAACATGCTGCAAGGGATCAATATCCCTACATCGATCAGGGGGATTGGAAGCTCTGGAGATAATGAATGAGAAATGCAGTAACTGAAAAATATCACAGAGATGGGGAGGAACATATGAGGGGCATTAATCACTCAGATGTGAAAGCAGAAGTTTTAGTTAGTAGGTTTACAAAAGATGTGAAAGGTGAGGGTGTTGTCCACAGTGAGGGGGTTGACCTCAGGCTGCAGCCTGAAGGTTGAGGCTGCGACAGAATTTCAGCAGAGTAATTTCAATTGATAACCAGGTAAGAGCACAGCAGGCAATGAGGGGAAACTGATGAATTAAGCTGCATTTATTTTGATGTAAAATGCCTGACAGGTAAGGCAGATGAACGCACGGCATAGATGGGAACATGGGACTGGGAAATCACAGGAATTACAGAAACACAGCTGAGGGACGGACAGGACTCACAGATCATTGTTCCAGAGGCCAGATTCAACAGGAAGGATAGAAGGGGAGACAAGAAAGTAGGGGGAGTGGATCAGTGAAAACATCACTGCAGCACTGAGAGAGGATATTCCTGGGGATCGCCCAGTGAAGCTATGTTAGTGGATCTGAGAAATAAGAATGAATAATCAGTTTGATATGACGGTACTACAGGCTCGCAGTAGTCAGTGGTAAATTGAGCAGCAAATATGTCGGAGATCTCAGATATCTGTAAGAATGATAGGGTTGTAATGGTCGAGGATTTTAACTTTCCAAACCTAGACTGGGACTGCCAGAGTGTTCACAGCTGGGATGGGAGGGATTTGTTCAGTGTGTTCAAGAAAACTCTCTCAATCAGTATGTAACTGGGCCGACTGGAGAAAGGGATAAAACCTGACCTCCCTTCGGGAAATAAGGTAGAGAAAGGGGCTGAAGAGTTTGTGGGGGAGCACTTTTGCAAAGTCACCACAATTCTATTCGTTTGAAAATAGCGATGGAAAAGGACAGGCCTGGTCCACAAGTTAAAGATCCAAACTGGCCTTGCCCCAGTCCAGAAGGTATTAGGCAAGACTGTCCAAAAGTTGATTCGTGGAGGCTGTTTGCAAGTAAAGGAACGTCGGGCAAGTGGGATTCTTTCAAAAGAGAGATAAATTAAGATTTCAGGGCCAGCATATTCCTGTTAGTGTGAAGGACCATGCTGACGCAAGTGGGAAAAATTGGATGACTGGGGATATTGAGGTGCTGGTCAAGACAAAATGTGACACGTCATATACAGCCAGCTGGATTAAGTCAATCCCTTGAAGAACATTGTGGGTGGAGAGGGAAACCATGAGGGCCTAAAGGGGAACTGACAGAGCTTTGGCAGAGAAGATTCAGGAAAATCCAGAGAGATTCTACTGGTATATTAACAACATAAGAATAACTCGGGACAGAATCTGACCCCTTAAAGATTAATGAAGCCACAGGAAATGGGTGTGATCCGAAACAAACACTTCATGACAGAATTTACACTGGAAAACACACTGGAAAGCAGGGAAATTAACAGTGATGTTTTCAAAAGAGTCCACATTGGAGAACAGGAGGTGCTGAATGTTTTCAAACACATTAAAATTAGACAACTCCCTGGGAACTATTCAAGTGTATATCAGGACATTGGGGTAAGTTAGCAAAGAAACTTACAATGATTGTTTTATCACTGACAGCCACGGGCGGTGAGCCCAGAGCCTGGAGGTTGCCTAATGTTGTGCCAGTATTTAGGAAAGGCTGCGACGGAAAGTTAGGGACATAAACACCAATTCGCTTGATGTCAGTGGTGCCAATGTTGTTGGAAGCAATTCTGCGGGACAGGACTTACATGCATCTGGAAAGGCAACGATTGATTAGGGATAGTCAGCATAGCTTTGTGCATACAAAGTCATGTCTCTTAAACTTGATAGAGTTTGTTGAAGAGGTGACCAAGGAGATGGATTAAGGCAGAGCAGTGGACGTTGTCTATCCTGACTTCAGCAAGGCCTTAGACAGGGTTTAGCGTGGTGCACTGGTTAGCAAGGTTAGATCACATGGTATCAGGGCGAACGAGACAAACAGACACAAAATGGGCTTGACAGTAGGAGACAGAGGATGGTGGGAGAGGGTTGTTGTGCAGACGGGGGGCTCTGACCAGACATAAGGATCGGTGCAGGGCTCATGCATGTGTATTATTGACATAAACAAGAATATATGAATCCTTGTTACTAAGTTTGTGGATAGCAAGATAAGATTTATAGTGGGCAGTGAATACAATTATCGAAGGTGATCTGAACCAATTGAGCCAGTAGGTTAAGAAATAAAAGATGGAGCTGAATTCAGGTATTTGATTTTATTAAGACGAACAAGGGACGACTAATACAATTAATAGCAGAGCTCTGGACAGTGTTGTCGAACGGAGAGAGACCAAGGGCTGCATTTACATTGTTCCTTCGAAGTGGCATCACAGATGGACAGGAAGGAGAAAGCAGATTAGGCACACTAGCCCTCCTGGGTCAGAGCATTGAGTACATGAGTTGGTCCATCATGATACGGCTGTATCAGACATTGCTGGGTCTCCAGTTGGAGTACTGTATAGAATTCTGATCATCCTGATTTAGGAAACATATTCTGAAACTGCAAATGGAGCGAAGATTGATGAAGATGTTACTGATACTGCAGTGTTTGACAGAAACAGAGAGGCTGGATAAGCTGGAAAGCAACAAGGGTGAAATTAGATAGATTTGGCAGATAAGGTTAAGGATAATCCAAAAAGATTCTACAGTATACAAGTACAAAAAAGCTACTAGAGAGACAGTAAGGGCCCTCAAAAATCAATGAGGCAATCTATGCCTGGAACCACAGGAGATGGCCGCGACCTGAAATGAATATTTCATGTCAGAAAGTACTGTGGACAAAGATTAGGAAAGAAAAGAAAGAAACAGTGATGTCTTGTAAAGCATCCCCATTACATGAGAGGTGGTGATGGAGGTCTTAGAACACAAAGGTAGAGAAAGCCCTCGGTCCTGAACAAGTGTATCCCAGAACATTGAGGCAAAGTCGCAGTGGGGAACATTGCAGAGATATTTGTATCACTATCCTTAATATTTCCATTGGGTTTAGCTGGCTGAGTGGTGACCGTATAAAGGTTTATAAAAACACAATGGGTATACATAGGGTGAGTAGTGAAAGTCTCTACCCCAGGGTACGCGAATCCATAAATAGAGGACATAAAATGAGGTGGGAGAGGAAATACTTAAAAACGACCAGAGGAGAACATTTCTACACAAAGAATGGTGCACATATTGAATGAGCTGCTGCTGAAGTGGTAGAGAAAAGTACAATTCCATCATGGAAAAGACATTTTTGGGCAGGTAAATGGAGAGGAGAAGGTTTGACAGGATAGGGACCAAACGCAGGCAAATGCGACTCGTTCAGGAACTGTGGTCAGCATGGACTAGTTGGATCGAAGGAACCGTTTCTGATCTGCATGGCTCTTTCTCCAGATATTGGAGGAGGAGACTACTGAGATAAGGCATGTTGTAGGCATGGACCAAGTTACAGCGATGGATATGGTAGACTGGAATGCAGTATATTTCAAATCTGTGGAGGGACTATCAGGAAGGGAGGAGGTTACAGGAACAGGAACTGTTATAGGAGTTCAACATTATGAAGACACTGGTCCACGAGACATGGTATATGTACAGTGTTGGAGAGAGAACACAGAACAGAAAGATCCCAGGCAGCATTCCCACAAACTCATGGGAAGCCTGCTTTCCCCTCTGTGATTCTGATGTTCACTAAGACATCACAAGACTGGATAGATATCTGTGACACTCCCGATGCTGTCTCAATTCAACAAAACTTACAGTAGGGGTGGTGATTGTCCTGGGGTGTGTCTGTACTGTGCTCCCCCTCCAGCACTGTATCTATGTTATGTCTTGTTAGCCGATGTTTGGAGCCCTCTCATTGCTCTCTGCTCTGTTCACTGTGAGTGATGTTACCTCACTGCAGGATTTATTGAAGGTTCCAGATCTCCCTGCCCTTTGTCTCTCAGGCTGACCGACCATCTTCAATGTGGTGATGGACGAGATACCCAGTAGTTGGGAAGTCTATTCTTCCTGATTACCTGCAGGAGATAGAGAAATAGGCAGGATTGGAAATTAGACTGATGTACTGAGGATTACACATAGAGAATGGCAGTGAGTCCCACAGAGATCTGGAAAATCCCAGTCTCCATCCCTGGCCTGTGCTGTTGTGTCTCTCTGGAGTGGAGAATTCTGTTGGCTCAGGATCTGGAGTAGCTGTAAGAGTGAGAGGCACTGACAGAGGCAGAAATTGGACGCACACACTGAGGAATACCACATGGAGAGATACTAAGTGATATCACCAGAGTTCAGGAATGTATCAGGATCAAACAATCATGAAGGAAAAACGGGTTTAGCTCCATGATGCACTGGTATCAGCGTTCAGGGATGAATAGCCTGTGAGCAGGCGAGGTGAAGGCCTAGTGGTGCTATTGCTACAGCATGTATCCAAAACCTCAGCTAATGTTCAGGGGAGGAAGGTTTGAACCCCCCCATCTGAAATTGTGGAATCTGATATAAATTATTTTAGAAATAGTAATTGACAATCTATAAATTCAATTCCTGATGTGCAATAGATCCAAATACTTCGCCTTTCAAGAAGGACATCTGCCTACCCTCAAGTGGTCTGCATGACATCCCCACAGCAAACGTTTGCCTCTCAATTACCCTCTAAAATGGCCGAGCAAGTTACTCAACTAACGGCAGCTAGGGCTGGGCAAGAAAGGCTTGTTAGCCAGAGACATTCATAATCTCACACTTCACTTTTTTAAAAAATCCATTCCGATGGTCCCACTGAAACTGTGCTGGGGTCAGTGACCCAATCATGTCAGTAGGTTTATGGACAGGACTTTAAACTGACAGAGAGGACGGAGGGACAGGGTTCAGGTGAAAGGAGCTTTCCAGATCTAAAGAGAAAATGTGACGTATCAGAACAGCATGGGGAATGTGGCCGTAACAAGCAGAGAGGAACAGAATTGGACAGAGTTTAACTAAAACTATACATCAGCGAATCGATTTGTGACAGGAAATTGTGGGAAAGAATAAATTACGTATTTTTTTGGAATGGACAAAGTCTCTTCAATAAGGTGGGTGGATTTGGGACACAGAGGTGAAAGAGATTTAAACACCAGAGATACGTGGTATAAGGACAAACAAAAGGTGAACAGGAATATTCAATAGTTCACAAGCTTGCAGAAACTCGGGCAAAATGGGTAACGCTAATAAAAATAGATACCAAAGGCATTACAGAGGAAGCATTTGGCCGCAGATCATGAAGTAGAGTCAGTCTGAATGTAAATTCTGGCTACTACTTGCCAAGGACACAAGCAGCAGAACAGTTTTTACCACCGAACAGTATTCTATTGCTCACCACTGCATTACACAGGAACTCATTGGAATTTTTTAACAAAGGCATTGGGAAAATTTCTGAAAACTTCAATATTTGTATAATCTGGGACAAACACACTGTCAACATTGATATTGGAAGAGGAGTTTGGTTAATTTTTTTTCAGTGTTTCTTTGAAAAACACATTGTGCAACTGGCTAGGGACATAACTATCGCAGAGCGACCGTGTAATGAACTTTGTGAATGAGTAATGTCACCCTCAGAAATCCTTCGGGAAATTGTGATAAAGTGCAGTTTAAATAATTATAAAGTTTTAAAGTGAATTACAGAGGACAAACTACAACTAGAAACAAAAATAGCCAATTACATGTTTGTGAGAGGAGAACTGACCAAGGTAAACAGGCTAAACAGACTGAAACGTGTGTCTGTAAATGGACAGCAGAATATATTTGAAGGAACAGTATAAAATACTCAACAGAAGGACATTCCACTGAAAAAGTATAAACCTCGACAAGAAATCCCCACTGGTCCCGCACTCACTATTATTGACACGATAAGAACAGGGAGAGGTGAAGGTGCTGGAGGTGGTGAGAGTGTTACAGGGAGTGGTCAGGTTCTGAACAGTGTTACAATGCCAGTACGGATCATTGCAGCTGGAGGGGTTGCAGAAGTAGGGAGAGATATATGCATTTTTATTTATTCATTCATGGGATGTGGGTGTCACTGCCTGGACAAACATTCTTTGACCCCACTGCTAATTACCCAGAGGGTAGCTCAGAGTCAGCCATATTGCTGTGGTTCTAGAGTCCAAAGTTGGCCAGACCAGGTTAGAATATTTAATGTCCTTCCTTAAAGGAAGTAAGTGAACGAGATGAGTTCTTCCTACTGATCAACAATTTTTTTATGGTGGCCTCATCAATGTCTTTTACAGATACAAGATGACATCCCAACTCTTACGCTTAATGCTCTCCCCAATGAATGTAACCATTCCAAACGCCTGCTTCACCAGCCTATCTATCTGTGACAGCACACTCAAATAAGGGTGGACCAGCATCCCGGGGTCACTGACTGACAACACTACCCAGGGCCTGAACATTAACTGTACAGGTCTCACCCTGGTTTGTTTCACCAAAATGGAACACTTCACACTTATCTGATTAAACTCCATCTGCTATTCTTCAGCTCACTATCCCAACAGTACTGTTAATCTTGTTGTATCATATAATCTTCTCCACTATCTCATTTACCAGCAATTTCAGTGTCACCCAAAAACCTTACTTACCAGGAAACCAATATTCCCATCCAAACCATTTATCAAAATGACAAACAACACTCCATCGCTGGGCACATGCCTCCAGTCAGAAAAACATGTCTCCCATTACCCTTTGTCTCCTACCATCAAGCTAATATTGTATCCAGTTCACGAGCTCCTCCAGAATGCCATATCCTTTTCACACTGATCTGAGCTTATTACCCAGTTTACCAGACAGAACATAGAACACAGAACAGTTCAGCCTAAGGCCCTTCGGCCATGATGCTCTGCCAACATTTTATCCGACTGTAAGATCAAACTAACCTACATACCCTTCATTTTACTACTATCCATGTGTCTATCTAAGTGTCTATTAAATGTCCCGAATGTGTCTAATTTTACTACCACCATTGGCAGTCCATCTAACTACCTACCATTCTCTATCCTCTTATCCATCCTCCAATCACCTTAAAATTATGCCGCCTTATAATAGCCATTTATGCCAAAGGAGAAAAAGTCCCTGACTATTCACTCTGTGTGCCTCTCATCACCTTGTTCACCTCTACCAAGTCACCCCACCCCTGTCTTCACTCCAATGAGAAAAATATTATCTCCCTCAACCTTTCTTCATAAGAAATGCCCTCCATTCCAGGCAGCATCCTGGTAAATCTCCTGTTTACGCTCTCTAAAACTTGCACATCCTTCCTGTAAAAATGGGACCAGAATTGAACACAATATTTTCAAGTGTGGTCTCATCGGGTCACTATAAAGAAGCTGTAAAACCTCACGGCTCTTAAAATCAATCCCCTTGCTAAGGAAAGCCAACACAACATATGCCTTTTTAACAACCCTACCAACGTGCGTGGCAACTTTGAGGGACCTATGGGCATGGACCCCATGATCTCTCTGTTCCTCCACACAGCCAAGTATTCTGCCTTTTAACCCTGTATTCTGTATTCAAGTTCAACCTTCCAGAATGAATCACTTCACACTTTTCCAGATTGAACTCCATCTGCCAGTTCCATCCCAGCTCTGCGTTCTGTCAATGTCCCATTGCAACCTACAACAGCCCTCCACATTACCCACGACTCCACCAACCTTGGTGTGATTGGCAAACTTACTAACCCACTCTCCAACATCCACATCCAAGTCATTTACAAAAATTCACAAAGAGCAGAGTCCCAGAGACAATTGTTGCAGAACCCCACTGGTCACTGCGATCCAGGCTCAATACTGTCCATCTGCTGCCATCCTCTGTCTTCTCTGGGCCATCCAATCCTGTATCCAGACAGATAGATTTCCCTGTATCCCAATCATCCTTCTTTTCTGAATGAGTCATTAAGTATTCTGTCATATCCTCAAATAATTCAATAAGATTTGTGAGGCATGACCTACCCCTCACAAACCCATGCTGACTGTTTCTAATTTAACTATGGTTTTCCAAGTAGTCATAAATCCTCTTTTTCGAGTTCTTGTCAATAATCTGCACATCACAGACATAGATTAGACCAAATCTGTAATTCCCAGGATTCTGCCGCTGTACTATAGTCCAGACTCTACAAATCTTCTCTCCTCTGCCATGTTGCCCAGAAGGGCACTTGAGGGTGGTGGGGGTTACAGAGGTAGGGAGAGATATCAGGACACGAGGACATTAGGAGGGTTGCAATGCCAAAAGGAGGCTTCAGTAATTGTGAGGTTTAATGGTGATGAAGGCATTTGAGGAGGGAGGTAGGATTGTCGAGAATAGAGAGGTTTTATAGTTTAGGGGTTTTGCTCGGGCTGAAAAAGGTTACTGAGTTGGGGAGTTTTAAGCACTGGTGGATATTACATGAACATGTGATTTTGGTTGCAGTTGCAGGAAAAGGATGCAGGAAGCTGGAGAGAATGGGGTCTGAAAGAGTTTACACAAATGGGAAGAGTTGTCAGGAGTGGAGGTGTTTACAGAGACAGCAATGGTCTGATATGGAGCAGAGGACCCAGATTTGGAGGGACGTGGGTACTGGAGGTGGTGTCACGGGGAGGGAGGACCACAGAGCCACAGGAGGTTACAGAAATGTAGCAAGTTTGGTTGGAGACAGTTTCACAGATAAGGGAGCATAGCACAAACAGAAGGAAGTTCCTACGATAGGGAGGGTTTGAGTGATGTTTACAAAGATGGGGGTAAGAGCTGGAGAGGGTTATAGAGATGGGTAGGTGGATGAAGATACAGAAAGAGCTTAAATTGACAGTGTGGGTGATAGTGACGGGAGGATGATACATAGTTAATGAGTCTTGTAGGAACAGGACCAAGAGAGGCACAGGCATTGGAGTGGGATCTACAGATCGGGAGTCTTGCAGGGACCTGAGAGGATAACACAGATAGGGATGGTATTAGGGTCTCCACAGACTGATAGCGTTTTAGGGACTGGAAGAGGTTATGTAGACAGGGAGGACTGTAAGACTACAGGAGCTTATGGAGAGTTGAAGGTTTGGAACAGTTCACAGTGGAAGGGTTCTCCAACGGGAGTAGTTCACAGATAGTGAGGGCTGTGTGGCCTGAGAAAGTTAAAGAGAGGGAGAGTTTTCAGGTCCGGAAGATATTACACTGACAGAGACAGTTGAAGAGACTGAAGCAAAAATGCATGGAGAAGGTTACACAGATAGGGAGGTGAGTAGGGACTGAAGGTGAATACACAGACATGGAGGGTTGTATTTTTAGACGGAGCTGAAAGGGATAGGGACCGATGTAGGGATTTACACAGATAGGGAAGGTTTTGTTTTTGGACAAGGTTACACTGATGCAGACAGTGTTAGGGAGTGTTTAATGGACTACAGAGGAGCTCAGAGAGAATGAATTCTGGGGAGTGGAGTAGATTACAGACACAGAGATGGCTGTCGGTTTCAACAGAGCTTCTACAGATCCTCAGTGCTGTAAGACTGGAGAGAGGTTACAATAATAAGGGTTTCCTACACTTGATGACTTTTTTGATACAGAGAAAGTCTCAGCACGGGACTGTCAAAAGGAAGTATAGACAGTTCAGATGAGTAAACAGAGATATAAATGTTTTTGGGGGTTTCAGGATGGAACAGTGATTGGGAGTGCTGTAACGAATGGCAACAGTTATAGGGATTGCTCTAAAAGCAGGAAGAGGGGACAGTCATATCGATCGTGGTAAGGACTGGAGAAGCTGACATCGCCAAGGAGTGTTTTAGAGACTGTTGGAAATTACACATATAAGGAGAGTATTGGGGATGAGGCAAGGTTCAAGAGACAGGGATGGTTGACAGGACTGAACAATAACCTGAATACAATCTCCACACTGTGGAAACAGGCCATTCCGCCCAACAAGTCCACACCAACCCCTCTAAAGAGCATCCTAACCAGACCCATCCCTCTCCCTGTCCAATAAACCCTGCATTTCTCGAGGTGAACTCACCAAAACCACACATGCCTGAATACTACGGTCAATTTATGATGGCCAATCCAACTATCATGCAAATGTTGGGCTATGGCAGGAAACCAGACCACCCGGAAGAAACCCACACTGTCAGGGGGGAGAAAATGCAAAGTCCACACAGACATTCGGTCAAGGCTGGAATTGAAGCCAGGTTCCAGACACAGTGAGGCTGATTATGCAAAGCACTGCAGAGATTGGACTATGTCACAACGTTCACAAGGATTATTGTAATAGGAGGAGAATATAGTCATTAACAGGAGAACGTTACATAGATGGTGTCCATGAGAGGGACTGGAGGAGGTTAACGCAATAGGGAGGGTTGTGCATTCTCTCGACAATTAGAGGTAGGGACGGTTGGGGAGACTCGATGAAGTTAGTATACTCAGAGTTGTACACACTGGGTGAGGTTAAAGAGTTAGCAAGGATTTTATGGACTGGCTGAGATTAATAACAGAGGCAGTTGTAGGAATGAGAGTTGTTACAACAAGTGAGAGTATATTTCAGGCACATGGATGGTTTTAGTGGCTGCCGGATGTTTAAGAGCTTGGTACTATCGTACTGACTGGAGGTGGTCAAAGGTAAGGAACATTGTAGTGATGGGAGTTAGTCACAGAGACAGAGAAGATTGAAGAGAGAGAGGGGGCATGGTTACAGATCTCGGGAGCGTTCTAGTGGGTTCACAACGTGACACAAAGGGAAGGTTGGTAGGAAACGCTTAGGAACCGGAGGACTCTGTACAGACAGTGAGGTGAAATGGATGGTGGAAGGTTAGCGGTAATGAGGTGCTGTAGGACAGGATGGAGGTGTGCTGTTGGGACTGGAGAAGGTTACAGTGATATCATGTGCTGGAGAGGCTGGAGGAAGGTAAACAGATGGGGAGGTCAGTAAGGGCCGGATGTTACAGACAGAGTGGGCTGTAGGTGCTGGACAAGATGACAGACGTAAGAATTTTTATAATATTTTGGTGATAGTGGTCATAACACTAGGTTTCAAAGTAATTTTGGAAAAATATAAGGATAGGGCAGAAGTGAAGACGCCAAATTTGTGGAAGCCGCCTCATCGTTAGAATATCACCATCACTGGGCATTATCATTATCACGATTCAGGATCTGCCAAACACAGACTGGGAGGAACTATTTGCTGTTGGGTTCATATTCAGAATGAGGAGGTATGTTAAAGTGATACAGGGAGAATTCAGGGCCATTGTGTTCTGCGAAGAGTGAATGACAAAGGAGTATATCCAGTGAATACTGGTCAAGCGACATCCTGAGCTTGATAAAGAAAGTACAATGCGATGAAAACTGGCAAAGACCGACCAACGTATGGAGAGTGCAAGTGGATCCTTAAAATGACCGGCAAATAATGGGCACGAAATATCCTTGGCAGATACTGTTAAGGAGAGGCCACAAGTTATTTAATGAGTATAGTCAGAGGAAGAGGACTCACAGGTAAAGCGTGAGGCTTGTTAGAAACCAAAGGGACAATCTGTGCATGGAGCCAGAGGAAGGAGGTGATGTCTTTAATGAATACTTCCCATCTGTATTCACGCAGGAGAAAGACATTGTTGTCGGAGATTTCAGTGGGGACGGTGAGGTTGTAGAACGTGATAAGATGAATAAGGAGGAGATATTAAATATTTTCACCGACATAAAGGTGGAGAAAATCCCAGTGCCCAATGAAATGTATCCCAGGCTGCTATGGAGGGTAAGGGAGGAGATTGCTGGGGTCCTGGTGGATAGATTTAATACATTGCTGGCAACAGGTGAAGTGTCAAATTACTGGAGGATAGCTAATGTGGTTCCTTTGTTCAAGAAGGGCAGCCGGGATAAGCCAGGTAATTACAGAGCAGATAGTCTGATAGCAGGGGGAGGGAAATTATTGAAAACAATTGGGAGGTTGAATCAACACTTCCAAAGGCAAGGATCACCTCGGCAGCATCATCACTGATTTGTTAGAGGGAGATACAGTCTGAGGAATTCAGTTCAGCTCTTTTGAAATGGTGTCTAAAAATATTGATGAGGGCAGTGCAGCTGATTTGGGTTGCATTGACTTGAATAAGGCCTTTGACAAGGTCCCTCATGGAAGACTGGTTCAAATGTAAAGAGCCACTGGGATTCAAGGCAAGTTCACAAATTAGATACAAAATTAGCGGATACACTTCTTCGTGTTTGAAATTCTTTCACCAGTGGGTGTACCACAGGGATCTGCGCAGGAACCGGTGCTGTTATTATGTGCACTCATAACTTGGATGTGAAAGCAGAAAGAATTGGTAGTAGGTTTGCAGATGACATAAATGGTGAGGGGGATGGTCTCAGGCTGAAGTTTGATATCGATCAGATGACAATCTGAGCAGAGTAATGGCAGATGGAGTTTACTTCTGATCACTGTGAGGTAATGCACTGTGGGAAGTCAAATAAGTGAAGGATATCCGGCATGACTGTTAGGTCCTCCTGGAGTACTGAGGAACACAGGGTCCATGGTGGACAAGTTTCTGGATGTCTGAAGGTGTCAGCACAGGTTGACAGGGCGGGAAAGGCACCTGAACTGGGAGCAGGAGGGGGACCCACATCCTGATGGGGCGAATTGTTAGAGCTGCAAGAGAGGATATAATCTAATCTGGCAGGTTGTTGGACCTTAAACAGTCGTAAGGCCAGAAAGAAGATTGAGGCTGGTACACAAGTTAAAGAGAGCAATTTCAGCAGACAAGGCAGACAAGAGCATAGCAGGAAATGGGGGGAAACTGGTGAATAACCTGCATTTATTTCAATCCAAGTGGCCTGACAGCTAAGGAAGATGAACTCAGGGCATGGATTGGATCATGGAATTGGGATATTACAGTTATTACAGAAACAAAGCTGAGGGAGGGGCAGGGCTGGCAGTGCATTGTTTCAAGGTGGAGATGGTAAAGGAAGAATCGAAGGGTAGGCAAGAGAGGATGTGTGGTGGTGGGTTTTGATTGCATGAATCATCACAGCAGTACTTAGAGAGGATATTCCTGTGGGATCACCCACTGAAGTTATGTTAGTGGAACTGAGAAATAAAAATGGGTCATTACTTTGATACGAATGTCCTACTGACCCCGAATAATCAGTGGCAAACTGAGGAACAAATATATCAGGAGATCTCAAATACCAATCAGAATAACAGTGCTGCTATGGTAGGGGTTTTAAAACTTTTCAAATCTAGACTGGGACTGCCAGTGTTCAGTGTTTGCAAGGGAGGAATTTGGTGATTGTGTTCCAGAAACTCCCAATCAATATGTAAATGGCTTGAAAAGAGAAAGGGGCAAAACGTGACCGCCCCTTAGGAAACAAGATCGGGAAAGGGTCTAAGGTGTGAGTGGGAACGCATTTTGCCAAAATGACCACAATTCTATTAGCTTAAAAATAGCGATGGAAAAGGAGAGATCTGGTCCACAGGTTCAAGTTATGAAATGGGGCCAGACCAATCTTGATTGTATTAGCCAGGAACTTTCAAAAGGTGATTGGGGAGTTTATTTGCAGGAAAAGGGATGTCTGGCAACTGAGAATATTTTAAAAGTGAAATAGTTGAGCGATCACCACCAGCATGTTCCTGTTTGTGTGCAGGTCAATGCTGACAGCATTCGGAAACACTGGCTTTCTATTGAGGGTCTGGTCAAGGAAAAGGAGGCACATGTCAGATATAGAAAGCTGGATCAAGGGAATCCCTGAGGATCACAGGGGATGTAGGAATGTACTTTAGTTGGAAATCGGGAATGCAGAAAGGGTACACGAAATAGCCTCGGCAGAGAATGATAAGGAGAGTTCAAAAGTGATTGAATATATACATATAATAAAAGAGTAACTCGAGGCAAAATAGTGTCCCTTGAAGATCAACGAGACCATTGGTATGTGGAACCGCAGAATATGGCTAAGACCTTAAACACATTTTTTTCTCCAGAACTTACCGTTGACAAAGACTGGGGAACTCAGGGAACAAGAATAATACGCTAAAAAACATTTGGAGTTCTCTGCATTTCCAGTCTCCCTGCTATAGGAAGGATGTTGTGAAAGTTGAAAGTGTGCGGAAAAGATTTACAAGATATTGTGCGGGTTGTTGCTGAATAAGCTGGGGTTATTTTCCTTTGAGCATCGGAGACTGAGGGGTGACCTGACAGAAGTATATAGAAACATGAGGTGTATGGATTGGGTAAACAGTCAAGGTCTTTTCCCAGGGATTCGAGAGTCCAAACCGAAAGAGCATAGGTTTAAGGTTAAAGGGGAAAGGCTTAAAAGGGACTGAAGGGACAGCTTTGTTATGCACATGGTGATGTGTGTATGGAATGAGCTGAGAGAGAAATTAGCAGATACTGATACTATAACAACATTTAAAAGTTATCTGGATGGGTATATAAATAATAAGGGTTTGGAGGTACATGGGCCAAATGCTGGTAAATGGGATAGATTTATTTAGATTTTCTGGTCAGCATAGATGAGTTGGACCAAAGGGTCTGTTTCCATGATGTACATCTCTATGACTTGAAAAGAGGGCATGTTATAGAAGAGGTGGTGCTGGAGATTTTACAACACAAAGTTATAGAAAGACCCAGGACCTGATTACGTGTATCACAGGACATTGTGCACTGCTCGGGAAGAAATTGTGGAGCCACGAGCAAAGATATTTGTACCATTGACAGCCATGTGCGATGTGCTGGAAAGGCTGGAGGGTGGCATTGTGGGCATTGAAGGAGGCTTTTTGAGATTACAAAGGGATCTTGATGAAATGGCTGAATGGGCTGAAAAACTGGAGATGGAATTCAGTCTGAATAAATGCGAGGTCGTGCACTTGGTAAAACAAACAAACAAACAAGCTTATACAATTAATGTTCGGGCCTCGATTACTGTTTTAGAGCAGAGGGATTTCTGGGTTCAGGTACATAATTCTTGAAGCTTGCATCACAGGATGGATAAGACAGTACTTTGCATTCCTGACTATTGCTCAGTCAATTGAGTGGAGGATTTGGGACGTCATGTTGAGAGTGTGCAGACATTTGTTAGGCCTCTTCTGCAATACTCTGCCCTACTCAGAAAAATGGTTGGATAGGCTGAGTCTTTTTTTCACTGGAGCCTGGAGGTTGAGACATAATGCTATAAAGGTTTATGAAAAAAAATAGGTATATACATCAATTTAATGGTAGTAGCCTTTCCCTCAGGATGGGGAGTCTCAAGAGGAGGGACCACATTTTTATGATTAGAAGCGAGAGATGTTCAAAAAAAAGACATGGGGGCAGATTGTTATACAGAGGATGTTTTGATTGTGGAATCAACTTCCTGAGGAAGGGGTGGATGTGGGTAAAATTACAACGTTTAAAAGACAGAGATACTCAACGCGTATTTTGCATCAGTTTTTATTGTGGAAAACGATATGGAACATATAGAAAGTAGGGAAATAGATGGTGACACCTTGCAAAATGCCCATATTACAGAGGAGCAAGTGCTGGATGTCTTGAAATGCACAAAGGTGGATAAATTCCCGGGACCAGACCAGGTGTACCCGAGAACTCTGTGGGAAGCTAGAGGAGTGATTACTGGGACTCTTGCTGAGATATTTGTATCATCGATAGTCACAGGTGAGGTGGCGGAAGACTGGAGATTGGCAAACATGGTGCCACTGTTTAAGAAGGGCACTAAGGACAAGCCAGGGAACTATAGACCGGTGTGCCTGACCTCGGTGGTGGGTAAGTTGTTGGAGAGAATCATGAGGGAAAGAATGTACATGCATTTGGAAAGGCAAGGACTGATCAGGGATAGTCAACATGGCTCTGTGCATGTGATATCATGTCTCACAAACTAGATTGAGCTTTTGGAAGAAGTACAAAAGAGGATTGATGAGGGCTGAGCGGTTGATGTGATCCATATGTACTTCAGTAAGGCGTTCGACAAGTTTCCCCATAGGAGACTGATTAGCAATGTTCGATCTCATGGGATACAGGGAGAACTAGCCATTTGGATACAGAACTGGCTCAAAGGTAGAAGACCGAGGGTGGTGGTGGGGAGTTGTTTTTCAGACTAGAGGTCTGTGAACCAATGGAGTGCCACAAGGATTGGGCCTAAGAATGGTGAGTAGCCAATGGTAAGGGAGTCCAAAACTCGTGGGTACAAACTGGAGGTGAGAGAGCAAAGATTTAAAGAGGGAGTTGAGGGGCAACATTATCCACAGTGGATGGTGCACAGACAGAACTGACTGCCAGGGGGCACATGGGAGAAACAAGAACAATTACAACATGGAAAACACATTTGGGTACGAACATGGAGAGGAGAAGGTTTGAAGAGCTAAGGGCCAAACGCAGGCAAATGAGTCTCATTCAGTGTGTGAAACAGTGGCATCATTGACCAGTTGGACCACGGGTTCTATTTCCGTGCTGTATCACTCTATCCAGTTAAAGAGGATTACAGTACCGAATTAAAGCATGTTGTAGACACTGAAGCAAGTTACAGCGATAGGGATGGTTGTCTGGAATGCAGAACGTTTCAATTATGTGGAGGGACTATAGAGAAGGGAGGAGGTTACAGAGACAGGAACTGTTATAGGAGTTAAAAATGACTGAAGGCACTGGTGCACAAGCCATGCCATCGGAACAGTGTGTCGAGTCGTGAGTCTTAGTACAGTGTTGGAGGCAGAACACGGATCAGAAAAATCCCATGCAGCATTCCCAACATCTCGTCGGAGGCCTGCTTTCCCCTCTGTTGTCCTGATGCTCACTAAGACAGCACAGGCCTGGAAAGATAACTATGAATTCTCCATGCTGTCTCTGTGCAACCTAAATTAATGTAGATGTGGTGATTGAGCCAGGGGTGTGTCTGCACTGTACTGTGCTGTGCTCCCCATCCAGCACTGTATCTATGTCATGTCTTGTTAGCGATGTTAGGAGCCCTCTCATTGCTCTCTGCTCTGTGCACTGTGAGTGATCTTACCTCACTGCAGGAGTAATTAAAGGCTCCAGATCTCCCTGCCCTTTGTCTCTCTGGCTGACCAACCATCTTCAATGAGGTGATGGATGAGACACACAGTAGTTGGGAAGTCTATTGAGTGAGAAACTTCCTGAGTACCTACAGGCCACAGAGAAATAGACAAAATGGAAAATTAAACTGTTGCAGTGAGGGTTATACGTGGAGAATGGAAATGAGCCCCACAGATATCTGGAAAATCCCACTCCATTCCTGGATTATGCTGTTGCATCTCTCTGGAGTGAAGAGTTCTGTTGGCTCAGGATCTGGAGTAACTGCAAGAGCGAGAGGCGCTGAAAGAGGCAGCAATTCGATCCACACAGTGAGGGATACCGCATGGAGAGAGACTGAAGGACATTACCAGAGTGCTGGAAGACCTTAGGATCACACAGTCATGTTAGCAGAATGCGTTTAGCTTCATGATGCCATGGTATCAGTGTTCAGGGATGAGCCACCACTGAGCAGGCAAAGTGATGGCCGAGTGGTATTATTGCCTGAGCATGTATCCAACACCTCAGCTAATGTTCAGGTGAAGTGGGTTTGAATCCCACCATCAATAATTTTAAAAATAGTAATTTGCAATCCATAAATAAATATGGACCCATTGCTGATGTACAAAAAAATACCCAAACACTTGTCCTTTAGATAAGGACATCTGCTCATTCTCACGTGGTCTTCACGATGTACTCACATCAAAGTGTTTGCCTCTCAATTACCCTCTGAAATGGCCGAGCAAGTTACTCAGCTCGAAGGCAGCTAGGGCTGGGCAAGAAAGGCTGGTTAGATCGAGACACGCACATCCCATACCTGATTTTAAAAATAATCCATTAGGATAGTCCCACTGGAACTGTGCTGGGACCAGTGTCCTGGTCAATCATGTCGGTAGGTTTATGAACAGGGCTTCCAACTGACAGACAGGATGCAGGGGCAGGAATCAAGTGGAAGGAGCTTTCCAAATCCAAAGGGATAAGGTGAAGTATGGGATCAGCATGGGAATGTGGCTGAAGACAAGCAGAAAGGAATAGGATGGGACAGAGTTTAACTAAAACTGTACATCAGGGAATTGTATTGTGACAGGAAATTGTGGAAAAGAGTAAATTATGGACAATGTCTCTTCAATAAGGTAGGTTGATTTGTGACACAGAGATAAAAGAGATTTAGACACCAGAGAGACATGGTTACAGGGCGAACAAAAGGTGGACAGGAATATTCAGTGGATCACAACCTTGCGGAAACTCCAGCAAAGTGGGCAACGCTAACAATAATGGGTAACAAAGGCATGACAGAGAAAGCATCTGGCCTCAGATCATGAAGTAGAGTCATTCTGAATGTAAATTCTGGCTACTATTTGCCAAGGACACAAGCAGCGTTACAGTTTTAGTCACCGAACAGCATGTCATTGCTCATCACTGCATTACACAGGAGCTCATTGAATTTTTTTTAAACAAACACTTTGTGATAATTTTGGGAAATTTCAATATTCACATAATCTGGGACAGTCACACTGACAGCAGTGATATTGGAAGAGGAATTCAGATAGATTTTTTTCAGTGTTTCTTTGAATAACAAATTGTGCAACTGGCTAGGGACATAACTATCGCAGAGCAACCGTTGTGTGATGAAAGTTAGTGAATGAGTAATGTCACCTGGAGAGATCGTCTGGGAGATTGTGATAAAGTGCAGTTTATAGAAATATAAAGTTTTAAAGTGAATCACAGTATGGACAAGCTTCATCCAGAAACAAAAAATAGCCAGTTACATGAGGTTGAGAGGAGAACTGACCAAGATAAAGAGGTGAAACAAACTGAAACACGTGTCTGCAAATGACCAATGCTGAACATTTGAAGGAACAGTGTAAATCACTCAGTAAAAGGACATTCCATTGAAACAGACAAAACCTCAGCAAGAAATTCCCAACGGCCCCTCACTCAGGACAAAATAGATCATATTAGATTATGAGGCTTAGAAGATCACCACAAAGTATTAAAATTCTGAAATGAGAGAGTGTTTTAGGAGTGTTAAAGGGATTACAAAGGGTCTGATCGCAGGGGTTGGGCAGTGGCATGGGGAATCATTGTCAGGGTTTAATGTCACAAAAGGAACAGGGAGAGGTGAAGGTGCCGGAGGTGGTAAGAGTGTTACTGAGAGTGGTCAGGGTCTGAACGATGTTACAAAACCAGTACGGATTGCTGCAGCTGGAAGGGTTTGCAGAGGTAGGGAGGGACAAATGTATTTTTATTTATTCATTCATGGGATATGGGTCTCACTGCTAATTACCCAGAGAGCAACTCAGAGTCAGCCATATTGCACTAGGTCTGGAGTCACATGTTAGCCAGACCAGGTTAGAATATTTGATGTTCTTCCCTAAAGGAGGTAAGAGAACCAGATGACTTCTTCCTACTGATCAACAACGCTTTTATAGTGGCCTGACCAATCTCTTGTACAGATTCAATATGACATCCCAACGCCTACACTTAATGCTCTGCCCAATGAAGGTAACCATCCCAAATGCCTGCTTCACCAGCCTGTCTACCTGTGACACCACTTTCAAAGAACTGTGTACCTGCGTCACTGGGTCACTGACTGACAACACTACCCAGGGCCCGAACATTAACTGTACAAGTCCGCTCTGATTTGTTTCACCAGAATGGAACACTTCACATTTATCTAATTAAACTCCATCTGCTATTCTTCAGCCCACTATCCCAGCAGTACTGTCCATCCTGTTGTATCACAGATAACCTTCTTCACTGTCCACATCACCAGCAATTTCAGTGTCACCCAAAAACCTTACTTACCTGGAAACCAATACTCCCATCCAAACCATTTACCCAAATGACAAACAACGGGGGACCCACTGCACCGCTGGTCACATGCCTCCAGATAGAAAAACGACATGTCTCCCATTACCCTCTTTTCTGCCCAAGCCCAATTTTCTGTCCAGTTGACTAGCTCCTCCTGAACGTCATATCCTTTTACACTGATCTAAGATTATTACCCAGTTTAAGTTACGACACGTAGAACAAAGAACAGAACAGAACAGAACCCTTCGGCCATGATGACATGCCAATCCTTTACCGACCATAAGATTAAAAGAAAAGTGGCAGATAAAGTTTAATTCAGATAAGTGCAAGGTGCTGCATTTTGGGAAAGCAAATCTTATCAGGACTGAGAACTTAATGGTTAGGTCCTAGGAAGTGTTGCTGACAATGAGGCCTTGGAGTGCAGGTTCATAGCTCCTTGAAAGTGGAGTCGCAGGTCGATAGGATAGTGAAGAAGGCGTTTCGTATGCTTTTACTTATTGGTCAGCATATTGAGTCCAGGACTTTGGAGGTCATGTTGCGACTGTACAGCACATTGGTTCAGCCACTGTTGGAATATTGCGTGCAATTTTGGTCTCCTTACTATCAGAAAGATGTTGGGAAACTTGAAAGGGTTCAGAAAAAAAATTACAAGGATGTTGCCAGGGTTAGAGGACTTGAGCTACAGGGAGAGGCTGAACAGGCTGGGGCTGTTTTCCTTGGAGTGGCCGAGGCTGAGGCGTGACCTTATCGAGGTTTACAAAATTATGAGGGGCATGGATAGGGTAGATAAACAAAGTCTTTTGCCTGGGGTGGTGGAGTCCAGAACTAGAGGGCATAGGTTTAGGGTGAGAGGGAAAAGATATGAAAGAGACCTAAGGGATAACTTGTTCACATAGAGGGTGGTACTTATATGGAATGAGCTGCCAGAGGATATGGTGGAGGCTGGTACAATTGTACCAGTTAAGAGGCATTTGGATGGGTATAAAGGAAAGGTTTGGAGGGATATGGACCGTGGGACTAGACTGGGTTGGGATATCTGATTGGCATGGACGGGTTGGACTGAAGGGTCTGTTTCCATGCTGTACATCTCTATGACTCTAACTTCCATACCCTTCATTGCATTATCCTCCATGTGCCTATCCAGAAGTATATGAAATGTCCCTAATGCATCTACTTTTACTGCCACCTCTGGCAGTGCATTCCACTCAGCCACCACTCTGTATGTAACGAACCTACCTCTGAAATCTCTCCGTAACCATCCGCGAATCACCTGAAAATTATACCCCCTTGTAAGAGCTATTTATATGAGGGTAGAACATATCTCTCTCTATTCACTCTATCTATGACTGTCAACACCTTGTAAACCTCTGCCAAGTCACCTCTCACCCTTCTTCACTCCAATGAGAAAAGCCTTAGCTCCCTTAACCTTTCTTCATAAGACGTGCTCTCCAGTACAGGCAGCATCCTGGTAAATCTCCTCTTTACCCTTGCTAAAGCTTCCCCATCCTTCCTGTAATGAGGGGACGAGAACTGAACACAATATTCCCAGTGGGGTCTAACCAGAGCTGTATCGAGCTGCAGCATACCCTCACAGCTTTAAAACTCAATCCAAAAACTAATAAATCCCAACACATATATTCCTTCTTAACAAGCCTATCAGCTTGGGTGGCAATTTTGAAGGATCTAGGGACTTGGAACCCAAGATCGCTCTGTTCCTCCACACTGCCAAAGATCCTGTCTTTAACCCTGCATTCTGCATTCAAATTCAATCTTTCAAAATGAATGACTTCACACTTTTCCAGACTGAACTCCATCTGCCACTTCTCAGCTCAGCTCTGCATCCTGTCATTGTCCAGTTGCAACCTACAACAGCCCTCCACACTATCAGTCACTCCACCAACTTTCGTGTCATTGGCAAACTTACTAACCCACCCTTCCACTCACACATCCAACTTATTCACAAAATCACAATGAGCAGAGATCCTGTAACCACTCCCTGTAAATAACCACTGATCTCTGAACTCCAGGATGAATTGTTTCTATCTATCATCACCCTCTGTCTTGTGTGGGCCAGTAATCCCATATCCAGACAGACAGGTTTCCCTGTATCCCATGCCTCCGTACTTTCTGAATGAGCCATAAAGGTGTTTCATCACATTCTCAAAAGATTAAATAAGACATGTAAGGCATGACCTGGCCATTACACAACCATGCTAACTACCTCTAAGCAAACGATGGTTTCCCAAGGAATAATAAATCCTGTCTCCCAGAGTCCTGTCAAATAATCTGCACACCACAGACATAAGACTGACAGGTGTGCAATTCCCAGGACTATCCCTATTCCCTTTCTTGAGCAAGGGTCTAATATTTTCCTGCCTCCAATCATCTGGTAAGAAAACAGTGAGGGCACAAAGGTCATCACCAGGTGCGCAGCAATCTATTACCTCACTTCGTGTACTAACTTTGGACGCATCTCGTCTGTGTCAGAGACGTATCCATCCTTATCTTTAACGAAATTCTCAGCATATCGTCCTTCTTAACTTCCACCTGTTCTGTACATTAGCCTGTTTCATGCTGTCCTCACAAACGACAAGACCCTTCTCAGCAGTGAATACTGAGACATAGTATTCATTAAGGACCTCTCATTAAGGAGCTTCTTTCTCTCAGAATCTCCTCTAACAACTTCCCCATCACTGGGCTCACGGGACTGTAATTTCCTGGCTTTTCCCTGCAGCCCATAAGTGACGGAACAGCATTAGCAACCCTCCAGTCTTCTGACACCTCACTGTGTCTGTTGATAATATAAGTATCACTGTTAGGGATACTGCAATCTCTTCCCGAGCTTCCCACAATATTCTAGCACAGACCTAATGAGCTCCTGAGGATTGATCTACCTTCATTTGTTTTAAGATTCTAACACTTTCTATTCTCTCGTGAGGATTCTTTCCAAGACATCGCTGTTTATTTCCCCAAGTTCCCGAGCTTCCATGTCTTTCGCCACAGTAAATACTGACAAGACTATTTTGTCTAATATCTCACCCATCTCCTCTGGTTCCACACATTGGTGACCTTATTGATCTCTAAGGGGCCCTATTCTCTATCAAGTTATTCTTTAGCCCTCATTGAAACTTGTGTAAAGTTTTCTGATAATTCAAATACACCATATCCCTTATTCCACTACACCCCTCATACACCCTTACAATTCTGCCATTTATATTCACACCAACAAATTAAATCCAACAGGCTCAAAAACAAATTCTCTTTTATCAAGTGTGTTTCTAAGTGGCCAATTATTGTATATTGACATATCCTTTCTCACAATTTCAGCATGCTGGGGCAGATGCTGGGAAGTTAAAAAACGTAACAGTGCAGCACAGAAACAGGCCATTCGGCCCACCACGTCTATGCTGTCTAAGATACTATTGTAACTCATACCATCTGCCTGCACATGGTCCATATCTCTCTATTCTCTACCTTTTCATGTTTCTGTCTAAATCTCACTTGAAACCTTTACTCACATTTCTGCTTGTATGACCTCCCTCAGTAACATTCACTCTAATTAAAAAAAAAAATCGCCTCACACATCTCGTTTAAACTTCCTCTTTCTCACCTGAAACCAATGCGCTCTATTATTTGAAACTTACAAACTGGAAAAGAGATTCTGATTATCTACGTTATCTAACCTTGTTCCAAATGTTTTCTTACTGTACCTGGTCACCTGTCAGCCTCTTATACTCTCATTAAACAATCCAACTTGGTTTAATTTCCTCTTACACCGAACACACTCTTAAAAAAACCCTAACACAGGCAACGTGCTGATAAACCCCTTTTGTCCCCTCTCCAAAGCCTCTACATCCTTCCTATTGTGTGGAGATGAGACCTGCACGCCGCACTCGAAATGTGGCCAAACAACCATTTGATACAATTACAACATCAGATGCAAACCACTTCACCCAACGTTGTGACCAAGATCCTTCTGTATATCAATATCCCTCAGTATGATAACTTTCTTCTTGAATTTGACATCATCTCACACTTGTCCAGATTAAACTCAATTTCCCATTTCTGTCTATCTCTCCAACTGTTCTGTCACTTCCTACAGATTTTAGTTAATCAGGGAAACAAGAGTTTTGTGGAAAAGTCAGGAAAGTAAAGTTGAACAGCCATGATCTCATTGAAGGACAGAGCATACTCAATGGGCCAAATGGCCTCATTCCCCTCCTAAATCTCATGGTCTGAGCACAAACTCAAAATGTCCTGCATAATATTATGTGTCTCAGCTCACAAAACTCCTTTATAATGGGATTCTTGGATATTTATTAGTACACAGTATTTGATCTACAAATATGATATGATGTTATAGAAAACTGTCACATCCAATCCAGGATTCTATCTGTTACAGCACTGATACCCATTGCTGTATCAGTTGGCATGGAGACCACTGTTACACGCAGTTACTGTAATACCCTTGCTACAAGTACATTCAGTGTCCTGACTGTAACCATAATAACATTACCATCACTGGGTGGTGCCTACAAAAGTATTCATGCTAACGGTTGCTGCTGCTTGCTTATTCTCAGCTCCACTTTTGATATTCAGATCTACATGACTGTCTCATTAATGCATTAACCTCATCCTTCCTTCACAACTTGTTGGCTTTTTGCCTAGTCTGCCTATTGGGACTAGATTGGGTTGGAATATTTGCTCAGCATGGATGGGTTGGACCGAAGGGTCAGTTCTCATGCTGTACATCTCTCTGACTCAATCCCACCAACCCTTCAGTATTCACTTCCCAGCGATGGTCATTCTGCATCTAAATCTCCGGAATGACAGTTCCATCATATCTGATCACTGTCATTCCTTCTCCCTTATGGTGAATACAGGGAGTCATTCCTCGGTAGTAGGGGGTTGAACAGATGCGTAGAGGTTACAGAAATAGGGAGGCTTACAGGCACTCGAGGATGTTAGAGTTAAACAGAGTTACATCTGGTCAAGAAGGTCAGTGGGACAAAGGAGTTTGGGGATTGGAGGAAATTTCATAGAGAGAGGGAGCTGGATTAGATTCTGGAGATAGGGATAGGGATGGAGAAAGGAAGAGGTAGGCATACGAAGAGGCACAGACAGGGTGCTGTTTCATCTAGGAGATTATTGTGTACACTAACAGATATGGAAGGTTGTCGTGACTGAAGACGTATACGGATATAAGAAGGCTCCTCGGCACTGGAGGCTACATAGATAGGAAGGCAATGGAGATTGCCAGGTTACTGGGTTGGAGACAGTTACACAGATGGGGAGGGTTGCACAAACTGAAAGAGGTTCCTGTGGTCGCGAGGGGTATGGTGTCGGGAATGAGGATGAAATTTAACAAGATAAAGATCAAAGAATTGGAGAAGGATAAGGAGATTACAAATTTTTCACAACGAAGGAAGGGTTGTAGGAGCTGGACAAAATTACATAGGTAGGGACCGATGGAAAGGTTAAAGACAAATACATTGACATGGAAGGTGGTATTGGTAGGAGGAGCATACAAGGATAGACAGGGCTCTCAGTGTTTACAGGGATAAAGGAATTTAGTATCTACTGGAGAAGTTTAGGAATTAGTGTGTTAGGGACTGGAGAACCTGACAGAGACAAAGACAGAGGTGTGGTGTGGACTAGGGGAGGTTCCAAACCGAGGAAGAATTATCGGGACTGGAGGATATGACTGAGATCACGAATACAGTGTGGGTCAGGATTGATGCCTGCGATCCCCTGTGCTGTCGCAAGGAGGACCAGTACAGCAGAGGTGAAAGCAGGACCCTCACAAGATGGTTAGAATGAAGCCTAGAATGTTGCTTGCCCAGCTCTGTTTCGAAGTCCGCTCTTCCAGGTCTGAATATAGAAGTCTACTACCTCCACCCTGTGCTGTTTACTGTGAGTGATCTTACGGGATGTATGATTTACTGAAGGCTCCAGATCTCCTTCTCTCTCTGGCTGACTAAACAGCTTCAATGAGGTGATGGATGAGACCGAAGTTAGGAACATCCTGATTACCTGCATGAGACAGAATGGGAAATTAGATTGATGCAATGAGGATAACACATGCAGAGTGGCACTGAGTCCAGCAGAGATCTTAAAAATCGCAGTTCTGTCCCTTGCCCTTGCTGCTGCGTCTCTCTGGAGTGGACAATTCTGTTGACTCAGGATCTCAGACTATCTGTCAGAGGGAGAAATGCTGGCAGGGGCAGATCATAGACCGATACAGCGAGGGATACCACATGGAGAGATACTGAGTGATATCACATTATTAGACACTGTATTAACAGAGAATTGTTTGAATTTGTAACAAAGGCACTGGGACAATTGTGAGGGGATTTAACCTTCCTATCACATGACAGAAGAGGCTGACTCTCTCCCACTCTCGGTGTTCGTGGGGGTGGGGGGGGGGGTGGGAGGCTGTAGCTTTCTGTACAAACCGATGTGGCCTTCCAGAGACTCTGTTACACTTGTGGCAGAAGGTGGACATGAGAAGGGGGTGGGTGGGGCATTGATGTGACAGCCCGCTCCTTGTGTTTTTTTCTCCTGGATTCCCATTTTCCCCACACCAAGTCTCGAAGTGTTCGACACCTTCCCAATACTCCTTCCACACTTCGGACGGTCTTGGCCCAGGACTTAACAGATTTGATTCAGAGCTGAAAATAAATTATCAATTCTGAAGAAGCCAACGTTTAGAAATGTGGACGCATTTGTTAAAGAGATCACAAGGGATTCTCCTAGCAGGAGAAGTGCAGCAGGAAGAGGAAACGTCAGCGTTTAATCAGATGATCAGAACAGGAAGAATTGAAGATGCTTGAGATGGTGAGGGTGTCACAGATAGGGGCAAAGGGCTGAACAGTGTTCCAAAGCCAGAATTGCTGCAGCTCGAGCTGTTTGCAGAGGTAGGGATGGACATCTGCATTTTCATTGATTCATTCATGGCCTGAGGATGTCACCGGATGGACCAGCATACATTACCCCACTGCTCATTGCCCAGAGGCAGCTCAGAGTCAGCCATCTTGCTGTGGGACTGGAGTCACATGTGAGCCAGACCAGGCAAGAATGCCTGATGACCCTCTCTAATGGACTCACGTGAACAAGTTGATTTTTTCCAGATAATCAACAATGCTTATACGGTGGCCTCACTAATATCCTGTGCAGATACACCATGACATCCCAACTCCTACTCTCAATGCTCTGCCCAATGAAGGGTAACCATCCCAAACGCCTGCTTCACCAGGCTGTCTACCTGTGACGCTACTTTCAAACAAACTGTACCTGCATCGCTGGGTCACTGATTGACAACAGTACCCAGGGCCCGAACATTAATTGTACAAGTCCAGCCTGGTCTGCTTTACCACAATACACCAGCTTGCATTTCTCCACCTGTTATTCCTAACCTCACTGGCCTAGCAGTACTATTGATCCCATTGTACTCTTCGATAACCCTCTTCACTGTCCACTTTATCTCCAATTTCGGTCTCACTCACAAACTTGCTAACCATGGCTCCTGTATTATCATCGAAACCATTTATATAAATGATGCAGAACAGTGACCCAGCACCGAACTCCATGGCACACCGTTGGTCACAGGCCTGAAGTTTGAGCGGCAACCCTTTATGAACATTCTCTGTCTCCGACCGTCAATCCTGTTTTGTATCTCGTTAGTGAGCGCTCCCTGGTTATGTCTGATCTAAACTTACTATCCAGTCTGCCATGTAGAACCTTGTCAAAGGCCTTGATAAAGCTCATGTGGACATCGTGTACTGCTCTGCTTTGACCTCTCACTTGTCTATCTCCACACTCACATTTGAGGCATGATTTCCCATGCACAAAGGCATGCTGACAATCGTTAATCTGTCCTTACCTTTCCAAAGGCATGATGATCGTTTCCCTCAAAATCTCCTCTAACAACTTACCACCCCTGCCATCAGTCTCACTGGTCTGTAGTGGCTGTTGATGATGCAAATATCTCTGGGAGGGGCCCTGCAATTTTCTCTGCAATCTGAAACAGGTAGCTTACAGGATCAGCAGGTCATTGAGAAGGCAAATCAAATGTTGCCATTTATTACAAAGGGAATGGAGTCTAAAAATAGGGAGGTCTTGCTAAAACAATGCAAGGTACAAGTCAGACCACACCTAGATTATAATGAACAGTATGCGTGCCCTCAGGAAAGACATTCTTGTGTTGGAGTCAGGCCAGGGAAGGTTCACTCGGCTGATCCCGGAGATGGCGGGATTTTCCAATAAGAAGAGGTGGAGTAGATTGCAACTGAACCTATTGGGGTTTTGAAGAATGGGAGAGAAATTGAATGAAACATCCAGGATTCGGAGGGGCTTTGAAAGGTTAGATGTCATGAAGCTAGAAAATCGAACAGTACAACATAGGAAGAGGACCATCGGCCCACCATGACTGTGCTGACTATGATGCTATTCTAATCTAATCCCATTTGCCTGCACATGGGCAATATCCCTCTATTCTCTGTCTGTTCATGTTTCTGTCTAAATGCCCTTCAAATGGTTGCTTTCGTTGCCATCTCTCCCACCTCCTGAGCAGCTTCTACCCTCTTGGTAAAGACAACTGGCCTCATTCATCTCACATAAAACTTCTCACTCTCACCTTAAACTGAGGCACCCTCGTATTTGATATTTCTACATTGGAAGGAGGATCCCAACAATCCAGACTAATCACGCCTCTCCTCATGCTATATACCTGTACCAGGTCACCCCTCAGTCTCCGATACTCACGCAAAACAATCCAACTCTGTCTAAGCTCCTTACACATTCTCATCCCTCTGTTGCAACCTCCCCAAAACCTTCACATCCTTCCTGTGGTGTGTCGAAAGAACGACACAAAACCTTCCAAACATGGCCGAATGAAGTTTCATTCAGTCACAACATGACATGCAAACGTCTGTACTCAATACTGTGCCCAATAAAGGTAAGCATACCATACTACCCCCCTCCCTACCACCACATCCTGTTGTGTTGTTAATTTTAGCGAGCTATGGATTTGCTTCCAATGTCTCTCTGTTTATCAATGTTTCCAAGTAGTCAATTAGTGTACTTCTCTCTTCCATTTGACTTCATAAATGCATCACTTCACACCTGTCCGATGAAATTCGATTTGTGATTTCTCTGCCCAACGTTCCAGCTGATCTACATACTGCTGCAACCTTTAACACCCTTCCTCACTATCCACAATTCCCCTGATAATCCCTAATCATTACATGCCTTTCCAAATGTCGTCAGCAAAATTACCACTCAAACTGTTGACGTTTTCATCTGAATCACAAATATAAATTACACACAGACATCGCAGCACTGATCCTTGTGAAACATCATTGGCCACAGACGTCCAATCAGAAATTAATCACTCCATATACCTCTGTATACTATCACCAAGAAAATATTGCATCCAACTTAACAACGAGCATGGATTGTGATTTGATCTTCCAGATCCCCCTTGCTATTTGGAAGCTGTCCATTCAAAATGACTCTATATTTTGATTCCCAGATTAAATTGGCTGTCTCACCAATGCACTGACTGCATCCTTTCTTCACAACAAAACAGGACCTTGTTTGGTTTTGTGCTGATTCTGCCTAAATCTCTACAACCCCTCAATAATCACATTGCTGTCATGATCATTCCGCAGCCACCCCTCCACATTAACAGTTCGATCATATCTGTTCACTTCAGTTAATGCTGTCATTCCATCTGCCTTGTTGCAAATGCATGGCGCGTGTCACCGAGAGACGACCTTTGAGGGATGGTTATAGGTCATAGAGTGGGAGAGATATTTGGGGGCGCGACAATGTTGCTGGGTTAAACATAGTTACAGTTGCTACAGAATGTTTGCAGGAGAAAACATTTTATTGTTTGAAGGAAGTTAGGGAGATAAAGCGTCTTTAATTAGATTCCAGAGATAGGGATGTATGTAGGGTTGTGGATTGTTACATGGTCTATGTTGATCAGGGTGTAGAAACATTCCCATGATTCCAGGATGTCGTACATTTAACAACAGTTGTGGGATCTGGAGAATATCACAGTGAGAGGGAGGATGGTATGGATTGGAGAATATTACAGGGAAAGGGTGGGTAGTATGGACTGGAGAATGTTGAAAGCAAATGGAAGATGATGTCAGCAGGAAAATGCTGCAGCAATAGAGAGGAGTATATGGACTGGAGGATGTTGCACGGACAGGGATGAAGTTGTAGACTGGATACAGTTTGAAGGAGAGATGAATTTATGCACTGGAAGGTATGTCAGAGAGAGTGAGTGGTTTGCATGCTGCAAGATACGACAGGGATAGGGAAGCTTGTAGAGACTGGAGGAGAGAGTGATAGAGAGTCTTGTGAGAGACCAGATTCACTTATGGGCATAGGATGTGCTACAGTGAGCAGAGCCTTTTGCAGAAATAAATGAGGATACAATGGCCACAAAGCAGTCACACCTATACATAGGAAATGAAGGAATTGAAGAGATTACACAGGCAAGGAGTGTTGTATGCAATGCAGGAGATTAACCTGATAGGGAAGCTTTTAGAGACTCAACAATGTTAGGAAATAATGGGAGTTGCAATGGTGAGAGCAGGTTTCAACAGTTTGGAGGATGTAGACCTGAAGGAGCTTTGACAGATAGTGATGGTACAGTAAAGGGAATTGTAGTGGCTTCCATTTCATAAGCAATCCATAAGTACTTAAAACAGCCTGTTTGACGTGTGCATTATCTCTTGACCATTCATCAGACAGCGCTGCAAATACTTCACTGGCTCTGCCTACTAGCTGAGACTGAACGAGCATTACCCAGAAGACCTCGGACCACTCTACCTGTCTCTGCAATTTTTCAAATGAATTACAGAGTTCCTTGACAATAGAGTCACAGGTAGTTAGGATAGCGAAGAAGGTGTTTGGTATACATTCCTTTATTGGTCAGAGTATTGAGTACAGGAGTTGGGAGGTCATGATGCGGCTGCACAAGACAGTGGTTAACCACTTTTGGAATGCTGCATGCAACTCTGTTCTACTTCCGATCGGAAGGATTTTGTGAAACTTGAAAGGGTCCTGAAAAGATTTACAACAACGTTGCCAGGGATGAGCGATAGGGAGAGTTTGAACAGGTGATGGTTGTTTTTCCTGGAGAGTCCGAGGCTGAGGGTGACCTGATTGAGGTTTATAAAATCAAGAGGGGCATGGATAGGGTAAATAGACAAATTCTTTTTCCTGGGGTGTGCGAGTCTAGAATTATAGGGTGAAGTTTAGGGTAACAATAGAAAGATATAAAAGAAAATTAAGGGGCAACTTTTTCAAGCAGAGGATAGTACATGTATGGAATGAGCTACCAGAGGAAGTGGTGGAGGCTTGTATAATTGCAACATTTAAAATACATCTGGATGGTTATATGAATAGGACGGGTTTCGAGGGAGATGGGCCGGGTGCTAGCAGGTGGGACTACATTGGGTTGGGATATCTGATCTGCAGGATGAGACCATGAATGGGTTGTGGAACCTGGAGGATGTTATGATTTGAACCACAGGTAATGTTTGATTGCATCTTTCAGCCAATCTTACAGATGGTACAATTGCAACATTTAAGAAGCATTTGGATGGATGTATGAATAGAAAGGGTTTGGACGGAGATAGGCCAGGGACTGGCAGGTGGGACTAGATTGGGTTGGAATATCCTGTCGGCATTGACTGGTTGTAATGAAGGGTCTGTTTCAATGCTGTACATCTCTATGACTGTAAGATTAGCTGAATGGTCCAATCAAAAATTACCTGTGGTTAAAATCACAATATCCTCCAGGTTCCACAAGCCATCCCCTGTCCCATCCTGCAGGTTGAATGAATCCCGGAACCTCTAACCTTCTGCAAGTCCCACGTTCCTTCCGACATTTGTACCATCCTCCAGGTTCTGTAGCTCTTCATACCTCGTAACATGGCCCAGACTCTCCAACTCCTCCTTCCTCTGCAATGTTCCCCAGAAGGGCACTGGAGGATGGTGGGGGTTACAGAGATATGGAGCGACATCAGGACGGGAGGATTTTGCAGACATTAGGAATATATGGACTTGAGGAGGTTTCACAGTTTATGAGTATTGTAGGGACTGGGGGAACTGACAAAGATAGGGATAGTTGTAGATTGGAGGATTCTGCAGAAAACCTTTCCGTGGTTAAAGGCAGGATTCTTAGCAGCGTGCAGGAACAAAGGGATCCTGTGTCCCTCAGGTTCCCACCCAAGTTGACAGGCTGTTAAGAAGGCGGATGGTGTGTTGGCTTTCATTATCAGGGAGAATGAGTTTAAGAGATGTGAGATTTTGCTGCAGCTCTACAGAACCCCAGTTAGACCACACTTCGAATACTGTGAACAGTTCTGTTCGCTTCATTATAGGAAGGATGTGGAAGCTTTAAAGACAGTGCAGAGGAGATTTAGCAGGATGCTGCCGGGACTGGAGGTCATGTCCATCGAAGGTCGGTTGTGGAAGTTAGGGCCTTTCTGATCAGAGCGAAGTAGGAAGAATGGTGACTTGATCGAGGTGTACAAGGGAATGAGAGGCATAGATAGAGTGGATAACCAGAGACTACATCCCATGGAAAAATGGCTGTCACAAGGGGACATACGTTTAAGGTAACTGGCAGAAGATTTAGCTGAGCTATCAGAAGCATATGGGCCAGGTACTGGCAGGAAGGACTAGATTGGGTTGGGATATCCTGTCAGCATGGACGGGACTGGTAAGTTATTTACACATAGTGTGGTGGGTGCGTGGAATGGACTGCCAGCCGTGGTAGTAGATTCAGCCACATTACAGACATCTAAGCAACTCTTGGATAGGAACATCAATGATAGTAAAATGTAAGGTATGTAGGTTAGTTGAGTCTTCAGATTAGGTTAAAAGGTCAGCACAATATTGAGGGCTGAAGGGCTTGTACTGGAATGAGCTTTTCCATTTTCTAAATAGCAAGGGTTATAATGGCAGCAAGAGGTTCCGGGAAGCAGGAGAGGATGCGGTCTGAATGAAGAGACACAAATAGGAGGCATTGCTAAGGTTGTATGAGGTAACAGAGATAGCAATGGCCTGATCTGGAGCAGGTGACCCAGACTGGGAGGGGTGTGGGGACTGGAGGTGGTTTCACAGGGAGGGAGGAGCATAGAGCCACAGGAAGTTACACGAATGTGGAGAGCTACAGGGCCTACCGGTGTTCATGGAGATGGGGAGGTTGGGAGGAATGGATCAGTTTACAGGGCTAAGGATATTGGTAGGATGTGGTGTTTTACACAGACAGGAATGTTTCAGGTGAATGGAGCAGATTACAGCGAAAACGTGGGAAAACAGAATGGAAAAGCAAATAGACATATGGAGGGTAGTCGGGACTGAAGATGTTTATAGATACAGGAAGGCTGAGGTTCTGCAGGCTATTTAGATAAATAAGATGTGGAATCAGACAGATTTCCCAAGTGCAAAGACAGCAATTTTGGTTGGAGACCGTTCACAGATTAGGGAGCATTAGTAACCTCCTCCAGTTTGGTCAAAGTGGGAAGGGTTGTAGGGGACGGTGATGTTTACACATGGAAGAGCTGGAGAAGATTGTGGAAATGAGTAGATGGATGGAGACACTGGAGGAGCTTACATTGACAGGGTGGGTGCTGGCAATGAAAAGATATCACATAGATAGTGGGTCTTGTAGGAACTGGACTGAAAGAGTCACAGGCATTGGAATGACTTCTGCAGATTGGGAGTATTACAGGGACTGAGAGAATTGTAGGATCTCCACAGATTGATCGTGTCTTTAAGAATACAAGAGTTTATGTAGATCCGAAAAGCTTAAACCCAATGCATGCAGTCTTTATTTCAAGACCAGAGCCTTATTATCCCTCATCAGCCAAGGATCCCTAAACCTGCCAGCTTTTCCCTTTATCCCAATGGGCATACGGGTACTGGATTCTTGATATCACACTTTGAAAAGCCTCCCATTTGCCAGTTGTTCCTTTTCCTTCAAACAGACTCAGCCAATCGATTGGAATCATAATATGGAGGTGCTGGTGTTGGACTGGGGTGTACACAGTTAAAAATTACACGACATTCAGTAACAGTTCAACCGGTTTATTTGAAAGCACTAGCTTTCAGAGCAATGCTTCCTCATCAGGTGGTTGTGGAGCACAATCCTAAGTTACAGAATTTATAGCAACAGGATGGCAGTGTCATGGAATATAAAATCAAACAAATTTAGTTTAAGCCTTTCATCTGTTTCAGTGATCACCAGCGCTTCCAAAGAGAGTTGGATTATAACTGGGCGTTGTGCAATTTTAAATTCACGGCATTGACGCTGGCCAGATCCTGCAGAATGGCCCCAAATCTGGCTCTGTTCCAGTATTCCTCTTCAATCTGTGGACCTGCTGATCTTTCTCCATAACTATGTTAAAACGAAGACAGTTGTGGGCACTGGACCCAAAGTGCTCTCTGAATGGAATGTTCTCCCTCAGAATAGCTGTAATGCTATCCGTTATCAAAAATGCCAATCCCCCTCCTCTCTTTTCTCCCTTTCTATCCTTCCTGTAGCATTTGTATCCTGGAACATTAAGCTGCCAGTCCTGCCCATCCCTGAGCTATGTTTCTGTAATTGCTATGAGATCCCAGTCCCATGTTCCTAACCATACCCTGAGTTAATCTGCCTTCCCTGTTAGGCCCCTTGCATTGAAATAAATGCAGTTTAATTTATTAGTCCTACCTTGTCCCTGTTTGACTCACTTCTGTTCTCAGCTGTACCCATCTCAGATCGAGCTCCCAAAATCCTCCCTGTGATTGTTATCACGTCCCATCCCTGCATTCCTCCAAATCTCTGTAAATAATCACCTTATTAGGATTGTATTATAGACCCCCCAGTAGTCAAAGGGAAATTGACAAACAAACTTGTAAGGAGATCTCAGCTATCTGTAAGAATAATAGGGTTGGTATGGTAGGGGATTTTAACTTTCCAAACATTGACTGGGACTGCCATAGTATAAAGGTTTAGATGGAGAGGAATTTCTTAAGTGTGTACAAGACAATTTTCTGATTCAGTCTGTGGATGTACCTACTTGAGAAGGTGCAAAACTTGACCTACTCTTGGGAAATAAGGCAGGGCAGGTGACTGAGGTGTCAGTGGGGGGGCACTTTGGGACCAGCGACCATAATTCTATTTGTTTTAAAATAGTGATGTTTAAAGATAGACCAGATCTAAAAGTTGAAGTTCTAAATTGGAGAAAAGCCTATTTTGAGGGTACTAGGCAAGAACTTTCGAAAGCTGATTGGAGGCAGATGTTCGCAGGTAAAAGGACAACTGGAAAATGGGAAGCCTTCAGAAATGAGATAACAAGAATCTAGAGAATGTATATTCCTGTCAGGGTGTAGAGGAAGGCTGGTAGGTATAGGGAATGCTGGATGATTAAATAAATTGAGGGTTTGGTTAAGAAAAAGAAGGAAGCATATGTCAGTTATAGATAGGATATATCGAGTAAATCCTTAGACGGGTATAAAGGAAGTTGGAGTATAATTAAGCGGGAAATCAGGAGGGCAAAAAGGGGACATGAGATAGCTCTGGCAAATAGAATTAAGGAGAATGCAAAGGATTTTTACAAATATATTAAGGACAAAGGGTAACTAGGGAGAGAATAGGGCCCCTGAAAGGTCAGCAAGGCGGCCTTTGTGTGGAGCCACAGAAAATGGGGCAGATACTAAATGAATATTTTGCATCAGCATTGACTGTGGAAAAGGATATGGAAGATATAGACTGTAGGGAAATCGATGGCGACATCTTGCAAAATGTCCAGATACAGAGGAAGTAGTGCTGGATGCCTTGAAACGGTTAAAGGTGGATACCTCCCCAGGACCTGATCAGGTGTACCCGAGAACTCTGTGGGAAGCAAGAGAAGTGATTGCTGGGCCTCTTGCTAAGATATGTGTATCATCAATAATCACAGGTGACGTGCCAGAAGATTGGAGGTTGGCAAAAGTGGTGCCAATGTTTAAGAAGGGTGGTAAAGACAAGCCAGGGAACGAGAGACCGGTGAGCTTGACCTCAGTGGTGGGCCAGTTGTTGGAGGAAATCCTGAGGGACAGGATGTACATGCATTTGGAAAGGTAAGGACTGATGTGGGATAGTGAACATGGCTTTGTGCGTGGGAAATCATATCCCACACACTTGATTGAGTTTTTTGAAGAAGTAGCAAAGAAGATTGATGACTCAGAGTGATAGATGTGATCTATATGGACTTCAGTAAGGCATTCAACAAGGTTCCCCATGGAAGACTGATTAGCAAGGTTAGATTTCATGGAATACAGGGAAAACCAGCCATTTGGATAGAGAACTGGATCAAAGGTAAAAGACAGAGAGTGGTGGTGGAGGGTTGTTTTTCAGACTGGAGGCCTGTAACCAGTGGAATGCCACAAGGATCGGTGCTGGGACCTCGACTTTTTGTCATTTACATAAATGATTCGGATGCGAGCATAAGAGGTAGAGATAGTAAGTTTGCAGATGACACCAAAATTGGAGGTGTAGTGGAGAGCAAAGAGGGTTTTCTCAGTTTCCAACAGGATCTGGACCAGATGGGCCAATGGGCTGAGAAGTGGCAGATGGAGTTTAATTCAGATAAATTCGGGGTGCTGCAGTTTGGAAAAGCAAATCTTAGCAGGACTTATACACATAATGGTAAGGTCCTAGGGTGTGTTGCTGAACAAAGAGACCTTGGAGTGAAGGTTCATAGCACCTTGAAAGTGGAGTCGCAGATAGATAGGATAGTGAAGGAGGCGTTTGGTATGCTTTACTTTATTGGTCAGAGTATTGAGTCCAGGAGATGGGAGGTCATGTTGCGGATATACAGGACATTGGTGAGGCCACTGTTGGAATATTTTGTTCAATTCTGGTCTCCTTCCTATCAGAAAAATGTTGTGAAACTTGAAAGGGTTCAGAAAAGATTTACAAGGATGTTGCCAGGGTTGGAGGATTTGTGCAAGAGAGAGAGGCTGAATCAGCTGGGGTTGTGGCGTCGGAGGCTGAGGGGTGACCTTACAGAGGTTTACGAAATTATGAGGGGCATGGATGGGATGAATAGACAAAGTATTTTCCCTGGGGTCGGGGAGTCCAGAACTAGAGGGCATAAGTTTAGAGTGAGAGGGGGAAGATATAAAAGAGACCTAAGGGGCAACTTTTTCACGCAGAGGGTGGTAAATGTATGTAACGAGCTGCCAGAGGATGTGGTGGAGGCTGATACAATTGCAACATTTAAGAAGCATTTGGATGGGTATATGAATAGGAATGATTTGGAGGGATATGGGCCGGATGCGGGCCTGTGGGACTAGATTGGGTTAGGATATCTGGTCGGCATGGACAGATTGGAACGAAGGGTCTGTTTCCATACGTACACCTCGATGACTCCATCACTCATGGAGGGTATAGAAATAAACTGTGTGGTCGCGTCTGGAGGAGATTAAAGGTATAAAGGTTTGTAGTTACTGAAGGAAATTACATCAATCGGGACCAGCAGAGTTTACAGAGACTGAGTGCGTTTTAGAGACAGGAAGAGTTCATAGTCATCATTAGAAATGCAGAAACTAATTTATGAGAGAAGCAGGGTCACTCTGCACTGTGCCCAGAGACAAGGAGGAGTCTAACAGCTGGAGGAGGTTACTAAGGTACAGAGCTTTTTTTGTTGTCGTGACGGGAAGGTTACAGAGATCATGAAGGTAGTAGGAGTTCAAAAAAGTCACAAAGACAGGGAGGTTTTTCAGATCTGGAAAGGACGACACTGACTAGGACGGCATAAGGAACTGAAGAGTTGTTTTTCACAGATAAGGAGAGATGTGACAGATCCTGGGATTAAAGAAAAAGGCAGACACTTTGACAGTTGTAGTGGGAGGAGGAGCTTACAGGGATAGGCAGGATTGTAGGGGCTGATAGAGATAGGGGACGTTGTATCAATTAAACAGACAATGGAGAAACTGACAGACATAGGGAGGGTTCTGTGGAACAGATGAATTTACAGACAAGATGGTGATAATGAAGCCTGAGAATTATCTCATGTTCCTTGCCCAGCATTGTTCCTACATCATGCCCTCAGGGTCTGAAGTAAAGTCCACTAACTCCTCCCTGTGCTGTTTACTGTGAGTGATCTTACCGGCTGCAGGATTTACTGAAGGCTCCAGATCTCATTCTCCATCTCTCTCTGGCTGACCAACTGTCTTCAATGTGGTGATAGATGAGACAGGAATTGGGAATTCTGCTGAGTCAGGGACATCAGGAATACCTACAGGAGACAGAGAAGTAGACAGAATGGGAAATTAGACTAATGCAATGAAGGTTACACATGGAGAATGGCACTGAGTCCCACAGAGATCTGGAAATTCCCAGTGTCCATTGCTGGCCTGTTCTGCTGCGTCTCTCTGGAGTGGAGAATTCGGTTGGCTCAGGATGTGGAGAAGCTGCAAAAGCGAGAGACACTGACAGAAGCAGCAATTAGACCCACGCAGTGAGGGATATCACATGGAGAGAGACAGTGATATCAGCAGAGTGCAGGAATGTATCAGGATCACACAATGGTATCATCAGAATTGCTTCTGACCAGTGAGCACGGCTACCAGTACTCAGGGAGGACTGAGCTATTTTATTGGGATAGGCTCCTCTGGTACCAGATTATGCAGTGTGCTATAAACGGACACAGATGAGAAGGGGGACATGTCTCAGGTGAATGGAAATTCCCAAGTCCAAAGAGAAAGGTTGAAATATTGGAACACCATGGAGATGTCGATGAAGACCAACAGAAAGAAACAGTAAGGGACTGAGTTTAATTAAAATACTGCATTCTTAAATAGATTTGTGACAGGAAATTGTTGTTTAAAATAAAGTGAATGCCATTTCTGCCCCTAACAATTCCTCACAAGTGACATCACTTCCGCCCCTCACATCTTCGCTGATGTCACACACTCAGTGAGTTCTGCACACGCCTACTGCCGTGTTTGCCACCACTTCCGCCCCCACCAACGCCGCGCACTTGCATTCTGCTGACACTACCCCCCAGCTCTCATCATCACCATCACTGCCCCCAGAATCCTGAGGGGAACATCACCCCTGCTCATGACTCCACCCCCATTCCCCCAACACCACACCCACTACAGTCACAGGCTCAGTTCCCTCCTTCAGCTCCACACCTACGCCAGGTCCCAGCTCCCAGTCCTGCCGAGTTTTCACCATTCCCCTGACCTCCCCGTCACTGAGGACGAATGATCAATCGTCAGCAAAGGCGTCACCTTTATCTCCCTCCGTCCACACATCAATTAATTTAATACACGCTGTGACATTGAACACTTCTTCTGTCACCTCCGAGATTACTTTTACAATCAAGACTCCCACCAACCTTTTGAGGACCCCTTTGCTCACCTCCAATACACTCCATCCACCTGGACACCCCGTGCTGGCCTATTAACTGCCTTCGATCTCTTCATTTGCAACTGCCGCTAAGACATTAACCGCCTCAACCTTTCTACCCCCTCCCCCACTCCAACCTCTCACCCTCACAAAGTACATCCCTCCATTCCCTCTGCTACAATGCCGACCTCACCATCAAACCAGCAGATAAAGCGAGTGCAGTGGTAGTCTGGTGCACTGACATCTACACCGCTGAAGCCATGATGCCAACTCAAAGACACCTCCTCCTACCACCCTCTCTACCATGACCCACCTCCCATCACCAAACCGTCATCTCCCAGAGCAGACAGAACCTCATCACCTCAGGAGGAGATCTCCCACCCACAGCTTCCAACCTCATTGTCCGGGATCCCCAACTGTCCGGTTCTACCTCCTTCCCAAGATCCACAAGCCTGACCACCCTGGCCGACCCATTATCTCAGCATGCTCCTACCCCACCAAACCCATGTCTACCTACCTCAACATTGTCCAATCCCCCAGTCCAGGAACTCCCCACATTCGTTCGAGACACCACTCACACCCTCCACTCCTCTAAGACTTCCGTTTCCCTGGCCTCCAACGCCTCATCTTCACCATGGATATCCAAACCCTCTACACCTCCATCCTCCATGACCAAGACCTCCAAGAACTCCGTTTCTTCCTCTCCCGACGTCCACAACAGTACCCTCCCACCGACACTCTCATTCGTTTGGCTGAACTTGGCCTCACCCTTAACAATTTTTACTTCAAATCCTCCCACTTCCTCCAGACCAAAGGGGCAGCCATGGGCACACGTATGGGCCCCAGCTATGCCTGTCTGTTTGTTAGCTACGTAGAATAGTCCATCTTCCGTAGTTACAATGGCACCACTCCCCACGTCTTCCTCCGCTACATTGATGACGGCATTGGCACCACTTCGTGCTCCCTCGAGGAGGTTGTGCAATTCATCAACTTCACCAACACATTCCACCCTAACCTTAAGTTTACCTGGACCATCTCTGATACCTCCCTCCTCTTCCTGGACCTCTCCATCCCCATTAATAACAACCGACTTGACACTGACATTTTTTATGAACCTACCGACTCCCACAGCTACCTAGATTACACCTCTTCCCAGACTACTGCCTGCAAAATTACCAACCCGTATTCCCAATTCTTCCGCCTCCACGGTACCTGTTCCCAGGAGTGCCAGTTCCACCACAGAACACAGCAGATAGCCTCCTCTTTAGAGATCGCAATTTCCCTTCCCACGTGGTAAAAGATGCCCTCCAACGCATCTCGTCCACATCCCGCACCTCCGCCCTCAGATCCCATCCCTCCAACCATAACAAGAACAGAACACCCCTGGTGCTCACCTTCCTGCCTATGAACCGTCGCATAAACCAAATCATCCGCCGACATTTCCGCCACATCCAAACAGACCCTACCACCAGGGGTATATTTCCCTCCCCACCCCTTTCTGCCTTCCGCAAAGACCCTTCCCACAGTGGCTACCTGGTCAGGTCCACGCCCCCCAAAATCCCACCCTCCCTTCCTGGCACCTTCCCCTGCCACTGCAGAAATTGCAAAACCTGCGCCCACTATTTCTCCCTCACCACCATCCAAGGCCGCAAAGGAGCCTTTCACATCCAAAGTTTTACCTGCACAACCACCAATATCATTTATTGTATCCGTTGCTCCCTATGCCGTCTCCTCTACATTGGGGAAACTGGACACGTCCTAGCAGAGTGCTTTAGGAACATCTCTGGGACACTCGCACCAATCAACCCCACTGCCCTGTGGCCCAACATTTCAACGCCCCCTCACACTCTGCCGAGAACATGCAGGTCCTGGGCTTCCACCAACGCCACTTCCTCACCACCCGACACCTGGAGGAAGAATGCCTCACCTTCCGCCTCGGAACACTTCAACCACAGGGCAACAATGTGGACTTCAACAGTTTCCTCATTTCCCCTTCCCACACCTCACCCCAGCTCCTCCTTCCAGCTCAGCCCCGCCCTCATGACATGTCCTAACTGCCTATCTCCCTTCCCGCCTATCCAATCCACCCTCCTCTCTGACCAATCACCCCCATCCCCTCCCCCATTCACCCATTGTACTCTTTGCATCCTTCCCCCACCCTCCTCACTGGCCTATCACTTTCTTCCCCACCCCATTCACCTATTGTACTCTAAACTACTTTCTCCCCATCCCACCCCCCTCTCATTTATCTCTCCACTCTGCAGGTAACCTGCCTCTATTCCTGATGAACGGCTTTTGCCTGAAACGTCAATTTTCCTTTTCTTCGGATGCTGCCTGACCTGCCGTGCTTTTCCAGCACCACTCCAGTCTCGACTCTGGTTTCTAGCATCTGCAGTCCTTGTTTTTACCTTATTGTAGGAATAGACTACCGAGATAAGGCATGTTGTCGACACTGAAGCAAGATACAGGGATAGGGATGGTAGTCTGGAATGCAGTACATTTCAAATATATGGAGGGACTATCGGGAAGGGAGGAGGTGACAGCGATAGGATCTGTTATAGGAATTAAAAATTATTGAAGACACTGGATCACAAGACATGCCACAGATACAGTGTTGCAGAGTAGTGAGTCTTAGTACAACAGAACTTCCATTGGGGTGGTGATTGAGCCTGGGGTGTGTGTGTGTGTGTATGTATTGTGCTCCCCTCCAGCACTGTATCTATGTCATGTGTTAACAGATGTTTGGAGCCCTCTCATTGTTCTTTGCTCTGTGCACTGTGGGTGACCTTGTTCAATACAAGATTTATTGAAGGCTCCAGATCTCCTTTCCCTTTGTGTCTCTCTGGCAGCAACTGCGTTCAATGAGGTGATGGACGATCCACCCAGCAGCTGGGAAGGCTATTGAGTTAGGACTTTACTGAGTACCTACAGGAGACAGAGAAATAGACAGAATGGGAAATTAAACAGATGCAGTGAGGGTTACACATGGAGAATGGCACTGAGTCCCACAGAGATCTGGAAAATGGAGTGATATTAAGTAATAGTCCCAGATTGCTGGAAGATGTCAGGATCACACAGTCATGTTGGAAGAATGGGTTTAGCTTCATGAGGCCCTGGTATCAGTGCTCAGGGATGAGCACCCAGTGAGCAGGTGAAGTAATGGCCTAGTGGTATTATTGCGAGAGAATGTATCCAAAGCCTCAGCTAATGTTCAGGGGAGACAGGATTGAATCCCGCCATCTGAAAAGCAGACATTTGAAATCAATAATTTAAAAATAATAATTAACAATCCACAAATAAGTATGAAACCATTACTGATGTACAACAAATCCAAACACTTGTCCTTTAGAGAAGGGCATCTGCTCATCCTCACGTGGTCTGCATGACATACCGACAGCAAAGTGTTTGCCTCTCAATTACCCTCTGAAATGGCTGTTCAAGTTACTTAGTTCAAGGGCAGCTAGGGCTGGGCAAGAAAGGCAGGTCAGCCAGAGACACCCACATCCCATACCTGATTTTTTAAAAATCCATTAGGATCGTCCCACTGGAACCGTGCTGGGACCAGTGTCCCGGCCAACCATGTCGGTATGTTTATGGAGAGGGCTTTAACCTGACAGAGAGGATGCAGTAACAGGTATCAGGTGAAAGGAGCTTCCCAAATCCAAAGAGAAAAGGTGAAGTATGGGAGCAGCTTGGGAATGTGACTGAAGACCAGCAGAAAAGAACAGGATGAGACAGAGTTTAACTAAAATTGTATATCAGGAAATCGGCTTGTCACAGGAAATTGTGGAAGAGAGTAAATTATGTTTTTTTTTGGAATGGACAACGTTGCAGTTATAAGGTCGATGGATTTGTGACACAGAGATAAAAGAGATTTAGACACCAGGGCGACATGGATACAGGGTGAACAACAATATTCAGTGGTTCACAATCTCGTGCAAACTCAGTCAAACTGGGCAACGTTAACAATAATGGATAACAAAGGCATTACAGAGAAAGCATTTGGCCTCAGATCATGAAGTAGAGTCAGTCTGAATGTAAATTCTGGTTACTACTTACCAAGGACACAAGCAGCAGAACAGTTTTAGCCACCGAACTATATTTCATTGCTCATCATTGCATTAACCAGGAACATATTGGAACTTTTAAACAAAGGCATTGTGATAATTTTGGGAAACTTTAATATTTGTATAATCTGGGACAACCACACGGTCCGCATTGATATTGGAAGGAGTTCAGAGAATTTTTTTTCAGTGTTTCTTTGAAAAACTCATTGTGCAACTGTTAAGGGACATAACTATCGCAGACCGACCGTGTAATGAAACTTAGTGAATGAGTAATGTCACCTGGAGAGATCCTCTGGGAAATTGTGATAAAGTGCAGTTTAAAGAAATATAAAGATTTAAAGTGAATCACAGAAAGGACAAGCTACAACTAGAAACAAAAACAGGCAATTACATGAGTTGGAGAGGAGAACTGACCGAGGTAAACAGGCTAAACAGACTGAAATATGTGCCTGTAAATGAACAGTGGAAACCATTTGAAGGAACAGTATAAATAACTCAACAAAAGGGCACCCATTGAAACAGTAAAAACCTCAGCAAGGGATTCCCACTGATCCCTCACTCAGGACAAAAGGGATCATACTAGATTACGAGGCTGACAAGATCACCAAAAAGTATTTAAAATCCTGAAGTGAGAGTGTGCTTTGTGAGTAAATGTTAATGGATTGGAATGGGTCTGTTCGCAGGAGGAGGGCTTTGGGAAGGGGAACCATGGTCAGGGTTTATTGACACGATAGTAACAGGGAGAGGTGAAGGTGCTGGAGGTGGTGAGAGTGTTACAGAGTGGTCAGGGTCTGAATGGTGTTACAAAGCCAGTACGGATTGCTGCAGCTGGATGGGTTTGCAGAGGTAGGGAGGGACATATGTATTTTTATTTACTCATTCATGGGATGTGGGTATCACTGATTGGACTAACATTCTTTCACGCAACTGTTAATTACCCAGAGGGTAGCTCAGAGTCAGCGATATTGCTGTGGGTCTGGAGTCACATGTTAGCCAGACCAGGTTAGAATATTTAATGTTCTTCCCTAACGGAGGTAAGTGAACCACATGAGTTCTTCTGACTGATCAACAATGTTTTAATGGTGGCCCCAACAATGCCTTGTACAGATACAACATGACATCCCAACACTTACTCTTAATGCTCTCCCCAATGAAGGGAACCACCCCAAACGCCTGCTTCACCAGCCTGTCTACCAGTGACACCACATTCAATGAACTGTGTACCTGCATCCCTGGGTTACTGACTGAAAACACTACCCAGGGCCCGAACATTAACTGTACATATCCACCCTGGATTGTTTCACCAAACTGGCACACTTCACATTTATCTAATTAAACTCCATCTGCTATTCTTCAGCCCACAATCCCAGCAGTACTGTTAATCTTGTTGTATTATATATAATCTTCTCCACTAACCACTTTACCACCAATGTCAGTGTCACCCATGAAGCTTACTTACCAGGAAACCAATATTCCCATCCAAACCATTTATCCAAATGACAAACAACAGGGGTCCCACTACACCGCTGGTCACATGCCTCCAGTCAGAAAAAACATGCCCCCTTCACCCTCTGGCTCCGACCATCAAGTAATTTTTGTATCCAGTTCACTAGCTCCTCCTGAATGCCCTATACTTTTACACTGATCTGAGCTTATTACCCAGTTTACCAGACAGAAAGTAGAACACAGAACAGTACAGCCCAAGGCCCTTTGGCCATGATTTCATGCCAACCTTTTATCCAACTGCAAGATCAAACTAACCTACATACCCTTCATTTTACTATTATCCATGTGTCTGTCCAAGAGTCTATTAAATGTCCCGAATATGTCTGATTTTACTACCACCATTGGCAGTCTATTCAACCACCTACCATTCTCTATCCTCTGATCCATCCTCCATTCACTTTAAAATTATACCCCTTTGTAATAGCCATTTATGCCATAGGAGGAACGGTCTCTGACAATTCATTCTCTCTGTGCCTCTCATCACCTTGTTCACCTCTACCAAGTCGCCCCGCCCCCTTCTTCACTCCCATGAGGAAAGCCTTAGCTCCCTCAACTTTTCTTCATAAGAATTGCCCTCCATTCCAGGCTGCATCCTGGTAAATCTCCTGTGTACGCTCTCTAAAACTTGCCCATCCTTCCTGTAAAGACGCGACCAGAACTGAAACACAATATTCCACGTGTGGTCTCACCAGGACGCTATAAAAGATGCAGTAAAACCTCACGGCTCTTAAAATCAATCCCCTTGCTAAGGAACGCCAACACAGTATATGCCTTTTTAACAACCCTACCAACGTGCGTGGCAACTTGATGGATCTATGGACATGGATCCCATGATCTCTCTGTTCCTCCGCACTGCCAAGTATTCTGCCTTTCACCCTGTATTCTGTATTCAAATTCGACCTTCCAGAATAAATCACTTTACACTTTTCCAGCTTGAACTCCATCGGTCACTTCCAGCCCAGTTCTGTGACCCGTCAATGTCCCATTGCAACCTACACCAGCCCTCCACATTCCCCACCACTCCACCAACCTTCATGTTATTGGCAAACTTACTAACCCACTCTCCAACATCCACATTCAAGTAATTTTTTAAAAAAAATCACAGAGAGCAGAATCCTAGAGCCGATTGTTACAGAACACCACTGGTCACTGAGCTCCAGGATCAATACTGTCCATCTGCTGCCATATTCTGTCTACTCTGGGGTATGCAATCCTGTATCCACACAGATTTCCCTGTATCCAAAATCATCCTTCTTTTTTTAAATGAGCCTTCAACGTATTCTGACATATCCTCAAAGAATTCAATAAGATTTGTGAGGCATGACCTGACACCTTACAAACCCATTCTGACTGTGGCTAATTTAACTATGGTTTTCCAAGTAGTCATAAATCCTGTCTTTAGAGTCCTCGCCAGTAATTTGCACACCACAGACATTCGACCAAATCTGTAATTCCCAGAATTCTACTTCCGTAATATGGTCCAAACTCTACTAATTTTCCCTCCTCTGCCATGTTTCCCAGAAAGGCACTGGAGGGTGGGGGGGGGGGGGGGGGGGGTTACAGAGATAGGGAGGGATATCAGGAAAGGAGGATATTGCAGACATTCGGAGGTTTGCAGTGCCAAAAGGAAGCTTCAGTAATTGTGAGGTTTCATGGTGATGAAGGCATTTGAGGAGGGAGGGAGGGAGGGAGGGAAGATCGTAGGGAAATGAGAGGTTTCACAGTTTAGGTGTTTTGTTAGGACTGCAAGAGGTTACTGAGTTGGGTAGGGTGTAAGCACTGGTGGATATTATAGAAACGTGGTTTTGGTTGCAATGCAGGAAGAGGATTCAGGAAGCTGGAGAGTATGGGGTCTGAATGAGGTTACACAGTGAAGAAGGACCATAGAGCCACAGGAGGTTACAGAAATGTGGAGAGCTATAGGGCCTGCAGGAGTTCATGGAGTTGGGAATGTTGGGAGGGATGGGTAAGTTTACAGGGATAAGGATGTTTGTAGGACAGGACTGGATCACCGACAGGGAGTGTTTTAGCGAGTTGAGCAGATTACAGAGATAAAGATGTTTGTATCGACTGGAAGAACAAACAGAAATATGCAGGGTAGTCGTGACTGGAGATGTTAATGGATTTTAGGGAAGGCTTAGATTCCAGGGGTTATGGAGGTTGTGGAATCTGGATTTCGTTTCAGAGATTGGGATAGCAATTTTGGTTGGAGACAGTTTCACAGATAAGGGAGCATAGCACAAACAGGAGGAAGTTGTAGGGGAGGGTGACGTTTAAACAGATAGTGGTGTAAGAGGTGAACAAGGTTATGGAGATGGGTAGATGGTGGAGACACAGGGGGAGCTTACATTGACAAGGGTGGGAGGAGGGTGTTAAATAGATAGTGGGTTTTGTGGGAACTGGACTGGGAGAGGCACAGGCATGGAGTGAGTTCGACAGATCAGGATTACTGCAGAGACCTGAGAGGATTACGCAACGAGGAAGCTTACATCAGTAAGGAGTGTTTTAGAGTCTGGAGGAGATTACAGTGTTAAGGAGAATATTGGGGATCAGGCCAGGTGTACGAGACGGGTATGGTTGACAGGGCTGGACAATAACCTGAATAGAATCGCCATTGCATGGAACCAGGCCTTTCGGCACAACCAGTCTATTCCAAATCTCTGAAGAGCATCTGACCCAGACCGACCCCTCGACCTGTCCTTTAAACCCTGCGTTTCTCGTGGTGAACTTACTTAAACCACACATTCCTGAATACTACAGTCAATTTATAATGGCCAATCCACTGATGGTGCAAATTTTGGACACACACAGCAAGGCAGCGACACGCACCCACACACAGTGAGGGAGATACCCGCAGACACGTAGCGAGGGAAGGACATGCACACACACACAGTGAGGGGGAGACTCGCAGACAGACAGCGAGGGAAGGACATGCAAACACACACAGTGAGCGGGATACACACAGACACACAGCGAGGAAAGGACATGCACACACACAGTGAGCGGGATACACACAGACACACAGCGAGGGAAGGACATGCACACACACAGTGAGGGGGATACACGCAGACACACAGCGAGGGAAGGACATACACAGTGAGGGGGATGCACGCAGACACACAGCGAGGGAAGGACATGCACACACACACAGTGAGGGGGATACACACAGACACACAGCGAGGGAAGGACATGCACACACACACAGTGAGGGGGATCCACGCAGACACACAGCGAGGGAGGGACACACACACGCAAATCAAGGGAGGGGACTCACACAGCGAGGAAGGGACACACAGACAGCGAGGGAGGGACACGCACACACGAAGCAACGGAGGGACATGCTCACACGAGCGAGGGAGAGACATGCACACAGCAAGGGAGGGACACACACATACCGTGAGGGAGGGACACGGACACACATCAAAGGGAGGGGCATGCATATGCACACACACACAGACACAGCGAGGGAGGGACACGCACACACAGTGAGGGAGGGACACACACACGAGGGAGGGACACACGCACACAGCAAGGGAGGGATACGCACAGACATGCAGCGAAGGGGAACACACAGACACAGCAAGGGAAGGACAAGCACATACACAGCAAGAAAGGGATACGCACACACAACGAGGAAGAGACACGCACACACACAGCGAGGGAGGGACATGCACACACAATGAGGAAGAGACACGCGCACACACATCGAGGGAAGGACACACACAGTGAGGGAGACACAAACACAGAGCGAGGGAGGGACACGCACACAGTGAGCGAGATACACACACACACACAAACACAGCGAGGGAGGGACACGCACAGACACGCAGTGAAGGGACAAACACAGCGAGGGAGGAACACGCACAGACACGCAGCGAAGGTACACACACGCCCATACACACACACAGACACAGTGAGGGAAGGACATGCACACACAGTGAGGGAGGGACATGCTGAGACACGCAGTGAGGGAGGAGACAAGCACACACACAGCGTGGGAGGGACACGCACACACACAGCGAGGGAGCGACACGCACACTCACAGGGAGGGAGGGACATGCATACAAACAGCATGGGAGGGACACGCACACACACAGCGAGGGTGGGACACGCTCACACACAGCGAGGGTTGGACACGCACACACACAGCGAGGGAGTGACATGCACACACACAGCGAGGGAGCGACACGCACACTCACAGGGAGGGAGGGACATGCACACAAACAGCATGGGAGGGACACGCACACACACAGCGAGGGTGGGACACGAACACACACAGCGAGGGAGGGACATGCACACACACAGCAAGGGAGGGACACGCACACTCACCGCAAGGGGGAGGGCATGCACACACAAATTGAGAAGGGGCACACACACGCAAAGCGAGGGAGGGACACGCACAAATACACACAGTGAGGGGCATACATGCAAACACACAGCGAGGGAGGGATACACACGCAAAGTGAAGGAGGGACATGCAAACACACAGTGAGGGGAATACAGGCAGACACTCAGCGAGGGAGGGACACACACACACTCACACACTGTGAGGGACAGGGGATACACACAGCGAGGGAGGAGGACACACATACAGCGGCATGGGGACACACACACAGCGAGGGAGGGACGCGCACATACACACACACAGTGAGGGACGGACACCCACCCCCCCCCACACACACGCACGCACACACTCACACACACACACACACAGTGAGGGAGGGACACGGACACACACAGCGAGGGTTGGACACGCACACACACAGCGAGGGAGTGACATGCACACACACAGCGAGGGAGGGACATGCACACACACAGCGAGGGAGGGACATGCACACACACAGCGAGGGAGGGACACATACACTCACCGCGAGGGTGAGGGCATGTACACACAAATTGAGAGGAGGCACACACACGCAAAGCGAGGGAGGGACACGCACAAATACACACAGTGAGGGGCATACATGCAAACACACAGCGAGGGAGCGATACACACGCAAAGCGAAGGAGGGACATGCAAAAACACAGTGAGGGGAATACAGGCAGACACTCAGCGAGGGAGGGACACACACATACACACTGTGAAGGACAGGGGACACACACAGCGAGAGAGGAGGACATACACACAGCGGGATGGGGACACACACACAGCGAGGGAGGGACGCGCACATACACACAAACAGTGAGGTATAGACAGCCCCCCCTACACACACACAGACACAGTGAGGGAGGGACACGGACACAAGCAGCATGGGAGGGACACGCACACACACAGCGAGGGTGGGACACGCTCACACACAGCGAGGGTTGGACACACACACACACAGCGAGGGAGTGACATGCACACACACAGCGAGGGAGCGACACGCACACACACAGGGAGGGAGGGACATGCAAACAAACAGCATGGGAGGGACACGCACACACACAGCGAGGGTTGGACACGAACACACACAGCGAGGGAGGGACATGCACACACACAGCATGGGAGGGACACGCACACTCACCGCAAGGGGGTGGGCATGTACACACAAATTGAGAGGGGGCACACACACGCAAAGCGAAGGAGGGATGCGCACACATACACACACAAACACAGAGCAAGGGAGAGACGCGCGCACACAGCGAGGGAGGGACAAACATACACACTTACATTCAGGGGAATACACGCAGACACACAGTGAGGGAGGGACACGCACATACACTGCAAGGGAGGGACATACACACACCGTGAAGTAGGGACAAGCACACACATGTCGAAGGGGAGGGCATGTGCACAGAAATTGAGAGGGGGCACGCACACACAGCGAGAGGGGACATACACAGACATGGCAAGGATGGGACACGCGCACACAACAAACTGGTCACGGACTCACACACACAAGGAACAGTCACACAAAGCGAGGGAGGGTCACGCACACATACATGTACACATAGAAACACAGAGCAAGAGAGGGATATGCACACACGCACACACAAACAAAAGGGACGGATACACACACGCAAAGTGAAGGAGGGACAAGCACGCATACCCAAACACAGAGCAAGGGAGGGACATGCACACGCACACAAGGGACGGACACATGCAAAGTGAGGAAGTAACACGCACACATACACACACACACAAACACAGAGCAAGGGAGGGACACATGCATACACAGAGAGCGTGGGATACACACAGCGAGGGAGCGACACACAAACACACACAGTTAGGGGGTTACCCGCAGACACACAGCAAGGGAGGGACACACACACACACACACACACACACAGAGGAGAGACACGCACAGATACACACACACAAACACGGAGCAAGAGAGGGACAAGCATGCACACGCACAGCGAGGGAGGGACACGCGCACACACACACAGAGAGAAGAACACGCACACACAGTGAGGAAGGGACACACGCACGCAGCGAGCGAGAGACACACACAACAAAGGAGGGACATGCGCACGCACACACACATACAAACACTCGGAGCGAGGGAGGGACACGCAAACATATCGAGGTTAGGACATGCACACACAGTAAGGGAGGATCATAGACAAACACACACAACGAGGGAGGGACATGCTCATACAAAGCAAGGGATGGACACACACACACACACATGCACACAGGGAAGGAGGGACAAGCACACACATGGCGAAGGTAAGGGCATGTGTACAAAAATTGAGAGGGGACACGCACATACAGCGAGAGGGGATACGCACAGACACGGCGAGGGAGGGACACACGCGCACACTGCAAGGGGTGCATGCACTCACACACCGAGTGGAGAAGTGCACACACAGTGAGGGGAATATACACAAAGTGCAATGGAGGGGCACACACATACACACACACACACACACACACACACACACACACAGAGGACGCACACACACACACACACACACACACACAAAGCGAGGGTGGGGCACGCACATGAACTGCAAGAGGGACACAGATACTCACAGCAAGAGGGACACACACACACACACACACACACGCACACACACAGAGCAAGGGAGGGGCACGCACACAAACAGAAACACACACAGCGAGAGAGAGAGACACACACAACGAGAGAGGGACACGCACCCACACAGCCAGGGAGGGACATGCATACACAGCGAGGGAGGGACACACACACAAAGAGCAAGAGAGGTACCCTCACAAACACAGCGAGGTGGAGACACATGCACACATAGCAAGGGAGGGCCATGCACGCACATGCACAGCAAGAAGGACACACACACACACAGCAAGGGAGGAATACGCGCACACACAGCCAGGGTGGGATATGGACACACACAGCGAGGGAGGGACACGCACACACACAGCGAGGGAGCGACATGCACACACACAGCGAGTGAGGGACACACACACTCACCGCGAGGGGGAGGGCATGTACACACAAATTGAGAGGAGGCACACACACGCAAAGCGAGGGAGGGACACGCACAAATACACACAGTGAGGGGCATACATGCAAACACACAGCGAGGGAGCGATACACACGCAAAGCGAAGGAGGGAAATGCAAAAACACAGTGAGGGGAATACAGGCAGACACTCAGCGAGGGAGGGACACACACATACACACTGTGAGGGACAGGGGACACACACAGCGAGGGAGGAGGACACACACACAGCGGGATGGGGACACACACACAGCGAGGGAGGGACGCGCACATACACACACACAGTGAGGTATAGACACCCCCCCACACACACACAGAGACACAGTGAGGGAGGGACACGGACACAGAGAGCATGGGAGGGACACGCACACACACAGCGAGGGAGGGACATGCACACAAACAGCATGGGAGGGACACTCACACACACAGCGAGGGTGGGACACGCTCACACACAGCGAAGGTTGGACACGCACACACACAGCGAGGGAGTGACATGCACACACACAGCGAGGGAGCGACACGCACACTCACAGGGAGGGAGGGACATGCACACAAACAGCATGGGAGGGACACGCACACACACAGCGAGGGTGGGACACGAACACACACAGCGAGGGAGGGACATGCACACACACAAGGGAGGGACACGCACACTCACCGCAAGCAGGAGGGCATGTACACACAAATTGAGAGGGGGCACACACACGCAAAGCGAGGGAGGGACACGCACAAATACACACAGTGAGGGGCATACATGCAAACACACAGCGAGGGAGGGATACACACGCAAAGCGAAGGAGGGACATGCAAACACACAGTGAGGGGAATACAGGCAGACACTCAGCGAGGGAGGGACACACACATACACACTGTGAGGGACAGGGGACACACACAGCGAGAGAGGAGGACACACACACAGCGGGATGGGGACACACACACAGTGAGGGAGGGACGCGCACATACACACACACACAGTGAGGTATAGACACCCCCCCACACACACACAGAGACACAGTGATGGAGGGACACGGACACAGAGAGCATGGGAGGGACACGCACACACACAGCGAGGGAGGGACACGCGCACACAGAGCGTGGGAGGGACACGCGCACACACAGCGAGGGTGGGACACGCACACACACAGCGAGGGAGGGACATGCACACACACAGCGAGGGAGGGACAAGCACACTCACCTCGAGGGGGAGCGCATGTACACACAAATTGAGAGGGGGCACACACACGCAAAGCGAGGGAGGGACACGCAGAGAAGGGACACACACACAGACACAGTGATGGAAGGACATGCACACACAGTAAGGGAAGGACATGCACGCGCACATACACAGAGAGCGAGGGACACACACATAGTGAGGGAGGGACACACACACAGAGCGAGGGAGGGACACGCTGAGACACGCAGCGAGGGAGGGCGCATGGACACACACAGCGTGGGAGGGACACGCACACACACAGCAAGCGAGCGACAGGCGCACACATAGTGAGGGAGGGACACACAGCGAAGGAGGGACAAGCACACAAACACCGTGAGGGAGAGGGCATGTGCACACAGATTGAGAGGTGGCACAGACACGCAAAGCGAGGCAGGGACACGCACAAATACACACACACACACAGCGATAGAGGGACACGCACATGCACACAGTGAGGGGGATACATGCAGACACACGGCAAGGGAGGGACACACACAGCGAGGGACGGGGACACACGCACGCAAAGCGAAGGAGGGATGCGCACACATACACACACAAACACAGAGCAAGGGAGAGACGCGCGCACACAGCGAGGGAGGGACAAACATACACACTTACATTCAGGGGAATACACGCAGACACACCGTGAAGTAGGGACAAGCACACACATGTCGAAGGGGAGGGCATGTGCACAGAAATTGAGAGGGGGCACGCACACACAGCGAGAGGGGACATACACAGACATGGCAAGGATGGGACACGCGCACACAACAAGCTGGTCACGGACTCACACACACAAGGAACAGTCACACAAAGCGAGGGAGGGTCACGCACACATACATGTACACACAGAAACACAGAGCAAGAGAGGGATATGCACACACGCACACACAAACAAAAGGGACGGATACACACACGCAAAGCGAAGGAGGGACAAGCACGCATACCCAAACACAGAGCAAGGGAGGGACATGCACACGCACACAGGGGACGGACACATGCAAAGTGAGGAAGTAACACGCACACATGCACACACACACAAACACAGAGCAAGGGAGGGACACATGCACACACAGAGAGCGTGGGATACACACAGCGAGGGAGCGACACACAAACACACACAGTTAGGGGGTTACCCGCAGACACACAGCAAGGGAGGGACACACACACAAACACACACACACACACACACACACACACACACAGAGGAGAGACACGCACAGATACACACACACAAACACGGAGCAAGAGAGGGACAAGCATGCACACGCACAGCGAGGGAGGGACACGCGCACACACACACAGAGAGAAGAACACGCACACACAGTGAGGAAGGGACACACGCACGCAGCGAGCGAGAGACACACACAACAAAGGAGGGACATGCGCACACACGCACGCACACACACATACAAACACTCGGAGCGAGGGAGGGACACGCAAACATAGCGAGGTTAGGACATGCACACACAGTAAGGGAGGAACATACACAAACACACACAACGAG